>NC_058417.1:45251968-45487645 GCF_002201575.2 Neomonachus schauinslandi | reverse complement strand
CCCCCCCCCCCCCCCCCCCCCCCCCCCGCAGACTGCCTGCATCAGAATTTCTGGGTGAAAGCAACAAAACTCATTATGTCAAAGTTCCCCAAACGACTTGAATGCAGCTGATCCAGGCGGGAACCTCAGGTCTACTCCCTCCACTTCACAGGAGAGGAGGCTTGGCAGCTGGTTTAGCTCCTTACAGAACAGGGGTGACCCGGGAAGGATCTGGTGTGGGCAGAGCTATGGTGACCAAGGTGCAAGTTCCTCCTGGGAAGTTCCTCTCTCAGGTGATTTTCTGGTGGGTAGGTGTCAGCTGGGTTTTCTCTGCACTGGCGGTAAACCCTAGGACAGTTGGGTTCCTCTGTAAGTTGGACACACACGGTGAACACAAGTTTCCAGAAAGGCTCCGACCGAACACAGAATAGCCATGGGGACAGGTGAATTAGATTTATGCAGGATGTCACATGGAATGACATGAGCCTTGTTTCTCACCTGAGGACATTTACATGAGGTCCCCAGGATTCCCCCTGTGCCCACAGACTGAAATGGACCTTGGATTAGAAGTCCCATGGCAGGGGGCGCCTGGGTGGCTCAGTCGTTAAGCATCTGTCTTCAGCTCAAGTCATGATCCCAGGGTCCTGGGATTGAGCCCCACATGGAGCTCCCTGCTTGGCGGGAAGCCTGCTTCTCCCTCTGCTTCTGCTGCTCCCACTGCTTGTACTCGCTCTCTCTGTCAAATAAATAAATAAATAATCTTTAAAAAAAAAAAAAAAAAGAAGTCCCATGGCAGAAAATTCAGCGTGACATTTATGCTGCGTATGGAGCTGTATATACCATTGTCAGCTTAATTCCACATCTATTTTTGTCTAAGTAGTTGCTGAGTTTGATCACAAGGTGGCGCTAACGGGCTTGGCGGACCACAGTTGCGGGCGGTTAGGCATTGAGGTCTTTAAAAAGAAACACTCGAGATTGCTCAGCTTCTTGACTGATTAAATCTTACATTTTTCCCCCTACTCTGCACTTTCCAGTTGGTGAGGGGGACCCCCACTCAATGATAAATTGTTATTTTAATATATTAACTCGGACCTTTTTTTTTACATGGTTGTGGCTATATGATAAGGTAATTGCTTAATCATTTTTAAACTTGATGTAATATTTTTCTGTTACTACAAGTTCTTCATAAACACATTTATTGCTGCACATTATACAGCGACCATATATTAAGGGCTCACTTGGAACCAGGCAAACATTAGCTGAATGTTTTATGCGCATTTTTATAGAGTCCTCTCCACAGTAGTGTCTACCCACTTAGGTGGACACTTATTACCCATATTTTATCTGCGAGTAGAAAGATGCTTAGCTGCCTTTCTCTAATCATAGTGCTATTTCATTGGGTTTTACTTAATGATTCACCTAGTGTGTCCATTTCATTTATTGCCAAATTTCATTATTTTAGATAAAGCTTCAGAAAACATCTTTATGCATAAAGCTTTTTCTGGATTCAGGAAATATTGCTGGAAGTGAACTTCTGACATCTAAACATTTGTAAGGCTCTTGATAAAGATACAGCACGAAATATGAGAAAATTTTCAGGAAAACTATCTCTGGCTGGATATTTTATGATATTAAAGAATTATTGTTCATTTTTCTAGGCGTGCTAATGGTATTGTGGTTCAAAGAGCCTTTCCTAGGGGCACCTGGCTGGCTCAGTCAGTGGAGCATGCGACTCTTGATCTCTGTGTCATGAGTTCCAGCCCCAGGTTGGGTGTAGAGATTACTTAAATAAATTAATCTTTAAAAAATAATAATAAAAAGTCTTTGCTAGAGAAGCATAGTGAAGTATTTACGAGTGAAATAATATCTAGAATTTACTAAAAAATAATCCGGTTGAGGGAGGAGTAGGGGATTAATAAAAACAAAAAATTAAGCATGTTTTGATCACTGATAAAACTCCATTATGGGTACACAGGTGTCAAATATGCTATTCTTTCCACTTTTGTTTATGTTTGAAAATTTCTATGATAAAAGGTTTAAAATATACCCATAAAAAAATCTTATAATCTATCAGAGAAGCCAGACCCATAATTCCTATTCTGCCTAATTCAGTGAGAAAGACAGGGAAAATAGGGTAGATTTCCAGAATAGTTTGCTCATCTCTCTCTCTCTCCCCATCAAGCAAGAGTTAAGGTCTCCCTAAAACCAAAACATATCAATCACTTTTGTTTTGCTAAAACTTTTCTTTATTTTTAATAGGATCATAGAGCTGGAAAGGGTCTTTGAGATCTGGTCCTCATTCTTCTAAACGACTGAGAATCCTCTTCTGAATTATAATCAATGCTCTATGACAATATTGTGCACCCACCTCCTAACCCTAGCTTGGGGCAGGCTTTAAGTTTCTGGAACTGTCCAGCGTCCCCTTCCTAGGGGGCAACCTCAGCTATCGTTCTAAATTTAAAAAGCAAAATGTTTTGTGTGTTCTGGACAAGGGTGAGCATTGAGCATTTGGAGACTCCCCAGGAGAGGTCCCAGCATCACAATGAAAGAGTTAGTTATCCCCTTTGTCACTCTGCTCGAACCCCTCCATGGTTTTACTCCTCTCCCTCCCTCCTGGCTCTTCTTCCTGGGGGCTGGCACCTTCTATCCACCCACCCACATTCTTGTCCCAGGATATGTGGGTTTCACCTGGCCAGCTCTTCCAGTGCGGGTCCGTCACCCAGAACTTGCTCAGTGCAGCTGGTCCCCAGGCGGTAGACCCGGAAAAGGAGGTTAGGAAAGACTGCGAACACCCCTCTCTAGGTCTTGTTTTTTCAGTCTTCAAGAGCCCTTATCAGTGGAATCTAAAGAAACAAAAACAACAGAACTCATAAATGCAAAGAACAGATTGGTGGTTTCTAGAGGCAGGGGTTAGGGGGTGGGTGAAATGGGTAAAGGAGGTCAGAAGGTATAAACTTCCACTTACAAAACAAATAAGTCTGAAAATTTTTAAAAATAAAAAATGAAAATTAAGTCAGTCCTGGGGATATACTGTACGCCATGGTGACTATAGTTAATAATCCTGTATTGCATATTTGAAAGTTGCCTAGACAGTAGATCTTAAAAGTTCCCATCACAAGAAAAAACCCTTTTTGTAACTATGTGTGGTGTTGGATGTTCATCAGTCTTACTGTGGTGATCATTTTGCAACAGACACAGAAATCGCATCAGTATATTGTACACCTGAAAATAATATAATGTTATATGTCAATTACATCTCCATTAAGAGAGGCAAGAAAAAAATACAACAGGTACTTAGTAAATATAAGATGCTTCAGCTTTTACTAGATGAGTAATTATAAATATGTTTCTTAATATTTGATATTTAATATTAGATATTCCGGGGGGGGGGAGAGTCCTTAAGGGGAACCAAAAGTTAGCATGCCCCCTCCCTCTTTTTTTCCCCCTGACTTGGCCAGGGAAACAGGAATTTCTACCTATCCTTATATATTCCATGTGATTTAGGAAATAAAATCCTTCAAGGGGAGAGAGTTCACTCTCTCAAACAGCACTACTCTGGTTTTTATTAGGTTTGGTGGATGTTGGATACAAAGTCATTGGTGTCATTACTCTCTTCCCGTCATACAGAGGAAGAATTTTTGTCCTTTTCCCCAGGCCTTGGCGACTCCATCCTATGCATTTAGAGTTTGCGCCTCTTTTCTCTCACAGGGCTGCTTTGTTCCCTCGATGGGACTTGTCAGGGTGAAGCTTCTGAGGCCTAGAAAGAATTGATGTCTGTCCCACCACCATGGAGTGAGAATGAAAACTCGGGCTCATCCCAGCAGCCTCTAGCCTAAAAATACCTTGACTGCAGGAACTTTGCCTGTCTGTCCTTCTGGTCAACAAGGCTGGAGGCAGCCAGGACCCTTCTAAGCTCTAGCTGGAGGAACACGTGTCTATAAGAGCCAAGGTGAGGGGAGCTGATGGACGTTTCCCCTGGCCTAATAGTCCCAGAGAGGGCCCTTCTTATGATGGCCTGGTCCTGCAGAAGGAGAGAGAGACAAGATCTGATCCCTGATCTCCTGGAGCTCACCATCCAGGGGCAGAGATGCTAGTAATGGTCAGTGTCACAGAGGGGACACACAGCAGCACCAGCTGGACCTAGACCACTCTGATTTACAACCCGGGGCCAAAGGAAACGGTCGCCAGGGTGACAGGGCTCAATTTCACCTTTAGAAAAGGAAGATTCTAGTAGAAGTGAAGAGGCCTTGAGAAGAAGGAGGTAGATATTGATGAAAAAGGTTGAACAAGTTGGGATTTGATATTGATAGATCTCTAGAAAGGGAGAAAAGGCAAGGAGGCTTCAAGTTGTTCCCTGGGCACTCCATCCGCATAAACACTAACCAGAATTGTAGCAGATACACAAATTCCATAGCCAAGCTCTTGAAAAGGTCACTGAGATATAATCACGGCTCCATGGGAGCCTTGAGGGATGCCAGCCAGGCCCCAGACTGTCATGTCCTTTAATGCTATGGCAAGCAGGTCCCCTCCATGGAGACTGCTGCCCGTCATGGGCACCTCCTCCCTGGCGCTCCACCCACAGACCAGATCCTTACAGATGAGGGCCAAATCTTCTTATCAGGCATTTTATTTTTTTGGCATCAAACTATTCTCTGTTGCCCAAACATTCCACCATTGGAACTACAGAATGGAAATGGAGAGGGGTGGAGAAAAGAAACACCAGCCATCCTATCACACTCCCTCATATCAATGTGTTAAAATTTCCATTTCCAGCCCGTGTGCCAGATGAAGAGAACAGGCCCGTGGGGACAGTGTTTGGTGGTCAGAGCAGACATCCCAGGGCCTGTCCTGGCCAACACCCCATTCTTACATTTCCCAGCACCAACGGACAGATCGACGCCCTGCCTGCTGGACAGGAAACAGACCACCAGAAATGTGTGTGTGACCTGACCTGGGTGGCCAAGATTGCTGTCTCCATCGCAGCCTGGCTTGGAGGGGATGTGAGAAACCAGACTAAGGGAGTGAATTTTGGATAAGGTGAAAGGTAGCCTGTAGACGTTTTGGAAAGGACTGAGTCAGGGTCAAGGAAGACAGAGAAGCGACCTGAGATTTGGCAGAGTACAGATACCAAGGATTTGACAAGCGTGTTTCAGGGGAGCCGTGGAGGCAGAAGCCTCAGGAGCAGGTTAAAGAGGATGATACAAGAGGAGGAGAATTTTTGAAGTTGTGCCGGAAAGGATGGCGGAGCGTGGGACCGCATGAGGGAGTCTTGGGCCAGAAAGAAGGGAGTTTTCAGAAGAGAGCTGCTAGGGCATGTTTGTGTGTTGGCGGGAATGATCTAGTAGAGGGGAAGAACCTGAATATGCCAGAGAAAGGGGGGGTGACTAGAACAGCAAACTCCTAGGAAGCCAGCGAGGTCAGCCTTCAAGAGGACCGAGGACAGGAAACAGAGAGTATGGGTGAAGGTACCACAGGTAGACTGTTGCGGAGAAGATTGTGGGCTTTCTGTCCCCCTGGGCCGGAGGAGATGAGGCCAGCAGCTAAGAGGGGGAAGGTGGTGGTGGGCATCGGCAGGGAGAGCAGTCAGCACTGTCCCAGAGAGCGGGAGCATGAACCCACTGGGGAAAGGCAGCGCTGCTGTCTGGCCTGGCATGCCCATGGGGGGTCTGCAAGGATGGATTTAAACTGGAAGCACTGAGTAAGCATGGAAGCAGAGTCCCTGTGAGTGCTGCTGCTGGCTCTGGGGAAGGAGAGAAGCGGACACATTGGAAAGTTTGGATGTGTCTGAACCAGGATGGACTGGATGTGGCCAGAAGAGGATGAAACCAAGAATAACTCATTGTTCTTTTTTTTTTTTTTTTTAAAGATTTATTTATTTATTTGAGACAGCGAGAATGAGAGAGAGTACATGAGGGGGGAGGGTCAGAGGGAGAAGCAGGCTCCCCGCCGAGCAGGGAGCCCCATGCGGGACTCGATCCAGGGACTCCAGGACCATGACCTGAGCCGAAGGCAGTCGCTTAACCAGCTGAGCCACCCAGGCGCCCAGAATAACTCATTGTTCTTTACTCAAGCAAGCGAGCTGGGGGGAGGGGGGGAGCATGGACTAAGATGGGGGTGGAAGGGGCCAAGAGCTGCATTTGAGGAATTTTAACATGAAATGACTATGAGGCATCCATGGAGACAAGCAGGCCAGTGGGGAAGCCTGGAGCCTAAGGGGGAGGATTTTCTCCTCTGCTCTGCTCCGCAGTGTGTGAGAACGATGCATGAGCTGGGTCTGGGTGTGTGGCATCACCGTCCTGACTTGCATGAAGAGGAGGAAAGTCTCCAGCACTAGACTACAAGCTCCTTGCAAGCAGGGCCTACATTTTATTCACTGATGCATCTCTAGCGCCTTTCAGAGCACCTAGAAGGCCACAAGTCTTAATCAATATTTTCTGTCGAGATAGATAAATTGCATCGTGGGCCCCTCTAGCCTCCAGAAACTGGGTGACTTTGGAAAGTCTGGGCTAAATACCTTCATAGCTTCACAAGAGAGGCCTTGCTAATTACAATGATGACAAGGATTTGGGGATGACTTATATAGTCAGGGAGGACCAATTGCTCTTCTGAATAATCACTTAAATGGGTCACACCATGATTGCTCAGAGTGACACAGGTGGCAAGGTGGATGTAGGGGTTAGGGTGGGGTGGGTGATCAGAAAATGGGAGGAAGGCAAGTTTAATTCCACCAGAGAGCTGGGTTTGCTTTGTGACCTCAGGCTAACTACTTGACTTCTCCCACACTTTTAATTGTTTGTTGTTGTTGTTTTTTTAATGGAAGTGATAGAGATCTACCATCCCAAATGGCCATAGGCACCACTAATAAAATTATGGCACCTCTGTGACAAACAAGGGAACCTGAAAAACCAGAAGCTGACAAGAGTTCTCAGAAGCAGAGACTTTGTCTCTGCTCTAGGAAACTTAGCCAGGTGCCTGGAATGTGTGTGCGCCACAGGAAGAAAGAAGAAGGAACTGTGTGGGGTGAGGAACAGAGATGCCGTGGACACCAGAGTCTTCCTACAATAGTAAAGTGACCACGTGGCAGGCAGCCTGGTAAACAGCCATAGAACAATAGACAGATGGAAACATGCAGAATGTAGGGCATGGAATGGTCTAACCTCTGGGATTTTATAGGAGACTGAAGCCCAACAAAGGGCATCCATTTTTTCACCAGGCATTTCTCAAGAGCCAATTATGTACCAAGTGCTGGGCCAGTGTTTTGGTTAAATATTGCTGCACAACACATCACCCCAAAACTCAGAGGCTTAAAACAATAGTCATTTTATTATTTCTCACACATCTGTGGGTCAACTGACCTCAGCTGTGTGGTTCTTTTGCTCCATCGGGTGATGGCTGAGGCTCCAAGTTATTTGGGGTGAGACTCAGCTAGAACCTTCAAGATGGCTCACTTGCAGAGACGGCAGTCGGTGCCGACCTTTGACTGGGAGATTACCTGGGTCTTTCACCTGGCATGCCTCGGTTCTCTTCTGTATGGTTTCTCCACCTGGCTTGGGCTTCTCAAAGCGTGGTGACTGATTTCCAAGAGCCAGGGAAGTGGAAGCCGTCAGTCCCCTTAATGCCCAGGCTCAGAAGTCCTGGAATTCCACTTCTGCTGCATTCTATTGGGTGAAACCCAGTCATAGTGTGTGTATTAGTTACCTCCTGCTGCATAACAAATAATTCTAAAACTTAGTGGTTTAAAATGATGATAAATATTTATTTCTCTCAGCTTCTGTGGGTTAGTTAGGAAATATGGAGCAGTTTTGCTGGGCAGTTCTAACTTGGGGTATCTCATGAGATTGCAGTCAAAATGTCAACTGGAGCTGTGCTCATCTGAAGGCTTGACTGGGACTGGAGGATCCATTTCCAAGATGGCTCACTCACTGAGTTGGCAAATTTGGGCTTGCTCTTGGCAAGAGGACTCTCTTCTTCTGGATGGGCCTCCCCACACCCTGCGTGAATATTCTTGTGACGTGGTGGCTGGCTTCCCCAGAGTGAGTGATCCAAAACACCAAGGCAGCCCTTTACAAGCTAGCTTCAAAGGCAGACTTCATCACCTCTGCATGCTTTTTTGTCACATAAACCACCCCTGATTTGCAGTGGGAGGAGACCATGAAAGGACACAAATGACCAGGAAGTGAGGCTCACTGGGACCATCTTGGAGGCTGGCTATCACACAAGGTTAGCCCAAGATTCCAACGGGTGGAGAAATAGACTCTACCTCTGGATGAGGGGAATGACCAAGACTTCGTGACCATCTTTACTCCTCCAGAGCCAGGCCCTGGGGACTTAGCAGAGGACCAGACATAAGAGCTTTGTGCTTACAGGACTTACAGTCTAGACCACAGTCTAGCTCCTACAGTCCAGGACCACACAGAAAACTAGTGCCAAAGAATGGATGTGTCGATCATTTTCCTTATACAGATGGCAAGCCTGAGGCTGAAAAAAAAAAGCCAGTAATATGCCCAAAGTCATATAATAAGTGGCAGAGCTGAGATTAACACTCAGACCTTTCTGACCCCAAGCCAAGCCCTTCTTTCCCTTATCCTGTACTGCTGCTCATTATATTACAATGTTAAATTTTAAATAGGGAATACAATATTGTATGTAGTATAAAATAACAGCTATGTAAATCAAACTATGCTTTTAAAAAGAACAGAAGGATGGGGCGCCTGGGTGGCTCAGTCGGTTAAGTGACTGCCTTCGGCTCAGGTCATGATCCTGGAGTCCCGGGATCGAGTCCCGCATCGGGCTCCCTGCTCAGCGGGGAGTCTGCTTCTCCCTCTGACCCTCCTCCCTCTCGTGCTCTCTGTCTCTCATTCTCTCTCTCGCAAATAAATGAATAAAATCTTAAAAAAAAAAAAAAAAGAACAGAAGGAAATATAAACAAAATATCGACAGTTTCTAATAAGTGGTAAGACAATGAGTGAGGGAATTTTTTTCTTCCTTCTTCTAGGTTTCTGTTGTTTTTTTTTTTAATACTCTAAACTGAACTTCTATCACTTTCATAATAGAAAACCCCAAACCATTTCCTGCCGTGGTGGATCACACAGGCCCAGGAGGAGAGAGGGGTGCTGGGGGATTGGAGGGGGAGCAGGGGGTAGAGGGTGAAGAAGGAGCCCTTCACCTGTGGATTTTGGTTCTTCCTCTGCTCTGTGGCTCTTAATTAGCTCACCTGTGCAGACAAAGCTGAGCCCTCCACTGAGGTGTGGGAGGAAGAACCTCGTCCTAAAGAAGATCTGTGCTTCCCACTCTCCAGGAACAGGCAGGGCAAAGGAAAGTAGAGGGCTGATGTTTCTCCTTCTTAATGGGATATATCTATAATGCTGTTTTCTGGTCCAAGATCAAGGTGACTTCCCCTCAAATGTGAGCTTACATATGACAGAATATTTGATATTTATGCTTTCCTGGAAACTCCAAGATAGGTAGTCACTGTAGTTAAAACTAGTTGTTTCAAGTATTAAGTCCTTTTTTTTGTTTCCTGCGACCATGTGATCTCTTCTTTCACCTTTATGTTTGAGGCTTAAGCATGTCACTCCATTGTCTTCTTCCATGGCCAGAGTGTGTTTTCCCTAGAGTGAAAAACAACAGCTTCCATTAATTGAGCACCTATTACGGAAAGATGGTATATTAAGCACTTATGCACCCATTTACTCATTACAATAGTATATGATGTGGGTATCTCAATTTACAGATGAGAAAACAAGGGCTCAAGGAAATTCAATATCTTCTCCAAGGCCACATGGCTCAGAAATGACAAAGGCGAAACCTGAGCCTAGGTCCAAATGGCCCCCAAAGCCAGTCGCCTAATGCTGATTCCCTAAAAAGAACATTGTAACATGAAAAGACATTTGAAAGTTTATATACTGATATCCCAAGATGGCAGTTTGGTGGGGATTGTACAAGGTTCTCTTTTTGAAAATGGACTTTGTATCAGGAACGTCTTAAGCACCACTTGAGAACGTCCAGCCCCGGCTGCAGTGGCCAGTTCCATGGCTATACTCCTACCAGCTTCCCAAATATTTCCTTTGCCTAAGCACTCCCTCAAATACAGACCATCCTTGTCTTCTGAATTGCAGAGGTGTTGAGTAGAATAGATATGTGGAAACGGCCAGGACTAACAAGTCCACTTTCATTTCAATTCTATTTAACAACCTGGTCAGGAGCTAACATTTCCCACTGACTCATGGGAAATATACCAGAGTATATAAATATATAATATATAAATCTCCTTTTCAAGATTTAAAAACCAAAACCAAAAAGCCCAACCTTCCCCTATGTTTGGGTGGATGTATATGTCGTTAAATGGCCAGCTGAGCCCTCCCATTTCTGCTACTTAGGGGGTGAGCTACCCTGGTGGGGACGAGAGATGCAGGGCTGGGGCTACCCGTGTGGGCTGCACTCCTGACCCTCTCATCCCTGGAGTTAGAACTGTGCTCCAGGGTGATTCTGGACAAGCTGGAGATTGAATTTCCCATGCTGCCGTGGGGCAGTGGACCTGGTGGTTGGAAGGGAGCAAGGATGGTGGGTGACATCAAGGTTATCGGGAAAGCAGGGGTGTAACTATTGCATTGTGTTTCTGTGGCCACACCTGACCTTGTCATCACTCAGAATCATTCTTCTGTGAAAACCTTGCCTCAACCATCCCACTCCAAATGAAAGCAAAGCTGGTTCTTCTCATCTCTCCTGCCGCCACGTATTTCCCCCTGCCTATCTCCTCCTCTTTGGATTTCCTTCTATCTCCATCCAACACAGAACCCAGGACCCACCACTTCAAACCCCCTGTTGTCAGTATCTGAGCTGTTTTGTTTTCTTTTTTTAAAAAGATTTTAGTTATTTATTTGACGGGGCGGAGGGGGAGAGAGAGAGCACAAGCAGGGGGAGCGTCAGGCAGAGGGAGAAGCAGGCTCCCCGCTGGGCAGGGAGCCCGATGTGGGACTCGATCCCAGGACCCCGGGATCATGACCTGAGCCCAAGGCAGACACTTAACTGACTGAGCCACCCAGGTGTCCCCAAGCTGTTTTGTTTTCCTCCTGTTCCTGACCCTGTAAATTCATGACTCTGGATTCTCCACACCTGGAACTGCCTAGCCCTCGGCAGTCCCAGGGCCACCTCAAGGGCACGGGCCCGTGGGGCTGCCCCGAATTCTCCTTCTCAATCTGGCAGCTCCCTCTTTCATTCCTCTCAGAGGCTTTTCCAGTTCTTCACTGTTTCCTTCAAAACCCTGTTGTCACCTCCCACCTACTCTCAAGAGATGACTTTGCTTCTCACTTTAGAGCTAAAAAAATAGAAGCCAGCAGGCAGGAATTTCCTCAACTTCCTGCCTTCCACCTATGAATGAAGCTGCACCCACACCCATTCTTAGCTGCATGGGGCTTACTGCAGTGGAAGAGCGGACCCCTCTTCCTGCCGCAGGACTGCTCCCTTTCCCTGTGGGCCTCCTGCGACCCTGTCCCGTGGGTCCTCTTTGCCCAACCTCTTCATTCTCTTTTCTTAGCTCTTCTCTTCAGCCCAGCTCTGGGGGTCCTCTGCATTTCTAGGCCTACCTACACTGCTTTGGTCAGTAACCCAATAACCAGTCTAATTTCCAAATCCCAAGATTCACTGTTCAGACCACCTCCAACTTGAACCTTCTGAGGCTATGTTGCTATAGACCACTTCTTCCTTCTCCAGTACCTTCTCCCTTGGCTTTGGTGACAACACTCTTTCTTGGGTTTTTATCGCCTTTCTGGTTTCTCTTTTGAATAGCCCTTGTCTGGCCACCCCTAAAACCTCATCTGTTCCCCATGGGTTATTAGTGTTTATTCTGTGCACTGTAACTCCTGAGCTTACATTCGAGGAAGCCTATCATGATCAATCAACTTGCTGATCTTTCTCTACTAGATCTAGTGCCCAAATTCTACCTCTTTTTTTTTTTTACACTTTTTTATAGTTACCTTTGTCTCCGTCCCCAGTGTTTAGTATACCACCTGGTACTTACTGAGCTCTCCGTGATTGCTCATTAATAGCACAATTTGCGGCACAATGGATCCCTAGCCTTTGTTAGGTATACAAGTGGATCGACTTTTTTGTTTTTGTATACGTCGCAACCATTTCTCCCTTCAAAAGTGCAATGTAGCATCAAAACATTGAATTAATGGGGCGCCTGGGTGGCTCAGATGGCTAAGCGTCTGCCTTCGGCTCAGGTCATGATCCCAGAGTCCTGGGATCGAGTCCCACATCGGGCTCCTGGCTCAGCGGGGAGCCTGCTTCTCCTTCTCCCTCTCTCTCTGCTCATGCTCTCTCTCTCTGTGTGTCTCAAATGAATAAATAAAATCTTAAAAAAAACAACAACAAAAACCCACATTGAATTAAAACTCTTAAAGCATTTTTGTTTGTTTAGAGTTTCAAGAGAAAATAGGGATTATCTTGAAACATCATAATGGGGAATAATTCAAGTATACCAGAACCTAGGTAGGCTTAAGCTGCAGTCCGGGTTGTGAGAGAGATTAGGTTGATGGCTGGGGACAAAGCGGGGGGGGCAGATGTCAGAATAATATAATAACTTGGGCTTGAATTTCTATGACTTCTATTGTAGGTACAAAAATATATTTTACTTTGTACATGATGTACATTAGAGCAACTATTTGGGGGACAGAGTAAGGAATCTTGCTTGATATCTGAATTTAGCATTACAATCCCTGAACTTTGTCACAGGTCACCATAATGAGTACAGATGCCAAACTCTAAAATGACTCTTCATTTACAAGTTCAAAGTCCATGTAGATTCATATATATGTTCTTTATTTGACTGGATTTTCATACCAGCCCAAGGAGGCAGAATTTGTTATTATCCCATTTTATAGATGAGCAATCCAAGGATCAAAGAGACTTAATTATGTAAGTTGTTCAAAGTCAAACAGATGTAAGTTAGAGCAATGAAACTTCAACTCCAAGGCGGTGCTTCTATATCACACTGTCTTTTGGGGAAGATTAGTGATATTTGCTTCTTTTTGCCTTTTGAAGTTATCCATCCTGTTTCTGGCAGCAACAAAGGGCATTTTGGCAGGCACTGGAGTAGGAGGATCCTGGTCATTAGGGTCATGAATGCTGGCTCTTTCTTTAGCTAGTCTTGTGATCTTGCACGCATCAGCAATCCTCTCTGGGCTTCAGTTTCTGCATCCATAAAATGGGGAAAATAGCAATGCGATCTACCACACAGGATTATTGTAAGGTTTCAATGAATTAATATGTGCAAAGGCCTCGACATAGTAAGGCGCATAGTAGCCTCCTAATAGGTAGGAAGTGTTAGATTATTCTGTTATTATATATTCATGTATTTTTCAAAGCATCCAAATTCCTCACTTTTCAAAAAGAAGGGATCCTTCTTAGTGTTCCTGCTGGATCTTATTGGCCTCTAGTTTGAGGTCAGATTGATAAGGTATTAATTAATCTAATATTTATGTAGGGCTTGGAATGGGCACAGAGTGGGGTGGGCACTCTGAGATGCACCTTGCCAACTTCCAAGGACCCTTGCAGCAGTGCAGTTTCAGGGCCTACCCCTCCCCAACCCCCCACCGAGGAGGGTAGTTTAAGATGTGGCCAGAAAGAGTCTGGGGCTATTTCTCAACTGATAATTGCCCTTGTTGCACATTTCCAGATATCCATGAATGGAGCCCTCTCCTGTTGAGACAAGAGTTCCTCTTCCTTTGGGAATGCCAAGAGGATACATGGTAATACCAAGGAAGTGATATCAGCAACCCAGAGTCTTAACACTGACTGACAAGGCTGATCAATGTGTGTGTGGAGCTGTCCCTGGCAAACACATCATCCAGCAGATATTACAGCAAAATATGGGGTGTTCTGTGGAGGCCATTTGCTCCTCATAGGAGGGGTCCAGGTGGACGGGGCTGACCTTGAAATTGAAGGCAGTAACTTCTGGGTCAGATGTGTATCTGGGATACTGGGGATGAGGAGAAGAATGTGCCTGGGAGGGTGGGCAGGGCTCAATTCACTGGAAGGAAGCTCCAGAGGGGCAAGGCACCCTCCTGGGCTTATGACTGGGTCTGGGTGTGTTTGCCGTTAAGATATTTCAGCACTGGGCGCCTGGGTGGCTCAGTTGGTTAAGCGACTGCCCTCGGCTCAGGTCATGATCCTGGAGTCCCAGGATCGAGTCCCGCATAGGGCTCCCTGCTCGGCAGGGAGTCTGCTTCTCCCTCTGACCCTCCCGACCCTCCCCCCTCTCGTGCTCTCTCTCTCTCATTCTCTCTCTCAAATAAATAAATAAAATCTTAAAAAAAAAAAAAAGATATTTCAGCACTGTCTCACCAGTCAGAGAACAAGACTGGTTTGTTGCTTCATCCCAGTCCAGTTCCCTTCAAATTCAGTTCTTAGCATGACCCACTCAGGGAACTGCTCTGAGTTTCTTAGTAGGTGACCTCCAGCCCAGCTGGAAAGTCTCCCAGCCATATTACTGATCTTGAGGATAAAAAAGAGTTTAGCTTTATTTTTGACAGTTTAAATTTGAATTTCATCACTATGATGGACTCGAAACATGCACCCGAGCCTGTGTGGATCTTGTTTGTACCACCTACATTAGATTATCTTGGGGGAGGGATGCCGAAAAATGCGTATTTTCCCCAGTCCCATTCCAGAAGTGGGGAATTAGAGACTCAGGAGGGACCTAGAGATCTTATTGTTAAAATCCGCCAGGGTGAGACTGAGAATGTGCCTTTTTAAGTGAATTTCTGGGATTGGACGGGAGGCATGAGGGCCTTCTAAAATCCAAATTTGAGTAAATATGCCCCGCGTGGGACCCCTGGTTCTCGTAGCCTCAGTTTCTCCCTCCGACCGGGGCAGGTTCTGTCTCCACTTGTTTGCTAGGCTGCAGGAAGAGGAAATTAGTAAGTGCAAAGAACTGAAGAAAGCGCGGCAGCCGGGCTGGGAGAGAAGAGAAGCTCTTACCCCTCCCATCCGGACTCGTCCAGGTAACCCTGCCACCGCCCCTCTCTAGCCCCTTGGGCGGCGGCCCCTTTAACAGACCTGACCAATCGCGCGCCCATTTCCGTGGCCGCTCCCCGGCGCGCGGGTAGGGGCTGGATTGGCCGGGCCTGGCGCGCGGCCTGCTCCGCCCCTGCCGCCCTCTGGTTGGCGGCGGTGGCCGCGGGCGCGGGGCGGGTCCGCCGGCGGGGCGGGGCGGCCGGTGCCCGGGGGCGGGCAGGCGGCAGGACAGCGGCCGGAGCCCGAGCCCAAGCCCGAGCTGTAGCGGCCGCGGAGCACGGGCGCCGGCGCAGTACAATGAAGGAGCCAGCGGAGCCGGGGTGAGCGCGACCGGGGCCGGGCGGTGGAAGGAGCGCCCGCGGAGAAGGCCCGGGCTGGGGGCGGCCCGACGCCGCTGGGTCCCGGCTGTGTCGGGGGCTGGCGGCCGTTGGTGAGGCGGGGATCGGGGCCCCCTCAGGGCTCCGCCCCGCTGTCACGGCCTGGTGTTGACGGGGACGCCCACACGCGACGCCCCCGGGCGAACACCTTTTTCCTTTGGGGTCGGGTGTGGCGGTTTGGGCTTGACCCGGACCGGAGGCGCCGGCCAGCCCGTCCCCCGCCCCCCCCCCCAGCCTGCCGTCCTCGGGCTCCGGGCTCCCGGCTCGGCCCGGGCCAGGGAGGGCAGTCCACACGCAAACTAAGGGAAAACAGCTTGTAATTTTATGAATGGGGCCCCGGATTCCTGCCGCCCCCCTCGCCCACGTCACGAAATGCTTGCAAGTCGAGAACCGCGGTTACTTTTACGCTGATCTGTCAGGGGCTGACTGCGCTCGGGTTGTTTTTCTCCCAACTCCTGGAAATCGCGGGTGGCCGTGGGGCGGTTTGCGTGCCTTAGACAGGAGGCGGCGGCGTGCCGAGAGCCGGGGGATCGGAAGGTTAACAAGTGACATTGGGCTGAGGCCTAACGCCAGGTGCCCTGCCCGGGAGCGCGGGTGTGACGGTGGAGGCTGTGGCTGTTGGCCGCTGGCTAGCACGCCAGCGAAACCCAGGGACCGCGAGAAGGAACGCACAGCGACTCCAGTTGCACCATGCACGCTGCCCAAATTGCACGGCCGACGCGGGAGTTGGTGCAGGGGAGTTTTCCCCTTTTTCGAAAACGGTTTTTGGAAAACTTAGCCCCTCAGTGGGTTGATAGTTACTTAACGGTTGTTATGGTTACGGGGCATCAAATGTAAGGGCAAAGTCTGTTTCCACCCTCGCTCTTTCTCCAAAGCTATGAAGTACTTTGTCACTACGTTTTACAGACACTGTACTGGGAGGACATACTTTTTTAGAGTTGAAGGGAAAGCGTGGGCTCCTTGAAGGCAGGGGTGGTACCATATTCCTGTTTGAAGTCCATCGTGGCTGGTCTGCACAAGAATTGAAAGGAACCAGCCTTCTGCATGTTTTGATGATCCTCATCAAAGGATTTAAAGGAGTCCTTTCAGGAGCCAGATGTAAGCTAGAAGGAAAACAATGAGTGACTTTTATATGGAAACCAATAAGGAAAAACAGAGGGGCAAATGATCCTTGAACTCCAGGGTAAGGGGGTATTTGAGGAGTCTAGGTTTGACAGTTTAGAACTAGGTGACGCCTTGAAGCTTATCTCATAGGAGGTATTGGAAGAGTGAAACGGCCATTGCTGTTAGCTCTTCTTAACCCTTAAGCTATTTTGGTATTTCAGATTCTTCCAAGAATGGGTAGTTGGTCTAAACTTATGGAAAACATGTAAGCCTCCTGAGGGTACCGAGTGGGTTTTTTGCCAGACAGTTTCTTTCACACAGGCCTCTCCAGGAGTGTCAGTGAAGGCCTCCAGTCGGCGTGTGGAGGGCTCTGGGTGAACTGAGCTTGGCCTGCCCATTTATCTGCAGGAAGAGGTGCTGTGCCTGAGGGAAAGAGATTAACAACCCGATTCAAGTCAGAGGATGGTAGTAATGGAGACAACCAACAAGTAACCCAGGGGCTGGGACAGAGGGAGTGAGTGAGGGGAAGTGCAGGAGTTTGCTTGGGCTGAGTTTCTGGGGCTGGGAGGTTTGAAGAGAGTAGACTGCCCTCCTGTGAGAGGGTTGGAGATACCACATATACCAAACGTATTGTTTGTTCATTAGAGATTATGTTTTTAGAATACTTCTGGAAAAGCAGCAGAAGAGATTAGGCTTTCAGGTAGAATAAAGGTACAGGATGTTTTGGAGTTTTCGTTTAAAAGAAATTGCATGTAGTTGAAAAATATTCATTCACCTAATTTTTATTGAGTCAGTAGTGTGCCAGAAACTGCAAGGCATTGTGGGTTGTGGTGGAAAAAAACTAAAACAGGTGGAGGGTTTGTTTCTACTTACCATATGATTCGCCTTCCCTCCAAGTCAAAAGCTCTCTTCTGAGGATGTTCTCAAATCCTTGAGGAAAGAAAGGGGAGAAATGCACAGAATATTACTTAATGTAAGAACAAAACAGAACAATGGGAAATTCTTCCCACCGTAGTTCACTTTTGGTGTCAAACTGAAACTTTAAAGAGTGGTTTTCTGCGTCAGGTTTGGTGTAAGATTATCTGCATCCTCATTATCTATTGACCGATATCTTTTCATGGTGTTACTTCCTGTTCTTTCTTTTTTTCCCCTTTCTCCTACCAATTTATTTATTCAGAAATTTGGAAGTTCATTAGACAGATACTGTCCTTGGTCTCTAGGTGCTCCCACCTCATTTTCTTTGCCCGAGCATCCCTCAGCATCTACTTTCCTCTGTCTGATCCTTAGTCTCCCCGGAGGGTCCCCCTTGGGCATTGTTGAGGTCACAGGGAATGTTTGTTCTTTGATTCTGTCCCAAAGCAGAAGGCAGCTAGTATAGAAAAGAGAGCATCTGTTGAATTTCAACTCTGCTCTGTACTCCTTTCTCTCTCTCTCTCTCCAGGAGATAATCTATACCAATATAGATGTAGATGTAGATATAGATATCTTCTCCAGTCCTTGAGCAACCATCTAAGGGAGATAGATGATGATGGTAGCCTCATTTTATAGAAGAGGGAACCGAGGCTCAGAACAGCATAAGTTACTTGTCTAGAGTGATAAGCTGGTTAGATGGTGGAGCAAGAATTTTAGTCTAGGACTTTCTGATTCCAAAACGTGCCTCTTCCATTGTACTGTGTTGCTTCTCCCAGAAGAGGAATGGCAGTTCCAGCACAGTGCCTTCTTTGGACATATGAAAGGTCAGGTTCAGAGCTGTTCAGAGAATTGCCACAGTTAACGTGCTTACGGTGGACCAAGAGTTAGCACCCTGTACTGCCTCTCTGCCTGGTACCTTTTTGGGTCATTCATGTGGCTGCCAGGAAATTTGAGTTTACTGCTGTGAAAAGGTGATCTGAACTACCAGGGCATATCCCAGTGCTTCCATTTAGCAGCTTGTGACTTTGGGCAAATTATTTTTTCTCTCTCTGTACCTCAGTTTCTTTATTTGTAAAATGGGACGGTATTCACATTCCAGCAGTGGTAAGACAAGTACAGTTTGTCTCATCTTAACATTTCTGAAGAAAAATATAGTCTTTATTATAAGATATTAAATATTACAATATAATATATAAGATATTAAATAGAGAATTTAAAAATCTTTCCATTGAAAGGACTGACTAAACAGTGATTATTACTCATTCAGTAAATATTTGAGCACCTACTGGAGCCAACCATTGTGCCTGTCGTTGGCAGCGATGTCCATTTTTGGTACATAAAATAATGGTACGTCTTAGTAGTGGGGTCCTAGATTAGATGAACTATAGTAGTGCATTCTTTATTTTTTTAAATATTTGAGAAAGAGAGCCCATGCGGGCATGAGCTGGGGGAGGGGGTGGGGGCAGAGGAGAGGGGGAAACAAACTCCCCACTGGCAGGGATCCTGACACGGGGCTCGATCCCAGGACCCTGAGATCATGACCTGAGCCAAAGGCAGACACTTAACTGACTGAGCCACCCAGGCGCCCCAGTAGTGCATTCTTTATAGGTAGTCGCAGGGATTACATGAAGTCGCTCCCGTGCCTGGCACATAGTGAGCACCCGATATCAGTTGATGGTACTGAATGACAGGGTTAGGGTTAACTGGTGGGTGGCTCTGGCATAAAGCTGGAGAACATCTCATAAGATTTGCCACTTGGAGCCTAGGCAGTAATCCATGATCTGTGGGCCGGAGGAACGTTTTCCAGTTTGCCTGGAACTCTGTCCTTTGGCTGACTCTTGTCCCCATGAGAAGCATTAACTTTAGGAGCTAACGATCCACGCACAGACAGCTCCCTTTGTCCTGCCTATTCATTAAGGTCTTTGTCAACTTTAAATCCCAAGTTAAAAATAAATATCATTATAAGAAGATTGGAAACCTACACTGATGTCAATAGTCTTACATGTGGATTTTAAAGCACCTCAAGGTTATATACAAGATTCTGTGTTTCCCCTTTCAAAACTCCTTTTAATGTCTAATTGCTTTGGGTGAAGTGTCATGAGATGCCATTAACCAGAAGGAGCCTAGGAGGTCATGGAAGTACAGAAGCCCCTGCCTAGCACTGGGTGAGGTAGAGAGAATTCTAGAGTGGGCATCAGAAGGCCTGCTCCCAGTCCTGGGGCTTTATCTTGTTATTGTGTGTGTTCTTGGGCCTTGGGCCCCTGCGTCTCTCTGGGTCTCGAGGCTCTCTTTTCAAAATGAGGACTTGATTTCTCAGTCTCCTCCCCCTGACTCCCTCCAACACAGTATCAGAGATTATGTGAGTTTATGAACTAAGGATCTGAGAGATTAAATGGTCGAAAGAAGTTCCTTCATTCAGGCCTCCCGAAG
Source organism: Neomonachus schauinslandi (assembly GCF_002201575.2). Lineage (NCBI taxonomy): Eukaryota > Metazoa > Chordata > Mammalia > Carnivora > Phocidae > Neomonachus > Neomonachus schauinslandi. The sequence goes on along the minus strand of NC_058417.1, from coordinate 45,467,825 downwards.
TCTCACTTGGGTGTTTGTGATCCTGCTTTGTAGTCAGGTGATAACAATATGAGTAACTGTCATTTATGGAGAATTGCTGTGTGCGAGGCATTGTCTGCTTTTCAAACTCTCATGGCCCTGTGAGTAGGAGAGACCAATGTCAACCTTATTGTAAGATGAGAACACCGACGTTCAGAGTAGTAAGTACCTTATCCGAGGTCACACAGCAAAGAGGAGGGCTTCTGCCACTCTAGTGTGAGCTTGTGGTTGTTTCAGGTGGACTCTGCCTCGTCTTGGTATCCTCTCAAGCCATGGGCCCTGGAAATTTTCCAGTTTAAAAGTAGGATTCCTCCTGCTTTGAGGTCACACATCTATCGGGTGCTGACACCTGTTTAAATTTGAGTTCTTGTTCAGGACATCTGCTGTGTATTAGGAGAACTTTGTTCAACCTAAAGAATAGCCCCTGTGGGAGTTGCAGGCAACCTAAGTCCTTGAAAGGCAAGGTTTTTCTTTGGTGAACTGAAGCCACAAGCTGGGTCACTGTGAGCATAAGTGGGACCGTTGAGAGCAGAATCCAGTCCTTCGGTGTGGAAGCTGGTGGGATGGGAAACGTGGGTGGGCTTTGAAACAATCAGCTAACCTTTCCCTTTTGGGTTTGCCTGGAGGGTTGGTTCTAAGGGCTTTTCTCTAGGCAGGTTATTGGACCTAACAAATTGAGTGCCTCCTTGGCTTATCCTAATAGTTGAGAACGGCACAGGGTGAGCGGAGCGGAGCCCTCGTCAGTCATAAGCTTATTGGGGATTTGAGATTTAAACCCACCCCTTGGAGCCCTCCTGCAGTAACCTTTCAGAATCACAAGAGGCATTTCTGAGTTTTGTTTCTTACAGCTGGTGTAAGCTGGCCTGTTTTCTTACGCAGTTTTAAATTCTTTTTTACATCTACTGCTATCTTTTAAACACTGTTCCTAAAGATGGTTATGTTTATCATTTGGGGTTTGAAATAGAGAATTTAAAAATCTTCCCATTGAAAAGACTAACTATACAATGATTATCACTCATTCAGTAAAGATTTGAGCATCTACTGGAGCCAACCATTGTGCCTGTCGTTGGAAATCCAGTGGGGAGCAAAGCAGATGTGGTCTCTGCGGGCACATAGCACATTATCTAGTCCAGACAATAAACAAGTCAAAAGATGTATACACTGTGTCTATAGATTACATTGTGATAAGTGGATAGGCTTCTTCCTCTGAAGGGGAAGAACAGGGCACTGGGAAGGAAGAAAGGGAGGGAGCTAGCACCTGGGAGTGTCCAGGAAAGTATTTCCAGAGGAGCAGCCTGTAGAAAGTATGGCATGGGAGGAGAGGAGGAGGGAGGGCTTGAGGAGGTAGGGGGAAGACGAGTCACAGGGAGAACCGTGCATCCCAAACCAGGGCAAAGGGAGGGCTTGAGTTGGTAGGGGAGAGCTTGAAGAGCCCGGGCTCAGGAGCCAGGCACTTCTTCAGGGGACTTGGGGATTTCTTAGGCTCCTGGTGCCTCAATTTCCCACCTCCAAGTGGCCGTTAGGATTGAAGGAGCTGATGTCTGGGAAGTCTTGAGAGCAGTGCCAGGCACATACAAGAAGGGCTGGGGGTAAGGGTTTGCTGATTCTCACAGTGGGGATCTTGACCTGGAGTGGATGAGCTTCTGTTCTTGGTCAGCATTTTCCATCATTCTATGTGTAAAGTAACCGCAGGGCTGAAGATGAGATGGAGATGGCTAATATGCACATCTGCTGGATGCATTCTAAGGTAGCTTGGTGTTGGACGCTTTGTGATGCGCTAACCACTGAGCACATGTGGCTGGGGAGCACCTGCCGTGGAGCCTCAGCCCCATCTGCTGTGGGTGCCATGTTCAGCCGGAAGCGTTGTTCCTCAGCTCCTTCCTACAGTTGTCTGCTTTGGTGTTTGATATGGAAGGTAAATTTTTAGCCTCCCCCCCACCCCCCACCCATAAGAGGAGGCAGAGGCCAGTGGCCTCATTACCAGGTGATCAAAGGTGACAACTCAGAGTTGCTAAGTGCAGTACCCGCCTGAACTCATGCCCGATGAGATTTGGTGTGGTGCTTTCTTGGGGAAACAGCCACACCTCGGGATCATACAGGAGGAAAACTTCATGAAACGAGCCACTGGCTTTGGTTCTTTGGCCTGGTTTGGGATGTTCAGTAAAATAGTAGAAACCCAGCCATATCAGAGTTTGTAATTATCCTAGAGTATTTTTTTAGAACTGATCAAATTTGTATATAATTGCATTAGTTCCTTTAAAAAAAAAAAACTTATTCTGGAAACATTTTTTAAATTTACAAAAGTAGAGAATAATATAATGATCCCCATGGATCTATCATTGTTTAAATAATTATCGACATTTTGCTAATCTTGTTCCAAGATAGTTTCAATTTGAAGCATTGTTGGTGGATTTTCTGTCACAGTATAAATGTATCTTTGGAATATAAAATTATATGGTAGATATGGTCCTAGAGGAAAAAAAAATTACTGCATGCTGCCTAATTACAGGACTGGTGTTAGTAGTTGAAATTCAGAATCCTAAATGAACATTTCTTGCAAGCCCGCATAGACTTGCTCATGAAAAGTAGGCATTCCTGACCCGACTGCATATGGAAGACTATAACCTTGGGGTCTCAGATTGGAGCCCCATTCTTCCGATAATATACTCAGTGAGAATGATGCCTCCTGAGGCTGGGACAGGAAGCCCATCCAGACTAGAGGGCCACCCTTGCAACTTGGCAGGAGAATGCATTTCAAGTCTGGGTCAAAGACACAGAACATGCTTCTTTTGTAAGATGGGCCTGAACCCACTGGACAGCTCCAAGGATGGATTCCCATGGACTCCTTTCCCCCTTATTTCCCTTTCTGGATTATTCTACTCTAAAAACTGTTTGATTCCGGGCGCCTGGGTGGCTCAGTTGGTTAAGCGACTGCCTTCGGCTCAGGTCATGATCCTGGAGTCCCGGGATCGAGTCCCACATCGGGCTCCCTGCCCGGCGGGGAGTCTGCTTCTCCCTCTCCCACTCCCTGTTTGTGTTCCCTCTCTCGCTGTGTCTTTCTCTGTCAAATAAATAAATAAAATCTTAAAAAAATAAATAAAAACTGTTTGATTCCTTCAATGAACCCAAATTTTAAAGAGCATATCTTAAGTTTCCCCTTGTCTTCTACCATGCTTGCATTCATTCCCTCATTCCTTCATTCATTCATCACCCAACAAACAGTTGAGGAGGTTGCGCAATGGGTCAGATAGTGTGCGGTATACAGCGGTGAGCAAAATTGACAAGGTCCTTGCGCTCCTGGAGGAAGGAGAAAAGCAGAGGTCTACTAAAAAATATGTCCTAAGAAGTAGAAGTGCCACAAAGGACAAGTGCAAATGGGAGTGAGGTGAGGGTGTGGAGCTGTTTCCTGAAGAGGGAGCAGGTGGTTCAGTTCCTGAAAGGCCTAGTTCCTTTCCTCCTGGGAACAGAAAGGTGCTTGGAATATAATAAACCAGGAAGAGAGAGGCACGGGCCCAGCTGAGGCAGAAGGCAGGAGGGGCTAGACCATACAGCACTTTTCAGAACATGGATCTTAACTCCATGAGCCACGGGAAGCTCTCATAGGGTTTTGAGCAAGGATGTGGCGTGCTCATATTAGGATTTTTTTTTTTTAATTTTGTTTTTAAGTAAGCTCTGCGCCCAATGTAGGGCTTGAATGTGAGACCCTGAGATCAAGAGTCTCATGCTTTGCTGACTGAGCCGGCCAGGTGCCCCCATATTAGGGAGTTTTAAAACCACTTCCACTGCAGTGGGGTGAATAGATGAAGTCACTGTGGGGAGAGCCGTGAGGGGGTTGCTGTTGTCTTCCAAGCAAAAAGGTGGTCGTTAGGACCAGATTGGTGGCAGCAAGATTGGAGAGAAAGAGACCATTCAGGAGAGGTTTAAAGATAAAAATCACAGCACTTGGTTAAGGACTAGGTAAGGGCCAGCTTGCATTTGCAGTGAAAAGAAATGTAAATTACTTCAGGCAGAAAACATTGGCTGTGCATACTCTGCAACTCACTGGTTCCCTTGGCACCTATTTTTCAGAATTTCTAGATAAATTTAAAGCTGTTCTCCTTACTTGCTCTTAAATCTATTCTTGAAAACTGTCATCCACTTTTGAAACATATTCATTGAGCATCTACTATGTACTGGGGAGAAATAGGTGAGCAAGACAGCCCAGGCCCTCAGCCCATCTGCTCTGCACCTCTCCGTCCTCCAGGCTGGGGTTGCCTTACCTCCTGAAACCTTCATATGGGCCATGTTGCAAGGGCTTCCTGTCCCAGCCTCAGGAGGCATACTCTCGTTGGGTGTGTCATCAGCAGCACAGGGCTCCAAATTGAGGCCTCAAGGTTAGAGTCTTCCATATGCAGCCCACAGTCAGGGACATAGTAGTCTTCCTCTCTATCTAGAAGGTAGGGATTGTGCCCCGTTCATATTTGTATCTCCTCCCTCTCACGCTCCCCTCCCCCCCCGACTCCCATCAGCAAACCAGAGTGCTCTGCCCTTGGAGGTATTCAGCAGGTGTTTGTTAATAGCCCCTGCTACTACTCAAGAATAATGCTAGGTGGGCCCTAAAGAGGGCTCTGGGCAGCAGTAGGAGGGGAAGAATCTTCCTGATGTTGGGAGAATACCCGTTGGAGAGAACGGAGGCAGTTGTGTTTAGACCTAGCCCTGCAGATGGGCAGACTTGCCCTTCCCTTGAGGCCAACTTCTAGATGAGGGGAGGAGTCTTCCTCCTCAGATCACCTGTCACGTGGGAGGGAATCATAGGAGACATCTGGGTCTTCACCGGAACTTTGAAGTTCTAAATAGGAAATGTACTTGAGGCAGAAAAGGTGTTTAAATTTCCTTTACAACTTTTGTGATTGTGATTCTGAGAGAGAAAACTGATGTGGGATGTCATTAGCTGGTTTCCTAGGTAACTTTTTTTTCCCTTTGTTTTGTTTTGGAAGAAGGGATTGGGTCCCTAGACCAGGTCCTCTGATAACCGGAGAGGAGTCATTTATTGAAGACAAGAGTGATGTGTTTTCTGGGAGACTTGCAAGTCTGGTTGGGATGGCTTTAAGCTGAATATTAAGGGGATAGAAGAGAAAAGTATAAAAAAAAAGTATACAGGAAATTTGCAGAACGAAATGACATAGAGACGTCTGTGACTCAGCCTCAATGTGGGCACCAAAGTGGTGCCCAGAAACTCTCAAGTGGAAATTAGCACCAAAAGCTGCTTGAGAACAGCGTGGAGGGAAGGGGTCAGGAATCTGTCAGCTCATGCCTGGGCGTGAGCAGCCAATGTCTCCAGGCACTGGAAACCTTAACATCACTGCCAGGTAAGTTAGTGATCTGTTGGTAGGTCGGATTGGAATAGAGCAAAGTAGTATTGGCGCATCTGGTCCCAGAGAAAATCCTAGGAGAGACTCCTCTGTGTGCCTTGACCACAGAAGGCTGGCAGCAGGCCTTCCAGTCATGACGCCAAGAGCAGGTATGTATTGTAGGATGGCCTGTCAGACTGAGGTGGCAGTGATTTTGTTCCACAGGCAGATCTTAAAAGAAGCCCCTGGCAGATGTGAAGACGTTTGTAGGTGAGTGTTATTAGAAGTGGACCACGTGGTAAATTTTAACACTACCTTGCTGATATTTTGCCTCTGAGAGCTGGTAGAGGGAAGTGTGTGTGTGTGTGTGTGTGTGTTGGTGGGGAGGGGTGCTGTTTGGACCTAATGATGACAAATAAGGAAAAGCCGGTTGACGGTGTGGATAGGGTAAAGGGAGCCTGTGACCGTGGCCCACAAATAAGCCCAGAGCTGGGGTTTAGGCAGGCTGGCTCCACAGCCCCTGCTCTTGGAGCATCTCCTACCTCCTGTTTCCTTTGATAAAAAGAATGGAACTGCTCCTCACATTAGCTGTACAGGAACCGTCTTGGTGTCCTCAAATCCACATGCCTGTTGGAAATGACCTCTCGAGTATCAGGCTATAGCTATGAGTAATTTGATGTGACTCCTCCTTGGTCTCCCATCTGCCTCAACTGCTCCCCCTCCCGACCCTCCCCCTCCCCGGAAGAGTTAAGAGTAGAAACTGCAGTACCTGTCCTAGAAGTCTGAAGGGAGTTGTCCTCAGGGAGAGTTGAGCTGCTTGCCCTGGCTAAGTTCAGAGGCAAGATCGAAGTGGAAAATAAGAGTAGTAGAAAACCCATGGGAAAGGAGTTGCTTTTGTTTTAATTTCTCAGGGTAGGCTAATGTCTGTGGGGATATGATGAGTGGTATTCGATCCTGTTGGGGTAGGTTAATAGTAAAGCAGGAACATTAATTTTTTTAAGGCTAAAACTCCCAACAGAAATGACTATTGATCATACTCTGAGCCAGAGACTAAACTCGTTTGGTCAGTCTAGCTTTTGTCTTAAGGTTTGACTGCGATCAAGAGGGGTGTTGGCAGAGGCTTAACAGCCTGAAGCGAATTTTATTTGATGAGGTCTGATTTGTGGCATGAAAGTCTTATGGAAGGAAAAAAACCTATCTTGAGTTTCTGAATTAGGTGATAGAGTTGCTTTGGCAGCAAATGTAGGAAGGGCAGGGCCCAGAATTTTCTGGGGCAGGTGATCAAGAGGTCCTTCCAGCTATACGAATTTATAATGCCAGAAGTGTTAATCTCAAAAAATAGAATTTTAAACATGTTTAAATTATATGTGGGCACCAAAGTGGTGCCCACAGCCTAGAAGTCTTCCAGGAATTTCAGGTTTAGCTATTTCTAAGTCCTAGCTGGATTGTGGCCTAAGAATTTTAGCCATTTTGTGTGATCTGTCAGAGTTGATCCATTAGCTGCAGTTTCCCCTCCCAGAAACATCCTGCTGCTCCTTCTGGGCTCCCTTGAACAGCACTGCACAGAGGGGGTGGGCACTGTTGGTTGGTAAATGTTCAGTGAGATGGGTACTTTATAGCAAGCTAAGGAAAAAGTGATTTTTTTTTTTTTGGCCATGTTTTTCTATTTTAGGAGATCATACAGGTGCCCCAGTTGGTGTTTAAAGAGGAAACGAGAGGTTTTTGCCACCGTAAAGCAGAGTGGTTACCTGGGTCAGCCCTGTCAGTTCATATTTCTGCCCGTTGTCGTAAGGTGCATATCCATCTCTCTCACTGGTGTGATGCTATTGCTTAGGGAGGGTGTGACCCTGCGAGATAAGCAGGAAGCCCTGAAACTAGCTTTGGAACCTTTCATCCAACCAGCTTGATGGTTTCAAGACAAATTCTTTGGGGCTTGAGAAAGGACTCACCAAATGGGTTATCCCCACATTGAGTTAACATGGGCTGGGTATCCAGTGATCCCTTGAGCATTCAGCAGATGATGCTGCTCCCAAGACAGTGGCTGTGCTTGGGGACTGTCACGGGGCAGGTCCAGACTCTCTCTGGCAGTGAAAGTCAGTTTTCTGTGAGTCTCTTAAGTGAGAGTCTCTTAAAAGTCTTCACCCACTTTGTCATTCTTTTTAAGGAAGGTCTTGAAGAATCTTAAAGCAAGTAGTTGCATAGCATGAAACATGATAAATTCTTAATTAAGAAATGGTTAATTAGATTTTTTCTTCCTGATTAATAGCTTAGAAGTCAATGTGCCAGTTTTTCTTTCTTTTTTAACTTAGGCAAGCACTTGAGTATATTTTGGTATATTTGCTTTTCAATTTTTTGGTGGTTTGTAGCATGTCTAGAAAGGAACCACCTATTTTCCCATTAAGGTCTTGGCCCAGGAGTAAAAAAAACCCCATGAAGCTTTGGGAGGCACTAAGGACTGTTGTTTTCTTGAGGCAGAATTTCACTTTGCTCTCTCTCTTGTCCTGCCCAGACTTCTAAAAGACCACACACCCACAGTCCAAAGGGTATACATCAAAACTTTATACTTCTTCCTCAGAATAATGTAATGAGTTCTTTAAATCAGGGTTTTTAACCTTGAGGAAGAGAAGGGAGAAGTCTTTATCTGCTTGCAAATTGAATGTGAAATCTTGTGGGTATTTGTGTACTTATATTTGGTGGTGGTAGGGTCTTATGTTCATCAGGCTTTCAGACAGCTAAAGTCTCTGTACCTCTCATCTAGAAAACTCTAAAGCCAGCTTTTTAGAAAGGAGGGACCAATTAGGGGAAGAACCTAGAGCACAGACTGTAGGTTCCTGACTGGTGGGAGCCCATGCACGCAAGCCTGGCTTCTCACTAGTCATACCTGGCTACCCCTGGGTCCCTGAGAGCCTCTTTCCTCCCTACTGGCCCCTCTCCCCTCTTCAAATCTGTAAGGTATCCTTTGATGGGAGGGCACTGGATGAACTTGTCCTACAAGCCAGGTGCCATGTGCCAGGATATTTTGTCTTTGGTTTCTTTAGTCACTTCCTTTTGTTCAATGCCCTAACTGCCTCCTAACTTCTTGTAGGCCTCTCTCCTCATTTTTCTTGTGTTTCTCTCTTATACCACCTTCTCTTCCTCCCTCCTCCTCCCCTTCCCTTCCCCCCCCCCCCCGCCCCTTAATGTGTTCTAAGTTAATCTGTTCCCTGCCATTGGCTTTTCTGTTCGGTCTGGTAATTCTTGTCTGCAGCCAGAAAGGGGGCCCTGAGCTAGACCCTGAGCTAGACAGAGAACCGGGAAGCTGGTCCTCCCAGCCCTGTGGTTCTGGATGGTGGATCCTGCCCCTCCCTGGGATGCCTTGGGGTCCATCCTAGAAGTCCAGCCATCTGCTCTGGTGGCCTCCACCCAGCCAGGAACACACACATGGATTTGCTGTCACAGGCCCCTGCCTTTCCTTGTGGACCTCATACGTGTCCTATCATGGTGAGCTCGGTTCATGAAAGTATTTTTTTTTTTGTTTTATATTCCTTATTCCAGTGTTGCCAGAGGCAGAAACGACAGAAGTTACTGCTTCCAGAAAGACTGTTCTTCCAGGGGCAGGCCAATATATAAGGGAGCACTGGTGACGAATGTGCATGATTGCATCAGCAGACAGTTAAATTACGGTAAAAGATGGTCGTTTTCTACCTTTGGTAGTTTAAGCTTCTTTCCCTCTCCGAATTTCTCCCCGTGCTCTGGGGGGCTAGGTGTCTGGGCCTGAAAGGGTTTGGGAGGAAGGTCTCTTTCTCTTGCTGCTTTTGAGGATTCATTAGCCCCTTGGCAGCACTCACCTTCACACGGAGGTGGGCATGTGATCCAGAAGGCTCTGCTTAGGAAACCAGATCTCTTAACTGATAGAGCCATCTCATGAGCTGGTAATGCAAGCTGTTGGTAATTACAAAAAACCTACCGTGAAATTCATCTAAAATTAATGAAGAGTCAGCACTGTGGATTTTAAATACAGAGGAAGTTATGGCATCAGCTCTCAGTTATCTGAGTAGATTATTTCTTGCTCATCTTTACGCCTTTAGCTGGCTTCCCTTTGCACCCCATTGTGCCCGTGGGCTCCCTTCCCACTCCGCTCTGCTCAGTTCACATTCCTCCCACACGAACCCATTTTAATGGGAAGCTACCGAAAAATGCTGTGCCTTCCCAAATCAATTGTTTGGGATTATCCATTCCACTTTTCTCTTCTGTGAACACAGAGAAGTGAAAGGTCCAATGTATTTAAAAGAAAACAGTAAAAATGTATGGAGAACAAACCCATGTGCGTGAAAACCAGCTAGATGAATAGAACATATCTGCTTTTCCTGACACTGATTTTTTTTTTTTAAGGAACATTGTTCAATACTTTATTTTGTGTGTATGTCAACATTTGAAGGTCTCTAGATCAGTAATTACATAGACTGAGATAAATGGTTAAGGTATTTTGAGGCTAAAATTTGTATTGCTTTGGTGATGTACTTTAGGTGTATCATCCCTTGATTTAATAGGAAGGATCTCTGGTCTATATGTGCTTTTATGTGACTTGAAGAGCAACTAACTATTCCATTTAAACAGATTTCAGTTAAGACAATGGTTTTTTTTTTTTTTAAGATTTTATTTATTTATTTGAGAGAGAGAGAATGAGAAAGAGAGCACATGAGAGGGGGGAGGGTCCGAGGGAGAAGCAGACTCCCTGCCGAGCAGGGAGCCCGATGCAGGACTCGATCCCGGGACTCCAGGATCATGACCTGAGCCGAAGGCAGTCGCTTAACCAACTGAGCCACCCAGGCGCCCCAGGACAATGGTTTTGAGACATTTCATAATGGTACCGTTCTCAAACTCTTGGGATAGAATTGTCAAATTATAGCAAATAGCGTTAGAAATAATTTTGCAATTTTCTAAGCAGATTGTAATTTCTCCTTCTTTATGTCTAGTTGTTCTGGAAATAATAGTGTAAAGGTACCTTTTTCCAAAACTGATTATTTTCCAAATATAGTGGTACCTTTTGGTTTAGAAGAAATGATAGAGGAAGATTGTGGTCCAAGAGACAAGCAGAGAACAGGGTTTTTTTTTAGCCTTTCTTTTATTACACCTTTGGCCACATTTTTGAAGAGAGACCAAGAATTGCCATATGTGTGAAAATTGGTAACTGGGTAGACTTGAAATGAAAGTGAGATTTTCAGAGTAACAAGGTCCACTTTCTTACGTGGCTTGTAGAAACAAAGGATGTGCAATCACAGTAGGTCTAGCAGCTGGGGTTGGTGGAAGTGGAGAGTTCATGGAATCTGAAGGATAAATTTAAGTTGGTATGATATTTAAATTTCCAAGTTAGAAAAAGCTCATCGAGAACAATGGTTTGTTAAAACCAAAATAGAAAATAAATTTTTAAAAAATGGAAGGGGGAATGTGCACGTATGCATCTTATAAGATGTTGAAAAAATTTTAAATACCTGGGACACAGTTTGAGGAGGGGGCCAGAGCACAGTGGGAACAGTGCCTTAAGGATTACATTTGATGTAGAAGCACTCAGTCAAAGAAGAAACTTGCCCAGGAGGAAAGTTTCCATGGAGATGTGCCCTGCATTTTGAGTGAGTGATGTACTGGAGCATTGCAAACTCAACATTGATTTTGATCATTCTTATGAAGCTGGATAAAATAATGTTGTTTCTGAGGAAAAAATAGTTGTTATCGTGAAGTGTCAAGAGCCCTGCAGTGGAAAATGCCAACAGCCAAGAATCCCAAACAAATTCGAGAATCAACATCCTAGGTGCAGACCTCACGCTGACATACCATCTTGATTTACCTTACTGTGAGGTCCAGTGGGTTTTTGTTGGGCACCCCAGAAATGCACGGGATCCGTACCCACCAAACAGGTGTTGCAGCTAGTACTTAGGCTTCCTAGTATTTTTCCTGGGAAAAAGTGTTTGATCTGGAACAGTTCCCAACTGGGTAGAAACCTTGTCACCAGAGGTGGCTCTGAGAAATTTTGGTTTCACGTGCCTGGGTGGCTCCGATGGTTAAGCATCTACCTTGGGTTCTGGTCATGATCTCCAGGTCCTGGGATCGAGCCCCGCATCAGGCTCCCGGCTCAGCGCGGAGTCAGCTTCTCCCTCTTCCTCTGCTTCTCCCTGCTGTTCATGCTCTCTCTCTCTATCTCTCTGTAGCAAAGGAATAAATAAAAAAACTTAAAAAAAAAAAAAAAAAAAAAAAACTTTGGTTTCCCAAAATAACGGGTGAAGTTCTGCTACCCCTTAAAAGAGCGGTGTTTTAACTTTTGGAATATACGCCCCTTCGCGCCTCTGAACACTAGAAAACTACACATGTACACACAGACCCAGTTTGGCCCGTAGGATGTGAAGAACCTTTGATGTAAAATAGTAAGATGGAAGGTTTTGAAGAGAATGTGAGGAAGGAGTTTGCTGCTGGTACAGAGGCCATTTTCCAGTGGAAGGTAGAGGTGCTCTCTTGGGAGTGTACTTAGTGCATTGTTGGGCAGTAAGATTTAGCAGGGCTCGAACACGCAGCCAGGCCTATTTTGAGAGAGTTGTACACTCTGAGAGTAGTGTTTCCAGAAGGTGCAACTCCCTGCTGCCCTCAAGAGCTGGGCCCATTGTTTGCTGTCAGAGGCTTTTTGGAGAAGGTCTTTGTAAGTGCGGTTATTTAGTATGCGTATATCACAAAGCAGTACCAACTCTACATTTATTTTCCTCGTTACTTTTATCCTTTTCCGCTTAAGAAGACTGATACAGACATTGACCAAGTGGGTTTTAAGAGCCTAAAATTAATTTGTTAGATAAATTCCTTCTTATATAAGTTATAAAGGAGGCATTGCATACTTTATTATGAACAATGTGATTTCAGAATTCTCCCATTTGAGAATATATATTTTTAAGAAAGTGCCTTATAAGAACTGCATGTATTGGATTTGCAGCCTGCTTTCAAATCCTCTGTTCCACTTTCCAGTGGGGCTGGCATGTGAGACAAGTTGGGAGTGGGGTGGTTCTGGTCCAAAGGCAGGCCCAGGAGCTACGGACACCTTAGAGTTCTGTTGGTGGCAGCAGCTCTGCGATGTCCACTTCTAAATCCCTGGTAGATGGTGACTTGCAGAGGAGCTCTTATTTATGCCATCAAGATATATAGGCTGCCTGGGTGGCTCAGTTGGTTAAGCATCTGACTTCGGCTTAGGTCATGATCTCTGAGTCCTGGGATTGAGCTCCCTGTTGGGTTCCCCATTCGGCAGGAAGTCTGCTTGTCCCTCTCCCTCTCCTCTGTACCTCCCCCGCTCCTGCATGCATGTGCACGTGCTCTCTCTCTCTATATATATAAATAAAAAATCTTAAAAAAAGAAAAAAGATCTAGAAGTCACCACCACCCAGAGGTATTCCCTTTTTCTCCTGAAGGATCCTTTTGTTTGACAGCGGCTGGCTTGGAATTTTGGTTTCCTAGAAGAAATGCATTTTCCCAGCAGAGACAACATTATATATACACAGTGGTTCTGTGGGAAAACAGAGTTAGGAAAGGCTTGTGTTCCTGCAAAGGCTACCACCCGGTAGAGACGATCTGGGTATGAAGTTAGATCTCATTTTCTCCTAGCAAGTGTTATAATATGTTATATTCTGGAGCTAAAACCTGATGCCCAATTGCTAAAAATATACTGGGCTGTAAATGATATATTTATTGTCTATACCATATGGAATTCTCTGAAAAGGACATAAACAGGTTACTTAGGTATTAGGTGCCGTGTTCTTTCATTCATTCAACTAATAAATATTTAAGTGCCTACTCTGTAGGGCGTATGTTCTATGGGCTGAGAGGTAATAAGTAGGTAGCCATGTAACACAATGTCAGGTAGTAATACCGTTCTTAAAAATAAGGGGATGGGGAGGCCGTGCTTTTAGGATAAGGTGGTCAGGAAGGTTTTTTCTGATGAGAATTTAGAGCTGAGTCCTGCCATTGTTTTTACTACAACCAATTTTGGGGAGTAACAGTTGTCTTTGGGGCCATGGAATTCAGTGAGGCTTCTTTGCAGAGATTTTGACCAAGTAATTTGAAGGATCTTTTGAGGAGTTGGGACTTTGGTATCAGTGACCTTTTGAGAGAGTGACTGGCCTTATTCTGGTTGGTACCCTGTTTTTCTTACTGTCAGTTTTCCTGTGGCAGGAACAGGAGGAGAGAGAGTTGCCTTTGGCTGTCGTCCTGGCCGTCCAAAGCAGCAGACCGAGCATCTCCCTGCTCTTGGGTTGGCTTCGAGCTTGGCCACTGAACTTGCTTTCTGACAAAACGTTTTGCATGCCCAATCGTCTTTAAAATGCGTGAACTGACCCTTCACTTGTCGCTCCACAAGGTCTGACAACCTGAATGCTTTCCCTGGAAGGGTCACCACATCCAGAGGCCAGCTGACCTGGGCTTGGCCCTGAGTCCCAGACACAGAGGCCTGGCTACAGGCTGAAGGGTTATAGCTGTTGACCTAAGGCTATTTTTTTTTTTCCTCCTCAGTGTCATTTGTAAGCATTGAATCACGAAATTATAAAACAACCTTGTAGGAAATAGTTTATACTTCTTCCAGCGACGCTGTCACTGTCCAAAACCTTTTCTCACACGTGGGGCCTGTTAGTTAGCCCCACGGTTCTCCCCTGTACTCAGTAGTCCCAGGATACATTAATAACCACTATTTGCATAGGGCTGCGATGGACAGACCCAGGGCCATACCTCTGCCCTTAGTCCTCACAACATCCCATTGTTATTGCTGCCCCTTTGCAGACCAGGAAACTGACCACACCTGTCAAGGAAGGAAGGGCACTAGTCCTACGAGGAGAAGCCCGTATAAAGGCTAGTGTGGAACCTCTTTCATCCCCACACAGATGCTGTGAGGTACACTTTATTTGCCCCCTTCTGTAGATAAAAAACTGAAGCGCAAAAAGATGATGTAACTAGTCTGAGGTCACAAGCTGGTGAGGGGCAGAGCTGGGTTTGCTCCCCATCTGATTTGGAAAAGCATGCTCTTACCATCCTGCCAGGCACCTACCTCACCTGCCTGAGGCCGCCTCTCCCTTGCTTCCTTCTTCCCTTTGTCACTCCTGCTCTGCCCTCCCGCTCTTCAGTATCACCTTGGCCACTTTGCCTGGTACCTGTGCCGGCCTCCCTGAGTCTGTGTCAGGCGGGTGGGCGGTGCCAAGTTGAGCAGTGCTTCTGAGATCCCTGGAGGGCTCACAGACTTTACACATTTGTGGACGAAGAGCTTTATACACACACAGACACGCATGTATGTATATACATATACTTACATACGTGTCTGTGTGGAGATATAGAGGAAAATTAAACTGTCACTCTAGCATATCAGACATTCTTACATTTCTGAACATTGTGTGAATCAGTGTAGGTACTAGTTTGTGTTTTTTCCTCATTTATCATGATTTTGTTTGCATATTGCCTCATTTCTATATCATGCACATACTTGCTATTTGTTGTTGTTTTTTAAAAGATTTTATTTATTTGAGAGAGAGCGTGCATGCGCGCACGAGCAGGGGGAGGGGCAGAGGGAGAAGCAGACTCCCTGCTGAGCAGGGAGCCCACTTGAGGCTCGATCCCATGACCCCAGGATCATGACCTGAGCCAAAGGCAGATGCTTAACCAACTGAGCCACCCAGGCGCCCCCATACCTGCTATTTGTAAGGACTATGTGATATTTCCTGTTAACACACCTAGGATCCTTGGTTGACTGATTGAGTTGTTAAGCTTTGGGGCCTGGCAAGGAATGTACCTGATAGCATTTCTTCTTCAGGAAAAAAAGTTCTGGGTTTGGCTTAAGAATAAGTGGTTTTGCAAAATTGTTCTGTAAATTAGAGGCAGCTTATTCACCATAGTTTCAGTGGATTTTCGTTGGAAACGTGTAGTAGACATTTGATGAAAAACAAATACTTGTTTTTTCCAGATTGGAGTTCACATTTGGATCCCAGTGTTAAAAGCAGTCATAACTAAGACTTATAAAGCCTTTTTGGGTGTGATTTACATGTCTAACCAGGCAAAACCCTTTTCAGAAGCTAGAGTAGAGAGGATTGAATTGACAAAGAAAACTTTTTAAAAATTAAGGTTGTCTTGAGGCTAAGGATGAAATTGACGGGTGATCACAGAAAACACCTTCCGAAATAAATACCCCAGCGTTCGACTTCTACAGCAGAGGATTGACATCGAGCAAGTAGCTGCTGTTTCCTTTTCCCTGTGGTGTTGGGCGTCATTAAAGGGAGTTGCCCAGACCTGTTTGCTTTGCATTTCAGCCCTTACTGACAATGATGCCTTAGGCAAGTCTCTCAACTTCTCTGTCTCCTAGGCCTCGTTTGAAATGAAAACACAGTTCCTGCCTCTTAGGGCCAAAAGATGGAATGAGGAGTGTCTTGATGTATCTGGGACTTAAATCTTCAATCAGAGTTGTTCTCCGTAACTCAGAACTTCAGATGAATTAGTGCATGCCAAGTGAGCTGCCCGGATGATGCCAAGACTCCCCCCCCCCCCCCCCCCCGCTCCTCATTTTAGGAAACAGTTATTTTTCCTGTTCCAGTTTGAAGTTTCTTGTTTGCTGCCTGGTTTAAATTAGGGTCCCAAAGTTGAAGAATTGTGTGTGTGTGTGTGTGTGTGTGTGTAGAATAGTAGATGGCATTAAATTTCTCTTGAAAGATGTTCCAAAAAAGTTGAACGTAGGCAGACATTTCTGAAATGGTTTTATTGCATATGTTACTTGCACAGGATTGTTAGAGGTTCATGACTTCAAGAAAATACGTTGTCATCCAACAAATTCTCTCTCTAGTGTTGTGTTTTTAAATTTTTTAAATTATTTTTTAAAGATTATATTTTAGAGAGGGGGAGAGAGAAGGGGGGAGCACATGTGCAGGAGTGGGGGGAGGTGCAGAGGGAGGGGGAGAGGGAGAGAATCCTCAGGCAGACTCCCGACTGAGCGCAGAGACCGACACAGGGCTCAATCCCAGGACCCTGAGATCATGACCTGAGCTGAAATCAAGAATTGGATGCTTAATTGACTGAGCCACCCAGGTGCCCCTGGTTTTCCATTATTTGTGAGGAACCATTTGTCTCCCTTCCTGGTGGATGTGTAATAGTATCAGTTATTGAATCAGAACTTTCAACACCTTTCTGACATCCACCCATGGAGGCCACCAAGTGTCAGACTCTTAACGATGTCCCAAACTGAACCTATTATGTTCCCGCTAAACTGACCCTCCTCTTATTCCCAGACTTGATAAATGGGATCGCTGACCACTGTCTTGTAAGCCTAAAGCCTAAGGCTTGTCCTTAAAAGCACCTTCTTCCTCGTTCCCTATGTCACCTACCAAGTCCCATGCATTTCATCTCTCTCTCAGTCTCTTTCATCTTTACAGCCACCTCCCTTGTCTGAGCTACTGTCGCCTCTCACCTAAAATGTAAGAGTGTAACTGACCATTCTGAGTCCTTTCTTGGCCCCTCCCAGTTTGCTTTCACACTGTACCCAGAGTAAGCTTTTCAGAATGTCCATCTGATCACCTGCATACTGCCTCTAGACCACATATGATAACGCTTCAGTTGTTCCTCATTGCTCTTGGGATAAAACCGGTTCCTCAATGTGGCCTTTAAAGTCCTGCATGACTTGGTTCCTGCTCACTCTTCCAGTCTCATGCTGTGTACACTAAACCCACATTCAAGGGTCCTTCTTTGGGTTCCTCCTTTAGGCTGTGCTCCTGCCTCAGGTCCCTTGCTCACGCCATTCTCCCTTGTGGCCTGCCCACACTACCATCCTAGCCAACTCTGACTCATCCTTGAAATGTCAGCCCAATTCCCACTTGCTCCAGGGACCCTTCCATGACCAATCCTCAAACTGATTAGGTTTCCCCACTGGCTGTACTCTCTTGGCACCCTTCATGTTCCTTCATAGCTCTTGCATTGATTATTTGATGGTCTCTGCCCCTTGTCCTTCTCTAAGCTCCCTGAGGGCTGTTCCAATACTGTGCTGCTTTGTGCATTGTAAGGCGGGACGCAAATGGCAAGTACTGAGTGCAACAACGTGTCTCTGCTCTCGGAGCTTAAACTCCACATGTCCAACTAGAAAGGTTTGGCTGAGATTAAAATGTTTGTGCAGACAAACCTGTACCAGTGCATAAATTGTGAAATTAAGAGAGCCTTAGATCTACGATCAACTCCAAATGCTTGTTTTATATACATAATAAATTGAGAGGAAAATGAGTTTGCCTTTAGGTGTTGTTTTTGAAGTCAGTTTCTGTATGGTAGTACCTTGAGACATTTAGATGAACATTTCGTGGAGTGATTTACATAGGGAAAGTCTGTGGTAGCAACTGCCAGAGATGGTTAGTATAAAAGGGAAGGCAGAGACATCAATAAAGTCCCCAGGTAATCAATAACGCGGGTAGAACATTTGCCACAAACAACAGCCTCATCTGATGCCACCTCTCACTGTCTCAGTGAAGTCCCAGCTAATTGTGACCAACTTCCCTAAGATGGAAATATGTGCCCATAGCACACAAAAAGGGATGTGCAGTATTTTTAGGGTTAAGATTTTCGTACATGCAGTAGAACATTTACTTATATACAGCAATGAAGTAGGGGGGTGGGTAGAACAGGTAGTGCTGAGGGTGATATGGGCCTGCTGGATTTCTTTTTGCTGTAAACTGTGGTTTACTATAAGAAAGTCTTCCCAACGTGGAACATATTTCCTTAATAGGTTGATTATCATCCCAAGCAGGCTTTGAGGGACCTGTAACAATAGAGTGAAGAATAAAGCATTTTACCGCCTGTTCTGTGACTTACTGGGACTTTTTAAAAAAGTACTTTTCATTGCTTTCCTGAGTTGTCTTCAGACTCAGGGTCCACCCTGGAGCTGGTGCTCCCCCTGGACAGACAGTGTGAAGGTCTTTGTCTTTCAGCGATGGGCTTGGCATGCAGCTAGTGCTCAGTAAATGTTGAATGGATGGAAGTCTTTCTTGAAGCACAGAGCACCTGTAGAGAGCTTCTGTTGCCCATGGATTGATTTGTCCTTGGAAACACCTGAATGAGGCAGTTAGTAGGGGTGGAGAGCATGGCCTTGGAGTGTGAGCCCTAGCTCTGCTAGTCAGTGGTTTTGTTGCCTTGGTAAGTTGCCCAGAACACTTTCATCCTTTTTCCTCATCTGCAAAATGTGGGAATAATAATAGCTCCTACCTCACCGAGTCATTAGGCTTCAATGAGATCTTGTTGGTAGGGTCCTGAGGCCTGGCCTGTGTAAAAGTTAATTATCAGAATCCCTCTGATACATCCTCACAAGTCCAGATCGTGTCTGACTTGGATCTCTATGGGCCTCGGCCCTCCTTTCCTCCGAGAAATAATTCCTGCTGCTTTGGGTGACAGGGACATGTACTGCTCAGTACCTAGACGGTGCTCTTTACCATGGAAATTTAAATGGCTGTCATAAAGTTTTTAAAGGAAAAAACTTGTATTTTCTGAAGATGACCATGATACATCTTTATTTAAATAGAATAACTGCCAAACAGGGTCTTTTGAGAACAAGTAATCATACCCCTTGGTATACTTCATCATGTCCACTGGGAGAGAGCATCATGGTTAATGATAACATTTCTCATGCTGTTGGTGCCCAAACTTCACAGTTTATGAAGTGCTGTCCCATTTATTCTTTCTCCCAGCAATTTGAGGGGTGAGTTTTCGCCATCACGCCCCTCATTTGACAGATCGGGAACTGCGGCCGCAGCGAGGCTGCTCCCGAGCTGGGGCTCTTCCCAGTTAGCCTCAGCTGTCCCGGGCTATCCTTTTGGGTGTTGAGTTATCTCTGTGGGATTTTATGGTATCCTAATTACACGTGGATAGCCAGAAAATTTTGCTCCTGTTTTGGCATTTTGCTTTGGCAGAGAGTACTCTCTGAGGACCCACATGAGCTGGAAGACAAAACCCAACAACAAACTGAGCACTAATCATCTGGAAAGGGCAGGACGCTGCTCTTAGGCAGTTGCTGGACCTATGAAGTTGCAGGTCACAACTTTACAGCGTTCACTCCTTTGAAACGTCAAATGGAGCCCCATAACAGCTGTCAGGTTTATCGTGCCTCCAGAATTAGATTAGGCAGTTTAGTTCCAAGCTGTGTACTCGTATTTCTGGTTATGAAATGCTCCTTGTGCGTATATTCCCTGATCTGCCAAGAAACAGCTTTTTCCCTTGTTACTTTGGGCATCCAAGTTTGTTTATTTCACTTGCCCTTCATTTCTGCCTTCTGTCCTGCTTTGGGCCTTGAGACAGTGATGAAACAGACCTTCAGGAATGGGCAGCTGTGGAGGCCCTGGCTGGGGTCAACTCTATACCTAGGGTCCAGGTTTGGGGGGGGATAGGACCAGCCCCAAGAGATGAGGTCACAACTCAAGGGGCAAACGGTGCAGTCGAGGGTATCAAAGATCAAGAGCAGAATGCAGTCATGTCCTGTGCCCATGGAAGCAGGGGCCCACCTCTGATTCTTCATTTGAAATATCTGAAGTAGTTCACTGATTAACCTTGATGGAGGTAGGCCTGCCCCTCCCCCCTTTTTTAATGTAGGTTCAGAGCGGTCACCTCTTACAAAGGAGTTGCCTCTAAGGTAGTGCCTTCTAATGTAGATGTAGGCTGGATTAACTAGTTACTGGTGCCGAGGAATAGCTGACACTGTCTCGCCAGCTGAGTTCCTGGTGATTTCATGATTTTATCACATTTTCCTGTGTGTGTAAGTTAGTAAGTAAGTATACTGCGTTCCTGATATTCCAAGTTGATTTAGACCAGTGAGTCTCAATTCCATGGTAGGTATTGGGGCATGTGTGTGCACATACGTAAGCTGTGATTACTAGGGAATTTTTTTCAAATTATTTGCCTTCTAAATCCCCCCTTCTCAATTATGACAGGTCCTGAGATGGGGAGGGGTGGCCGTGTCGTTTGCGTGAATACATTTCCTAGGATTTTCTGGTACACCTCCCCTCCGCCCAATCCCAAAATGCACTTGCCCTTTGATTACTAGGGATAAGAAGGTGCTCAGAGCTGGCTGATCAGCTGTCCCACCGCAGTCTGCTGGGTGGAGCAGATATAGGCTGGTGGTTCCAACCTGTCATCTGCAAAGGAACCCATGGGAGCCAGGGGGCCATTTTCAGTATTTCAAAAGGCTTAATAGAAACTATGCATTTGGGCGCCTGGGTGGCTCAGTCGGTTAAGCGGCTTGCCTTCAGCTCAGGTCATGATCCTGGAGTCCCGGGATCAAGTCCCGCATCGGGCTCCCTGCTCAGTGGGGAGTCTGCTTCTCCCTCTGACCCTCCCCTCTCTCATGCTCTCTGTCTCATTCTCTCTCTCAAATAAATAAATAAAATCTTTAAAAAAAAAAAAAAAAAAAAAAAAGAAACTATGCATTTACCCAGGATAAGGACACAAAAGCTACTCAAATTATCAAGTTTTTTTTCTTCTGTTTGGAATTGCAAGTCTGTGTGGTTTCATGCTGATTCCAAGTTCTGATTGGCTGTAAATTACATAAGAACTTCTGAGACAGGATTGGTCTAACTCTAGACATTGTTATTAGAGCTGGTATCAGGTCTCATTCCCCAAACTGAATGTTCTTACTGCCTTTAGAATGAGGTTGACCTTGACTATCAAAGTTAAGCAACTGATTGTTTCTTGCTTGCTTAGCAATGTTTATCATCATGACACCTGTGGCAGTGATTTGCTTTCATAATGTTATTTAAAACCCTTTATAGGGCACCTGAGTAGCTCAGTCAGTTAAGCATCTGCCTTTGACTCAGGTCATGATCCCAGAGTCCTGGGATCGAGTCCTGCATCAGGTTCCCTGCTCAGCGGAGTGTCTGCTTCCCCCTCTCCCCCTCTCCCATGCTCGTGCGTGCACGCTCTCTCTCTTGCACACACATGCTCTCTCAAATAAAAATTAAAACTCTTTATAAATGTAGATTATTGGTTAAAATTTGGATCAGCATTGAAATGCAAAAATAGTAAACAGAATTAACCAGTTACTATTCAACATCGTTTGTTAGCATTTGCAAAAACAAGTGGTCAAGTGGGGAAGGGACAGAAAAAAAAGGTTGCTGGAACTGCAGATCTCATTCAGTGCCTTTATTTTTTAAACTTTTAAAAGATTTTAAAAGATTTACTTATTTTAGAGAGAGAGCATGCACACAAGTGTGGGGAGGGGAGGGGCAGAGGGAGAGGGAGAGAGAATCTCCAGCAGACTCCTTCACTGCTGAGTGAAGTGCCTGATGCTGGGCTTGATCCCATGACTCTGAAACCACGACCCTGAGCCGAAATCAAGAGTCAGACACCCAACCAACTGAGCCACCCGAGGTGCCCCCAGTGCCTTCATTTTAAAAATGATCCTTTTAACCAGCTCTAAAAGCAAAAAAGACAACTCACAGTAAAGCACCAACTATTAATCTTTAGTCTCTGTAGCTTCCGAGGATCCCGTTGGCTGTGCTTTCTTTTTTTTTCATGCCCACCCTCCCAAGTTCCACTTTTTCATGTTGTGCTACAATGTATAGACCTTTCCTTATTTCTGCTTTGCCCCTGTGTTTGTAATTCTTAATGGTCACAGCTGCCTGAGCTAAACCTGAAGCCAGACAGGTGGGACAGTCTAGTTTG
This sequence comes from Neomonachus schauinslandi, assembly GCF_002201575.2. NCBI lineage: Eukaryota > Metazoa > Chordata > Mammalia > Carnivora > Phocidae > Neomonachus > Neomonachus schauinslandi. The sequence continues at coordinate 45,445,815 of NC_058417.1, read as the reverse complement.
GGTGGTTAGAGAGGCCGGGCACAGGCTGTTTGATCCTTGAGAACGTGGCCAGGCGGGGTCAACTCCGGTCCGCACGGATAAAAAAGATGTGCTCTTGCCTGCTGCCGGTGCTGATAATAATAATTTACATATGCCAAATGTTGTTTCTTCATTTTCCCAGCAGCCTTTCTGAGGTGGGCACGGTTATCTCTGTTTGATTTGTAGAATGAGGAGAAAGAGGCCTTTGGTGATAATTTGTCCAGAGTCCCACGCTGGTCAGCGGTGCGGCTGGGATCTGAAGCTGGGTCAGTTTAACGCCTGCATTTGAATTCTTAGCCAGGTTTCTCTGACTTCAGAAAACTTACCACCTTCCACCTTCATCCTCACAACAAACACATCTGGTGTCTGCATTAAAGTCGCAGAGGCTTGATATTAAAATAAGATGGAACAAATGCTGCAGGCGAGCAGGAGCCCCGGAACCTCCTGTCAGCATCAGAGCTTTGTTAGTCCTCCTTGGGGCAGAGCGGGGTGAACAGCCAACCCACAGTCAGGCTTTTCTTTTGTTCCATCCTGTAGTCGGCCTTGAAGTTTCTTTTTTTTTTTTTTCTTTTTCTTTTTTTTTATTTATTTATTTGAGAGAGAGAGAATGAGAGACAGAGAGCAGGAGAGGGAGGAGGGTCAGAGGGAGCAGACTCCCTGCCGAGCAGGGAGCCCGATGCGGGACTCGATCCCGGGACTCCAGGATCATGACCCGAGCCGAAGGCAGACGCTTAACCATCTGAGCCACCCAGGCGCCCGGCCTTGAAGTTTCTTAAACTTGCCTAGGCACAACAATGACCACACGAGGTCACCTGAAGCGTTTATACAGTACTTTGCGGGGTAATCTTGGCTATTGGTAGCTTTTTGCCCTGACGTTAGAACCTAATCCCCACTGATGAGTGGCCACCAAGTTACTAATTAGAAGTTATCTGTGTGCCCTGTTCTATCCTCCGAACAAATTAAAAATGTTCCCATGTTCTCCCTGATGCCTTTTGCCATGGCGATGCTTGAAAGTCATCGAAGCAGTTCTGCCGCTGCCTGGAGGGGCCCCAAGAAGAAGTGTTTCCTCTGACTGCCGCCTGGCCCTTATGTGTCTGGGGGCAGGCAGGTCCGATTCCTCTATTTTTCCAGGGTCTTGCTTCTATTGAATGAGAAAATTTTACACATGAGTTAAAACAGACCCATGTCCTTGGGCTGGATTGGAAATTGGAGTTCAGACTGTCGAAGTCTGGTTGGGGCTGATGGGTGAGAATTGTCTGGGTTTACACTCTGGGCCTTTGGCTTCCTATTGTCTAGAATTGTCTTTTTCTGGAGTATGGACAGGGGGCCGTAGTTCTAGGGTCCTGGCATTATCTGAATTCAGAATGTGGTTTTGTTTTATGCTCTGTGTGGTTGGAAAGGTACATCTGTAGCACAGTGACATTGTGGATTGCATAAGATTTATGGGCCTAGGAACCTATTTCCCATGTATTTTCCTTCAGGTTAAATGGATTTTGAATTTCAAACAATTGACTTACTGATGAACTTTTGAGACTCAGTCTAATCTTGCGTGAGAACTCACTTTCTATGATTACTTGTGTGGCATAAACGTTGTAGGAGGTCAGCTGAGAGGCCAGAGTTGTCTAGGAGGAAGGCCTGGGGTTCAGTTCAAGCATCACTAGCTTCATGGAGGATATTACTCTTGACGAGGCAGAGGCAAGAGGGGAAGGCATTTCCAATAGAGGGAGCTGCATGAATGGAGGTGGGAAGGAAGATGGTTTTCACATGAACCAGTGGCTCATCAGACCCAACCAGAATGTTGGGAACACTTTCGAGAGTAACTGAAAATAAGGTTGAGTAGATAAAGGGGCCCGGCTTATGTTGGACCCTAAAAGCCAAAGAGATTAGATGAGACAAAAGATAGGTTTTTGAGCCAGAAGAGGGACATGATGAGAGTAGTGTTTAAAGAAGGCTAGCCTGGCTGCAGAATGCCACGGGGGCTGGAGGCTGGGGACGAGGGATGAAACCAGAAAGAAATGTTGAGGTATGAGGTGATGAAAGAAGAACTCAGTCAACAGGACTTGGGGAACAAAAGGGTTTTGGAGGATAAAGAAGAGGACAACATCAGAGATGACCCGTGGGGGTTGGAGCCTTGGTGGTTGGCAGATCAGTGGTCCCTTGATGGATGAATGGATGAGAGGGAGTTAGTGTGGGGTCGGGTTGGGTGGACAGGAATGAGGGGGCAGTTGGGTCCATTCGGTTTAGAATTAGGCCTCTTTAGACCTGGATAGGATCTGTGTCTGGGTGTAGATTAGAGAGGAACAGCTAGAACTTCTAGCCAAGGGATGGATTTGTGTATATAGTTGGGTATTGGAGACAAGATGGCAACTCGTACCACCTTCCCAGTGAATTAGGGGCAAGGCCATCTGCTTAGTGGGAGAAAAGAGGGAGACAAAATTGGAGGTCTGGGTGAGAGACAAGGCCTAGAATCACACCAATGGGGGATCTGGCCAGAAAATCAATGAGCTATTTCAGGAATTTCCTGGAAACAGCAGTATCCTAGGTCAGGTGTGCATGCTGTAGTCACCTCCTGACTGGGGTCTGGAGCAACCCCTACCCAGCCCTCTCCCCCCACACCCTCCCTAGCTGGGACGGAGACACCTGGTAATGGGAGTGACTTGCAGGCCTGGGGGTGGGGGTGTCTCACAGGCAGTAAATAGCAGTGTTAATGATTTAGAGAGGGTGGTACGGATGGTGGTTTCATCTGAAAAACTAGGCCAGCCCCTCTCTTACCTTGCTCTCTTGCCCCATTAAAAAAAAAAAAAAAAAAAAAAAACCAGGCAGAGGAGGAAGGGGATCATCTTTTGTGAGAGGGTATGGGATTGTGTCCCTGTAAGGATAGGTGGGAACCTGGAGGAGGTATAGTTTGAATCCACAAGAGGGTGAAGCTTTTTGTTGCCACAGCACACGCAAGTGCTGATTATCTGCATCTCATTCTTAGTAGACTCGGCAGACTCTCCACCTATGACCAGAAGAAGTGAGGGATGTTTCCACAGCTGGGCTAAGTAAGACAAGGTCTAGAAGTATTTGTTAATGTGAGATGAACGGTTTCAGTATTATTAGAAAAAATATTTTGGCTTCATTGCCTTGGCACATTAATCATTTTAAGTGTATTCTGGTTCCCTTTGCTTGACTTGAGCAATTGCCAAGAATTTCTCTGGGCAAAATGAAAATGTAGGAACTCTAAGTAGGTTCTGTTCCATGAACATTGAATCATAGAACCATAGACATATAGAATTTAGAGCTTTCTGGAAAACTTCTTGAAGACAAGGAGGGTCCCCTCAGTTTACAGTGAAAGGACCCAGCATCAGGGAAGTGAAGTGGGTGAGCTCCATCACTGTCACTTGAGGGTCTTGGTCCCCCTCGGAGCTCCTGGCCCTGCTGCCTCATGGCTTCACTCGGTATGAATTTTCAGTGGCTGATTCTACTACCAACTGAACAATTATCAAAATCTCACACTTGGGTAGAACTGTTGGGCTCCGTCATATCACTGGGCTGCCATCAGCTCAAGTCCTTCCCTGTCACATCCACAATGGTGGTTGAGTAGGTTGGGGGAATGTTCCCTGACCGGGGCTGGGGGGTGGTGGCTATAGACAAATAGTCCTCTTCAGAGGGAACCACAGTGTGGCCAGTTGGCCATCCAGGACTGTGCCTCTACCAGGAACACAGTACCTCTTGACTTTGTAGGTCTTGAACATGGCCTTGGGTTTTTTGCCTCCTTTTTTCTCATGGTCTGTCCTTCACTTGGAATGTACTCTCAACCCTGAGTGAGAGAGCACACAAGTGGGAGGGGCAGAGGGAGAGGATGAAGCTGACTCCCTGCTGAGCAGGGAGCCCGACGTGGGACTCAATCCCAGGACCCTGGGATCATGACCTGAGCCGAAGGCAGACGTTTAACTGACTGAGCCACCCAGGCGCCCAGGGAAACAGTTTTGGAAGGTTTTTACAATGAGCTTGAAACTGTGTTTAAAAAAAAAAAAGAATGCAAATGTATAGATGCTATGTAACCCTATAATTTCATTTCTAAAACCTCATTTACTGAGGAAATAATCAGAGGCGGTCAAAGGTTATGTACAGAATCGTAACACACTGTAGCAGTGTTTGTAATAGCAACAAATTCCAAGTAATATCCTATGTTGAAAGGGTTATGATATGGGTTATTCATTTTATGTAGCTATTTAAAATCATGTGTAAAAGAATCTCTGTTGACTTGAGGAAATACTTAAAAGCACAGTTAACATCTAGGGAATGCTTGCTTTGTACCAAAGAGCATGCTCAGTGTTTTACATAAATTATTTTATTTAATCTGAAGTCTTTTGCCATTCCCATTTTACAGATGGAGAAGCAGAGGCTTGGTTAGTGTAAATAATTTGCCCGAGGGTCAGACTCCTCCCAGGTTGGTGGAACTGAAGCCAAAGGCCTCCCTGATACCCATATGCTAGATCACTTCACTGGGTAATCTTGTGTATAAAAACAGATTGCATGCATACATATGGTGTGAATCATTTTGTAAAAATGAATCTTTCTGTGCCTTAGTTTACTCATGGGTAACTTATGGGGGATGGGCAAGTACAATTTTATATTCCAAAGATCGTGATTTTATTTTAAAGATGGACACGCATTTACATGTAATTTTTTTTCCAGATTATGAAAATATTTGGAAATACCTAAAACGAGAAAATAAAAATTACTGATAAGCAAAAGTGACATTAGTGCTGCCGGCCCCCCTCTGTTTTTGCCTGATGTATGTGTGGAATGAACATTTTTTTTTAAGATTTAATTAATTTATTTATTGGAGAGCGCACACGGGCGCGTTGCAGGCTCGATCTCACAACCTTGAGATCAGGACCTGAGCTGAAATTCAGAGTCAGATGCTTAACCGGCTGAGCCACCCAGGCGCCCCTGGAATGAGCCTTATTGAGGAACCTACTGCAAAATTGGTTTCTGAAAAGTTCTTAACCAGTTATGTTCCAACTATTAGTGCAGTAGTGGGTTTGTCTCAATGTGCCGTTGACAGCATCCCGCATTATATTTTAATGATGCAATGATGGCATTTGATGACCAAAATTGTTTCACTGATTTGTTTCCCAGCTGATGTTTTTAGTGAGTTGAGCTTCTTTTGTTTGTTTGTGTACTGGCCATTCGGACTTTTGGGTGAATTGCCTGTTTATGTATCTATTGATGATGTATTGGGAATTATCTGTTGATGATACCTTCTAAACTTGATCATTTAAGACCTTAAGAAAGACTATCAGAAAGTCCTTATAAGGGGAAGTTTCACTGTCAGGTGGAATGCATTTTTCTTACAGGGATGAATTAGTGGTGTATAGTTAAAACCTGATTTCTTAACTACTTGGGATTGATTTGGCTTTAAAATTTAAAGAATGAAGGGCACTTGGGTAGCTTATTTGGTTAAGCATCTGCCTTTGGCTTAGGTTATGATCCTGGGGTCCTGAGATGAAGCCCCTCAGCGGGCTCCCTTCTCAGTGGGGAGTCTGCTTCTCCCTCTGCCTCTACCCCTCCCCCTGCTCCTGCTCTCTCTTGCTCTCACATGCTCTCTCTCAAATAAATAAAATCTTTAAAAAATAATAAAATAATAAAAATAAAATTTAAAGAATGGTGAAAGGTACACGGAATTTCTTTGTATTACTTTTGCAACTTACTGCAAGCCTCTAATATTTCATAATAAAGTTTTAAAAAGTTCAAGTTATGGTAAAACTCAGGCTCCTTCCTGTTAGTACTTGTAGCTGGCCATGATCATTCTGACAGGTAGAGCCAGAGGGAGGTGGGAGGGAGCAACGTTTGACAACAGATCCAAAGCCAAACAAGGGCAAGGAACACTGCCTTTTTTGTTTTTTCAACTTGGAAATTATTTCAAAATTTAAAATGGTTGCAAAAATAAAAACTGAAAAAGGAGCACTATGTACTCTTTCCCATATTTGCTTGTTAGCATTTGACCCCATGAACATCAGCTGTTGAAACATGTTTATGTGGTGACCACAGCCACCAACAACTCTTGTCTCACCCTCCTTCCAGATTTCCAGCACCAGTCTCCTGGGTTCCAGGCATTCACTCACCTGAGCAAAAACATCTACACCCAGTTTTCAAATTTCTGAAAATACAGGGGTTCTGTTTCCTAAGATTTAAATATAAATCCAAACGCTTAGCCTTTTAAGGCTTTGAACAGTTGATTCCCTGCCCCTCAACTCAGATATTAACCTTCCTCCCCTGCCCCCCAGCACAGCCCCTCAGCTGTAGGTAACCCAGCTGTTTAGCCACCCTCTTGTTCTGACTTGTTCCCACCTCAGGTGCCTTGCCGTGCGCTGATGTTTCATATCTGCAATATTCTTTTCATGTCCGTAGGTCTTGTGCAGTTGTGCTGGAGGTGTGACTGGTTTTGAAGGGGTTACTATGAACTGAACTTTGTTTTTATTATTGGGACCAGCTAGCAGTCTATAAAGCAAAATTCTAACTGTGTAGATGCATTTGAACACCTTTTTCCTCCATGGATACGGCCCTCTTCCCAGGTGGGCCTTCTTTGTGGCAGGAAGAAGGTCCATGCATTGGCCGAAGAGGGTGGACGTGGGTTGGAAGAGACTTTTTGGGGTGTGGGTCTTGGAACCTAGTAACTAATGGGAAAGGCATTCTGAGTTTCTGATAGTCGAGGTGCCTTGGGAGCCGTTGTCTGTGCTGGAAGTACTTTCCTCTTTCTTTTCTTTTTTTAAATGAAACTAAGGCCAGAGCTAGTTCATTATCTGTAATGTCAATATTGATTTTTGTTTGCAAGGTGGAGTATTAACAGATTAGAATGGCTGCTGGCAATTCTCAGCCGCTTCATTGAATTTAAATGAATCAAGAGGGGCACCTGGGTGGCTCAGTTGGTTAAACCGCTGCCTTCAGCTCAGGTCATGATTCTAGAGTCCTGGGATCGAGCCCCGCATCGGGGTCCCTGCTCATGCAGGAAGCCTGCTTTTCCCTCTGCCTGCCGCTCCCCCTGCTTGTGCTCTTTCTCTCTCTCTCTCTTGCTATCTCTCTCTCTGTGTCAAATAAATAAAATCTTTAAAAAAAAAAATGAATCAAGAGACAGCTACTCGAAGGCACTTGAAATTTTTAGGCTCAGTCAGACCTTCCTATTATGGCCGGTTTGACCAGATTCAGCTGTTTCCTCTGCAGCCTTAAGGCCTCTTCCCTATTTTTTATAAAACCAAATCCTATTAAAAAATGCACAGATAAGAGGTATTAAACCATTCTCTGCCATACAATGCAGCTTGCCTCTTTTCCCCTGCTAAGAGAAGTTTTTGAATTAAAACTATTGACTGACACAACCCATACTAGCAGGTGGTACTCATACATCATACGTCCAAGTGCAAGTTTGTTCAGAGGCAGCAAATATCCGACAGGCGGAATTTTACAAAGACAAATCATCTTAATAATGATCTTGAAGGATTAGTGATGCTTCTGAGAAATGAGGCATATTCCAGACAGGCTTGCCTCCTAAGATCTGCTATATTACTGTGTGCTCTTTATCTGGAGACTAGTTCAGTTTTCAGTCAAAATTGTTCTCTTCCCTCCTTGCTTCCATCCTCTTCTTTTTCCCTCCTCCGGTGCTTCCTCTAATCTAGTATGTGATTTAGAAATTAATAGTAATGATGGTAATAATAATCACTATTTGTTGTTTTTTTTAAAGATTTATTATTTTAGAGAGAAAGAGAGTGTGTGTGTGTGTGTGTGTGAGCGGGGGGGGGGGCACAGGAAGAGGGAGAAAGAGAGAGCATCCCAAGCAGACTCCCCGCCGAGCATGGAGCGCAGTGGGGCTCAATCTCAGGACCCGGAGATCATGACCTGAGCTGAAATACAGAGTTGGACGCTCAACTGACTGAGCCACCCAGGCTCCCCTCACTATTTGTTTTAATGCAGGAGGACCAAGTGGATGAATTGCTGGTAAGTGAGTGACCTGGACGGAACGCTTTTCTCTTTTTTATGGCTCTGTAGGACACCAGGATTGAATTGTTTCAAAGACAGCTAGAGGTAGGAAGGACAATTTTTATTAGAAAATTAGTTCCCCCCCCCCGAAAAAAAAATCACCAGAATTCAGGGAGGTTATTATATGAGTTAATAAATGCCAACATTGAGTCTTGAAATAGCTTTTCATTTTTCATTATGTAGTCTGATTTATTGTTGATTGGTTTTTCATGGCTAATTAATGATGATAACCTTTTTGAGTGACTAGAAATTAAATAAATTTCATGGATGTTTCATATTCTAACCTTGACTGTACTAAGTTCGAGAGCCTCATGGACTTCATGATAGGGAGGGCAGTTGGCTCCTGGCTTCCTGTTTAAGGTCTTTTTTTTTTTATGAGTTCAGGTTAGATGGGAGCTGAGGCATTGATTTATTCCTTGTTTTTAGACTGGATAGAATAAAATCCAGCATAAATGCTAGGGAGAGAAGCCCTTCTTTGAGGCTTTCTCAGTCTTATTTATTTATTTTATTTATTTAGAGAGCGAGCACAAGCCTGTGCCTGAGGAGGGGGAGGGGCAGAGAGAGAGAGAATCTTAAACAGGCTCCACACTCAGTGCGGAGCCTGATTTGGGGCTCAGTCTCACAACCCTGAGATCATGACCTGAGCTAAAATCAAGAGTCAGACACTTAATGGACTGAGCCACCCAGGCGCCCTTTATTTATTTATAGAGAGAGGAGGCTTTCTCAGTCTTAATGAGAGCAATGGCCATCTCTACAAGGCATAGGAACTTTAATGGAGAATTGCAGTCAGGATCTTAGGAAAGACCCATCAGCAGAACAGTTTGAAATGTCCTTTTTCCCTGAAACCTACCTGACCAAGGCTAAGGTTCGGGGAGCACTGGGCTCTAAATAGCTTTTTTTTTTTTGACCTCCAAGAAGTATGAGAGCATAAATACAATTACATTTTGTTACCTTAGAATGTAACCACATGGCAAAACCATTGTGCTGAAGCACAATGAGAGCTTTTTGAGTAGAATTGTTTTCATTGGCATGATAAGTAGCTCAAAGTATTTTATTATTTCATTGTTAAGTTTTGAATGAATATTTTTAAAAATATTTTTTAGTTTGAATTTATGGTAAAATATGCATAGCATAATATTTACCACCTTCACTGTTTTTGGGTGTACAATCCAGTAGTGTTAATTAAGTATATCCACATTGTTATGCAACCAATCCCCAGAACTTTTTCATCATATAAAACTGAAAATGTGGACCCACTAAACAACTCCCCATTCCCCGCCTTTCCCAACCCTCAGTAACTGCCATTCTGTGTTCTTTTTATTTGAATTTGACTACTTGAGATACCTCAGGTAAGTGGAATCATTCGGTATTTGTCTTTTTATGACTGGTGTACTTGGCTTAGTGTACTGTCCTCAAAGTTCTCAAATCTAAGAGGGCCCGTTTGTCTCTTGTTCACTCGTTGCTGAGTAGATGTAGCCCTCTGGAGTTCCAGCTCATTGTGGAAGGGCCTTCAGTTAGTGCTCTACCTCGGCCAGCCCTGATGGATTTCTGCTCAGGAGATCATTAAAATTAAAGTTCTAGTTTGCCAGAATCACTCAATGTCTTGAGGGCTAAAGTGGCTTCTCTAGAGCTCTTCTCTGGGTTCCTGTTTGCCTTAGCCTCAGCCTGGTTATCCCTTTCCCAGTTGTAAAGCTTGAGTGCTTTCCAGAAGATTTTTTTTTCTTTTTAATATCGAATTCAGTGTTAGTTATTTTCAGCAGAATGGTGGGCCTGATAATAGAACTCACCTTCCCAGACGCCTCTGCTACCCCCATCCATTCTGGGGCTGGACATGATTAATCTTTAACCCCATTTGGCTCGTGACCAAATCAGACTTTTGCTTAAACGCGCACCTCTGGCAGGAAATCCTCCTCTGTGGCAACATGAGCTATAGGCCCTCCCCCCACAGGACTCAGGAGCCAGTGTCAAAGCCCAGGGTCCTGTGATCTTCTGGTGGCTTTGGAAGAAGGAGACCTGTTGGGAAGGAAATTTCCTTCTCTGGCCTTTCAGTTCCTGAGGGCTTGATAAGGTGGTCTCGTTGTTTGGAGCCCGGTTATAATTGAGTTGGAGTAGAGGGCAGGAGCTAGTTACTTTTTTAGGATGCTAGATTGTCAGGTGGATAATGAGATGACTCTTAATTTCTCCACACAGCTGGTCACAGGCTGGTGGCTGAGAACTGAGCTTTTAGTCCCTGGGAGAGCTGTCCGTGAGGGAGCACAGGGGGTGGGTACCAGGTCCAGGACAAAGCAGTCATAAAGCACGTGCGTGACATGCTGGAGGAGGCAGCCTGCTGTGGTGAAAAAGGCATCAGGACATCAGTGTCAAAAGCCCATGTCTAACTGTCCCTCCCTTCCCCCTTCTCGGTCAGTGCCGTGGCCTTGGACAAACCATGTTATCTTCCTGGGGGAGGGTCAGTTTTGCTGGCCCTAGCAGCCAGCCACGGGAGGACAGAGAGGAGGGAGCTTGCAGTAGTCCCCGGGAGGAGGCAGTGACCCACTTGATGGGTTGTCTAGAACCCAAACCATTGACTCTGGTTCCACCACATTCAATTATCTAGCAATTTTGGTCCTAGAAGCAGCTTTTCTTCAATCTAATCCCCTCATTTTGCAGATGGGCAAACAGGGCCCTGAGATTTTCTTCTATTTAACAGTAGTAGTGCTGCTGTGGCCTCACGGGGCAGGTTTTATCAATGTTTTATCATATTTTATCAGGTAAAATAGATAAAACACAAACATAAAAATAAGCCTACAAAAAACCCCAATCTGGTGAAGTAGAGCAAGGCTTCGGTCAGTGCGGATGCGGGGGAGTTTATGCTGGATCTCTGCGGCTACTCCCTGAGCCCTGGAGAAAGACACTGGATGGTAAGCCAGACTGTCTGCCCTTAGCTGGCTCCCTGGCACCCAGCTCTCCGTGGGTCCAGCTTGGGCCCTACTGGCTGACATAGGCTTTGAGACAGTCTGATCAGAGAGGAGCAGAGGCCCCTTCAACTGGCAAGTCAGGGGGCCCGACTGTGTGGAGGAGGATTGGGCAAGGAGGCCCCAGTGGTGGTCCTTCCTGGGCAGGTGCTTGCTCGTTGTACCGCAGGCTCCTGGATACACTGCTCTTTTCTGTTTTCTCCCTTTGGCTGCTGCCTGGACGGGACTTTGCCTGCGGATTCCCAGGCCATCCCACCCTCAAGGATAGACAGGCCTCTCCACTCTTGCCTTGCTCCCCAGAGGACTGACTCACACTGTTCAGCCCCCAAATCGTGCTCTGTCTTACCCCTGTGCCTGCAGTCATTTTAACTTGTAGCCACCACTACCCGTGAAGCAGCCTCAGAACAGCAGAGCCTTACAGGTCATCCTTTATGTTATTAAAACAGTTTAAAGATTTTATTTATTTATTTGAGAGCGTGCGCGCGAGAGAGAACTAGCAGGAGGAGCAGATGAAGAGGGAGAAAGAATCTCAAGCAGACTCTGCACTGAGTGGGGAGCCCGACACAGGGCTTGATCTCACGACCCTGAGATCACGACCTGAGCCGAAGCATGGGACGCTTAACTGACTGAGCCACCCAGGTGCCCTGTTATTAAAGCAATTTAAATGAAGCTTATTTTTCAGCCTACTGAGAATTATCAAGTATCAAACTTTTCTTTTTAAATTACCTCTATAATTTTTTTTTTTTTAAAGATTTTATTTATTTGACAGAGAGAGACACAGCGAGAGAGGGAACACAAGCAGGGGGAGTGGCAGAGGGAGAAGCAGGCTTCCCACCAAGCAGGGAGCCCGATGTGGGGCTCGATCTCAGGACCCTGGGATCATGACCTGAGCCGAAGGCAGACGCTTAACGTCTGAGCCACCCAGGCGCCCCTAAATTACCTCTATAATTTTCTTCTTAAATTACACTTACAAAACTAGGTGACAGTTAAATGAAAAACGTGTTGCACTTGGTATTTTTCTTCTTACTAAGCTTACAAACCTGTTGGTTTAAAGATAACCGGGAAGGATTGTCCTGGACCTGAGGCTGTGTGTCTTTTTAACTTGCCCTCAGCTCCTGGATTTAAATTGCTTTGTCTGCCCATAAAGATCATTCCCTTTTCCTGAATCTGTTGGGGATAGGAGAGCCTGAGGGTCATGGGGAGCATGGGCAAAACTCTGTTGGAAAGTTTCTATGAACATAACTTCTCTTAAGTATTGATGCTAAAAATGTGTAGTTACAGATGTGTCCACGTTGTGACTGTGCTCTTGAATGGTCGTTCTTGTCATCATTGGGGTATTTTCTGTTCTAGTGATGCAGGATCACTGCCATCCACGCCCCCACCAAAGGTTTACTTTTTCTCTTGTTGGTAGTATCAGGTGCCAGCATTTTGCACATGAATATTTGACAGAAGACTCAAATATAGGAGTTCTTCAAACTAAAGAAACAAGCAAGCAACGTAACATTGATCGTCTCTCGTAGATTACTTGTGTAAGTGTATTATGTTGGGTTGTATACAATCATCTATAAACATGTAGGATTTTAGATTTGGAAAGAACTCGTGATCCTCCATTTTACAGATGAAGATTCTGAGAACCAGACAAGTTTTGGCTTGTTCAAGGTCCCACAGAGTCAGCTGGAAAAAGAGCAAGTGCCAGGAGCTCTATTTGCCTGTCAGCATGTATATACCAGCAGCTCCCAAGGCTGCGCTTACGCTCCCCAGGATGCCGCTCCTGTACTTCTGGTCTCCCCCTGCTCCCCAGCACCCACCCACCCTCCTGGAGGTAAAGGCCCATCTGGCAGGACACATCATGCCCATGCTCATCTTACACCTTTTCGCTTCTTTCCCATCATGCCCCTTCTGCCACAACCTGCCCATCCATTTATTATTTAATTTAATTTAATTCTTTTTTTTATTTGAAGTGGGCTCCATGCCTAGAGCCTGGGACCTGAACTCATGACCCTGAGATTAAGAGTCACATGCTCTATTGACCAAGCCAGCCAGGTGCCCCTTCCCCATCAGTTTAAGAGGCTGAGCAGGTATCCTACTTCCCACACTGGTCTTAGCTTCCTCAGAACACCTGAAGTTCATTCCTCAAGTGTGTTTTAGCTCCTTTGATAGGGTCTCTTTCCAGATTGTGGTGTTAATTTCCATTTTGTAGGGTCTGTCATGGTGTGTGGTATCCAGTAAATAGGCCTTTAGTGAATAGGGAGAGAGGTAATGTACTAGATACCGCAGGGTCGGCTTGGTGTCTTCTGTTTTGCTGCCCAGCTTTTCAGGTGTCTCTCTTCTCCCCAGCTGGCTGTTGAGTTCCAGAAGGGCAGAAAGCATAGCTTCCACGTCTCTCACCATAGCCCTTAACGGAGTTCTTGGTTGGTGATAGGTTACAGCATTGAGACTTAATTTTCCTGCCCTCTGAATCTTGGGTTCAGTTTAAAGTATGTTTCCTTTATCCTGAAGCCCCAGAATATGACCATGTCTTCATGGCTACCTAAGTACTCTGCCATTTGGGGAATAAAGGAGCCAACAGGGTAATAGCAATTCATCTAGAGATTTCCCTTTCCACCCTTGGAGACTTTGCTGCTCCTTCGCTGTGGCAAGATAGTATGAGTCCTGGTGGGAGAAGCAAGCCGAATATTTGTTAGGATTGCTGGGAAAATAGCACTGGAAGCAGTAAATCATCCTGAGTTGGCTTTTTATAGCTGGCAAACAGTGGTGAAGTTTTTGTTCCAAGATCCTCAAAATCCCCAGGCTGCTGCATTCTATTCCGTTGGACTTCTGAGGTAATGCTGGTAACATCTATTGTGCAGGTATTTCAAGTGTTGAAATATAGAATGGCTGGTAGAAACGAGCCAGTTAAGAGGGAGGAAACAATTACTCAGCTGTTGTGAGGTCAGACAGATCGTATGGCCTTTATAATACCGGTTTGTAGCTTGCTCATAAAAGAGAATGCCTAACTGGGATTTATCTGGTGAAAATTAAACCATCAAACCGGCTCAGGTGAGAAACAGTGGCCGTCTGCCAAGGAAAAGCATAATCACCATTTGGAAGGGAGCTTCATCTGTGCTCCAGGGTGCACACGATAGCCTCTCCTGTGCGGAAACGGCTCTCTGACTTCCGGTTTCCTTGCTCTTTCCGCAGAGCCTGAGCCCTCGAGAAGCCGGCGATGACAAGTCTGAATGGTCGCCATGCCGAGAAAACCATTGACATGCCAAAACCATCAGCCCCCAGAGTGCACGTGCAGAGGTCCGTGTCCCGAGACACTATCGCCATTCACTTCTCGGCATCCGGGGAGGAGGAGGAGGAGGAAGAGGAGGAGTTCAGGGAGTACCTTGAGGAGGGGCTGGACGACCAAAGTATTGTAACAGCGCTCGAAGCCAAGGAAGACCTCTATCTCGAACCCCAGGGTGGCCATGACTCCTCTGGCCCTGCCGCCCAGCCCATCCTGGCAGATGGACTGTCCGTGTCCCCTGCCATTTTGCCCGTCTCCGAGAACACGGTAAAGCTGTTGGAGTCCCCTCCTCTGGCAGTGCGAGTATTAAGTACGGTGCCATTGGCTCTGTCCCCAGGGTCGTCTTCGTTAGGCCCCTTAGCTAGCTCTCCCAGTGTGTTATCCCTTTCTGAGCAGAAAACCGGTTCTTCCTCCCCGCTGTCCTCTCCTTCCAAGTCTCCTGTCCTCTCCTCCAGTGCCTCATCCTCTACCCTGTCCAGCACCAAGCCCTTCATGAGCCTTGTGAAGTCCCTGTCGACCGAGGTTGAGCCAAAAGAACCCCCCCCACGCCTCGAGGCACAGGCACTTGATGAAGACATTAGTCAAGTCTCTGTCCACAGACACCTCGCGGCAGGAGGCAGACACCGCGTCCTGTAAACCACCTGACTCCAAGCTCAACTTACACCTGTTCAAGCAGTTCACACAGCCACGCAACACAGGTGGGGACTCCAAAACTGCACCTTCCTCCCCACTGACTTCTCCCTCTGATACGCGCTCCTTTTTCAAAGTGCCCGAGATGGAGGCTAAAATCGAAGACACTAAGCGACGCCTTTCAGAAGTCATATATGAGCCTTTTCAGCTCCTTAGTAAAATTATAGGGGAAGAAAGTGGCAGCCACAGGCCCAAAGCCTTATCTTCAAGTGCTTCAGAGCTCTCCAATCTGTCCAGCCTGAACGGTCACTTGGAAAGCAATAACAACTACAGCATCAAGGAGGAGGAGTGTGATTCCGAGGGGGACGGCTGTGGGAGTGACCCCAGGGCCTCAGATGAGCCCTCAAGAGAGGTGGAGCTGAGAAGCTCCCAGGTGAGCGGTCTGAAGGACTTAGGCCTGAAGACGAGCTCTCTGGTTCTTGAGAAGTGTTCCTTGTCTGCCTTAGTGAGCAAAGAAGATGAAGAGTTCTGCGAACTGTACAGTGAGGACTTTGATTTGGAAGCAGAGGTAGAGAGTACAGTTGATAAGCTCCCGGATATCCCTCTCAAGCCCGAGGTGCTGGCGGATGATGGTCCAACTCTTGACAGTGAGGACGAGGCCCACTTGGCCATGCAGCACCCCGAATTACCAGTGAAGACCCTGGGCTTCTTTATAATGTGTGTCTATGGGTACCTCATCCTCCCCCTCCCCCATTATGTGAGCGGACTCTTTCTGGGAGTTGGTCTTGGATTCATGACTGCGGTTTGCATGATTTGGTTTTTTACACCACCAAGTGCTCATAAATATCACAGATTACATAAAAACCTACAACACTGGAACACAAGATCTCTGGATATCAAAGAACCGGAAATACTGAAGGTAAGTCTGCAGCCGCTGGTGAGCACACGCGCTGTCTCCCATACAGCCTGATTTTTAGATCCAACTTCATTTTTTTAGTTGATTGCCATGGGTTTTCACACAAGCAGTGTTTTTAAGCCTTTGAGATCTCTTCATTCTCCGGCCAAGCAAGAGACTTCTCTGGGAAACCTCATTCTAGTTCACGTTTTAGCAATTCACCAAGTTTTTCAAGGATCTCCATGGTGCTAGAGAGTAGCATTTACATCCAGTTCGTATTTCAGTCTCTCTCTAAACTTTCCAGGGATTTGCTACTTGCTGAGGATTTATTATAGCTGAGTCTGCTAGGATTGCATATTCTTGACACCCTGGAGGAGGGTTCAGCACTCCTGGAATGCCAGCGAAGGAAAGGAGGAAGAGAAGGCAGGTTGGTGTCCTGGTTGGCCTTGTTGGCACTCCTCCTTCCTTTGTGCATCGTAAGATGCGGGCTGGAGAAAGAGACCTCACTTCCCAGTGCGCAACAGTCTTGGGATTTGGGCCCCCCGCCAAGGGTGCTGGGATGATCTGTTAGGGTGCTAGAAGAAAATATTAGAACTTCCATTCACATTTATTTTTGTATATTTAAAAAGCTGCTGTGTTTTGTGTATGTCTCAAAATATACAAGATACAAACTTAACAGCTGTAGCTTAGTTTGTAAGTCATAGGCACATATACACGTTTTATATATATACATATGATTTTTTAATTGTGGTAAGATGCAGATAACATACAATTGACCATCTTAACCATTTTAAAGTGTACAGTTGAGTGGCATGAAGTACATTCACATTGTTGTGCCCTCATCACTAACGTCTGTCCCTTGTGCCCCAGAAGCTCCGCACCTGCTGAACAGTAACTCCTCGTATCTTCCCTCCCTCCAGACCCCAGCAACCATAGTTCCACTCGGTCTTTTTGATTTTGAATACTCCGAGTGTCATGTAAGTGGAATCAGACAGTATTTGTCTTTTTGTGACTGGCTTATTTTACTTAGCATAATCAGAATTAGTCAGAATTTCCTTTTAAGGCCGAATAATAATTCCATTATGTGTATATACTCCATTTTCCTTATCCATTCCTCCAGCAGTGGACACTTGGGTGGCTTCCACGTTTTAGTTATGCTGAATAATGCTGCTATGAACATGGGTGTATAGATATCTCTTTGAGATCTTGTTTTCAGTTCTTTTGGGTATATACCCCAAAGTGGGACTGTTGGATCCGATGGTAATTCTGTTTTTAATTTTTCGAGGAACTGCTGTACTGTTTTCCACAGAGGCTGTACCATTTCACCTTCCTGCTAGCAGAGCACAAGAGTTCTAATTTCTCCGTATCCTTGCCAACACCTGTTTTCTGGGTTTGTTGGTTTGGTTTGGTTTTAGAGTTTTTTTTGGTAGTTCAAAGCTGGTTTCATTTCTCTTTTAATAGGGTTTTTCTCCCCTCTGTTTAAATAAGAATGCTTAAAAAAGTGGCAGCATCTCTTTCTATTGCAAAAAAATAGAAACAAAAACAAAAAAGCAAAACAAGGGGAAGAACGAACGCTCTAAGGGTCCAAAATACTATTTGTTTTCTAGTTTCATAAACTTTTTATCTTATTAGAAAGAAATACATGGACAATGTTTTTTTTTGGTTTTGTTTGTTTTTTTAAAGATTTTATTTATTTATTTGACAGAGAGACATAGTGAGAGAGGGAACACAAGCAGGGGGAGTGGGAGAAGGAGAAGCAGGCTTCCTGCCTAGCAGAGAGCCTGATGCCTGGTTCGATCCCAGGACCCTGAGATCATGACCTGAGCTGAAGGCAGACTCTCAATGACTGAGCCACCCAGGCAGACAATTTTTAAAAAACACAGGAAACCCAAAGAAAAAAATTATTTTTTTTATCATACTAGTGGGAAGGGATTAACGATTTTGTTATATATCTTGGTTTTGTTCTTTTTTTAAATTTCTGCGAGTATATATACACCACACGTGTGCATGCTCACTCTTTTGGTTTTGACTTAATGAATCATGTATTTGATTTTTTTTTTTCTTTCTTTCCCATGGCAGTATGTTAGTTATGGGACTTTCTTTTTTAAGAGAAGCTGGTGCTCAGTCTTGAGGATATGACACACTTAAGCTTAGTATTAATATATGAAGTGGAGTAAGAGTGACTCATTATGGTTGCTATGCTTTTAATGGGGTGGTGCTCTGACTGCCTGAGTTACATGTGCTGTAAGTCAGTTAGTATAACTTTAGCAAAGAAAAATGGTACTTCTATATTACTCCAATGCCTAACAATCGTGACATTCAGTTTTTTTTTTAATTTTTTTTTTTAAAGATTTTATTTATTTGACAGAGAGCACAAGCAGGGGGAGCAGTAGAGGGAGAGGGAGAAGCAGGCTCCCCGCTGAGCAAGGAGCCCGATGCGGGACTCGATCCCAGGACTCTGGGATCATGACCTGAGCCGAAGGCAGCTGCTTAACCAGCTGAGCCACCCAGGCGCCCCGTGACATTCAGTTTCAACTGGTTCGAGCACTTGACTTGTTTAGGGTGGCTTCATTACTGTTCAGGAAAAGTTGTGTCTTAGCCTGGAGTCTTCTGTTTAGTGTACTGGGCTGTTTTTAGAAACCTGGCTAAAGGGGTGCCTGGGTGGCTCAGTTGTTAAGCGTCTGCCTTCAGGTCAGGTCATGGTCCCAGGGTGCTGGGATTGAGCCCCACATTGGCTCCCTGCTCAGCGGGAAGCCTGCTTCTCTCTCTCCCACTCCCCCTGCTTGTGTTCCCTCTCTTGCTGTGTCTGTCTCTGTCAAATAAAATCTTAAAAAAAAAAAAAGAAACCTGGCTAAATACTTTCTTTATTTTATAAAAGGAACACTACTACAGATTAGAAGGGTAGGTTGTATATTGTAAGCCAAAAATTTCAAATGCAAATGTTCTTTGGGCTTAATTAATTTTACTGAGTTGGAGATCATACTCTGGGGAACCGTTTAAAAAATATGACACTTTAAACATTTAGCAGTGTTGACATTAAATTTAGGACTCAAATGGTGTGATAAGAAAAGGAAAGTATAGTGGAGTCTATCTTTAAGCATCTATTTTGTGTTACATTTTCTCATTGGACATTGTGCTTTATTTTCTGTAAGAAGTAGGATAACACTAGCTATTGTAACAAATTACAAGTTTGTTTCTTGCCTGTGGAACAGTCCTGTTTGGGTATTCCTGGTGGGTGGGTGGCCATGCCCACGTGTTGACGCAGGGGCCCAAGTTCCTTCCATCTTGTGGCTCAGCAAACTTTCTTAAAAGGCCAGATAGTAAATATTTTATGCTTGTGGGTCATATAATTTCTCTTGCAATCACTGAACTCTTTATTGTAGCAGGAAAGCAGCCAAGACAATGTGTAAATAAATGGGTGTGGCCCATTTATAGAAACAGGCCTAGGGTATTAGAGTTCTTTGCATCCAGCTGGCAGAAGGAGAGTGAGAAAGCAAAAGAAGGCATGCCTTCTGATAATGCCTGGACCTGGAAGTGACACACATCACTTCTACTCACATTCCATTGTGAGCTAGTCACATGGGTCCTCCAAAATGTCAGGTGTCCTAGGGAATCTGGGACTTGGCTGGGCAACTTCTTCCCAGCAACAGCTATACACTGTAGAAAGGGGTGTCCAACGTCTGAGGCACAGCTCGCCTCTCTGCCTCACTTTCATAGTACTTATAAGAGCCCTAGTTATATGTATATCTCCTATCTCCTCCAGTCCACTACAGGCTTCATGAATGCACAGGCCATGTCCATCGTGTTCATCGTTGTGTCCTCAGCACATGGCACATAATGGGCACATGATAAGTACTTATTGGATGAATAGGTGGGTAGATGGATGGATGATGAATGAGTGAAGGAATGAATGAGGCTTTATCGGGAAATGTAGGTGGTGAGGCAGTATTGACCCTGTCATCTCCTAATGAAGTTGCTTTTTAAAAGAAATCCCTGATACTTAAGGAAAAAATTTAGTTGGGTTGAAAGGGGTGGTCTTTTGAGAAGACAAAAAGTAATTACCAAAAAGTACAGATTATGGAGAGGTTTTTCTTTTCCCACTGCAGTGGACAAGCCAAGATGGTCCATCTTTGACAGGATTCGGAAGTTGATTACTACTTAGAAATCTCTGGCAGCAAGCCTGCTCTTCTCTTACCTGCACTCCTACAGCGCTGGCCTCCTGAATTCAAAGGGAGAAAAGATTGCTGGCATCTGCCAAGTAGAGCATTAGAGAAATGGGGATAGTGGCAAGTTCTAGATTTCTGCTCTCTAGATTTACGGCTTTAAGAGTGATGCAGGAGATGGGCCCTGGTTTTTTTATAAAACAGATCTGTGAACCTGTTCCTAGGGTCGGAAAAGCCCCTTTTTGAAAATAGGCTTGATTTAGGGAATTAGCTGTTTTGAATTATTTTCTGTGGAGGATGTAATGGTGCAGTTCTTGAGGGCAGGCATGGAAACTTAAAAAAAAAAATCACAGACATGGGTTATAAAACCTGCCTGTGATAAAGATCTCTAGTATAGAGGCCCAGCATTGACAGTGATCCTGCGTACCTCGTGCCCTCAGTAGACTCTCTCTGGGAGCCCCATGAACCAGACAGGCAGGAGGGTTAGTACTCCAGGACTATTTTAGGAGACTGTGTGTCTTTAAACTTCGGAGCCATGTAAGTTCTCAGTGATGGGTCCAGGACTGAAAGTCTGAGTCCTAAATCGGCTCCATAAACAATTCAGAAAGCATTGCAGTTTTTCTTCAGTGAGACTTCACATGAAGATGAAAGGGGGGAGAAAAGTAAAGCTCTTTTGTACTTTATCCAGGTGATTTTACTGTTCCATCCACACTGTGGACATTTGTATTTAAAAATGACCCTGTTACAGGGGCACCTGGGTAGCTCAGTAGGTTAAGTGCCTGCCTTTGGCTCAGGTCATGATCCCGGGGTCCTGGGATCGAGCCTCAGATCGGGCTTCCTGCTCAGCGGGGCGTCTGCTTCTCCCTCTCCTTCTGACCTCCCTGCCCGTGCTCTCGCTCACTTTCTCTGTCTCTCTCAAATGAATAAACAAAGTATTTAAAAAACAAAATGACACTTCTGCAGTGGTGAGTATATGGGTTGGAGAGTCACAAAGACTGTTAGCAGCCAAGTACTAGCTGTTCTCAAAAACTGATATGTGGCTGATTAGGCCTCATGACCCTCCACCATCTCTCACTCGACCCTGCCAGTCAGCAGCTCTCTCGTCTGGGACAGAAGCAGTCAAAACCTCTGGAAGGCCGAAGAGTTGTCACCAAGTCCACAGAACAGCTCTTAGAACCTCCTCCAAAGCCTGCTTGTTCTTAATGTTCGGGAATTCATACATTATGATTTCATACATTCATGCTGCTGATGAGAAGCAGCAAATAGGAGAAGCGTGGCTACACAGACACCAAGTGACAAGTCGAACTCGTGAGAGCCTGGGGGGAGATCAAAATGCTAGGAGACACTAATTTGACTGAAAGCTTGGCAGTCTGGGTATGTTAGCTCAAGGCAGAGCTTCATGTGTGCTGCAGAGTCCCAGAGGCTTCATTTTGAGCAACAACCCCTGTGTGGTAACCTGGGGGTTTTATTTTGGGTGACTAGCTAGATACCCTGAGCTGGGGACCCTGGGAAAGAGTGGGTTTGGGCATCAGGAGAATTGCATTTGGGATGTTTGTTTTTGCTGAGCATTCTTAACAAGTTGGGTGCTTCTTCTCTAAGAATGTACTTGTCACAGGAAGCCTGGGTGGTTCAGTTGGTTAAGTGTCTGCCTTCGGCTCAGGTCATGATCCCAGGGTCCTGGGATCGAGCACCGCATCAGGCTCCCTGCTCTGCGGGAAGCTTGCCTCCCCCTCTGCCTGCCGCTCCCCCTGCTTGTGCACTCGCTCTCTCTGACAAATAAATAAATAAAATCTTAAAAAAGAATGTACTTGTCACTTGACTAGGAGTGTACTTAATTCAGTGCCATTCCTGTACACTGATGTTTCCACATGTCTGTAATGATAAGCTTCCTGAAGATTTCATAAGGTTCTTAGATGTATGTTTGAGTGTATGACTCACGCAGTTTTAAATTATATTCATGGGTAAATTCTTTATCTCAGACTTACAAACCACCCCGTAGAACACAACAGTAGAATGTTGGTTT
Organism: Neomonachus schauinslandi; assembly: GCF_002201575.2. Lineage (NCBI taxonomy): Eukaryota > Metazoa > Chordata > Mammalia > Carnivora > Phocidae > Neomonachus > Neomonachus schauinslandi. Next base: position 45,423,839 of record NC_058417.1, on the reverse strand, counting down.
CCGGAGTGATGATCTCTTTTTTTTTTTTTTTTAATTTTTTCTAAAATTATTTTAATGCAAACATAAAAAAAAATCTCTTTTTAAAAGATATGGCCCATGGGGCACCTGGGTGGCTCAGTCGGTTAAGCATCTGCCTTCGGCTCAGGTCATGATCCCAGGACCCTGGGCTTGAGCCCCGCATCAGGCTCCTTTCTCGGTGGGGAGACTGCTTTTCCTTCTCCCTCTGCCATTCCCTCCCCTCCACCCCGCTTGTGCTCTCTGGCTCTCTCTATCTCTCCGTTAAATAAATAAATAAAATCTTAAAAAAAAAAAAAGATATGGTCCAAGAAGGTCAACTAAAATTACATTTCCACCACTGCAAGACTAATAGAAATGAATTTTAGAGAACCTTTTTTCCTTAGGTTATATCACATTTAGATTTTTAGTAAGAGGGATGGATTTTTTATTTATTTTTATTTTTTTAAAGATTTTTATTTATTTATTTGACAGAGAGACAGCGAGAGAGGCAACACAAGCAGGGGGAGTGGGAGAGGGTGAAGCAGTCTTCCCGCCGAGCAGGGAGCCCGATACGGGACTCGATCCCAGGACCCTGGGTTCATGACCTGAGCCAAAGGCAGACGCTTAACGACTGAGCCACCCAGGCGCCCCAGGGATAGATTTTTTAAATCATTGCAGTCCCTAAATACAGGCTTTGGTTTTGACATGTAAAAATGATTTTGTGAGGAAAACATTATAAATTTTGAGAAGAAATTCAAACTTGTAAATTTAATCTCAATTTCATGCAATTCTTTCTTTTAAGAAATTAGAGTGTGCAAATCTTAAGGGGAGAACAGCCCCATTACAGCCAAAAGAGACTTGGGTTGCTTTTTTGTTGGTGTCTTATAACCCCCAATACAATAAGAAATAAAACATTTCTTTCTACATTATACTGAACTGAAAATATACTGCTCCCATAATGGGTCACTTGAGTTTTTATGGATGGCTTTTATAAATATGGCTATTTCCTAATGTCCTTTGTTGCTTGAGAAATACCAGGTGAGATGTTTCAGTGTTCAGTTTATTGTAGAAAATGTCTAGTATATACAAGAGAATAGTATAATGAAACCCCATGTACCCAAGGCCCAGTCTCAGCTTCAACAATTATAACATTTTGCCAATCTTACTTTTCCTACATTTGCCAGTACATTCTAAAACTGTTCTTTGGTCACCTGAATTGGGTAGATGCTGCCCTGAAGGATGGAAAAGCTGAGATAAAGGCCATTTTGCAGAGTCTGTGGCTTTAGCTGTGACCCCACTGCTTCTAGTGATGTGGACATGAAGGTCACCTTAGAGCAGTCAGTTGGAGGATGTGGATGGTATTGATGCTGGTGCTCCTCTCCCCAATGGACTTTTTTTCCTTCTTGATGGTTTCTTTGAGTAGTGTTTATTTTGAATGTTGACTGTTGGCTTAAGGCTGTCATTCATAGTATGAAGTCTGTATGTCTGTAGGTTTTTTTTGTCTTTTCTGGGTAAAACCAAATTTGTATCTAAAGTTCTGTAAATTTAAGTAGACTGTTCCTGCCGTAGTCTCTAAGTCCATGATCTGTGAGATCATGTTTTAACTGATGATCCAGTTCTAAACCATTAATCCATCAAAAAGTTTTGAAACCTGCAAAGAGAAAAATCTTGCTTATGCTTTAGTTTGGGGGACAAAAGAAAAGTCCCCAAGCTTTTTTATGGGTTTCAGAGAGGATTTTCAGCAGGAGGGGCCTTGGGCCCTGGCTCTGTCCTTATGTTTAGGATTTGTTCCTTCCCTGATAGGCTAGATGAAGGAATGATGCCCGGGAGCTGAGTGACAGGCAGCCTCAAATGCCAGCACAGCCATGTGACAGCACGATGTCAGCCCCACAACACTGAAGACAGACAGAGAAAGCCCCATCGCTTCCTCAGGCCAGAGGGCTGGCGCGTTGCTCTGGTCAGCACAGCGTCAAGCTGACCAAGAGAGAGCATTGGTCTTGACCTCCTGGCTGGCACTGTAACTGAAAGTGAACACAGTGGTAGTTCTTCCAGACTTTATTATTTTGCAAAAGGTTAATTGCAGCTTTTAATCTTTCCAAGTATTAAATGAGTCCCTTTATAGATTGTGGTTTATACTTTCAGCCAGACATGGCTTCTAAGTCCAGTGGAGAATTGAAGAGAAACCCCTGACCTTTTACAGACAGGATCACAGGACCAGTCTGTGGGCCAGGCAGCTGCAGGCCAGCTGACTGTGGTCATTGTCCCCCAGTGCATGCACTGTCTCCATTTTAACTGCTCCAGCCTCTGAAAGAAACAAGGCTTGTCTGAGCTGCTTTAGTGTGGGTTGAGAACATCTCTGAGTTTTTAGTTGAGCTGTTGAAATGGAATGAGTTGCTAACTATATACTATATCTCTTTATCCCCACTCCTATGTCCCATAACAAAATAAAATTGGAGAAACATCTTACTTGGTAAGAAATGGAGGGTTAAGAACTGTAGAACAGCTGAGCAGTGGATAGCTGGGCACTATATGGGAAACTGTGGGGGGAAGGCCTTGAAGTTGCTGTATGCTCTCGAGATCTGATACTTGACTGCTTAGGTCTGGAAATTCCATTTGCAGCTGAATCCAGGGCGTTGGTCAAGCTGCGGGGGGGGAAAAAGTTGGCTGATTGATGGTATCAAAAGGCAATGGGGTTTGCATTGGGAGATCACTTTCTGCAAGGGTAGCCTGCGTGGTTTGGGGTCAGTAGGGTGCATTAGGGGACAGAAGCAGGAGAATCATGCCTGGTGGTTACCTCTTGGCCCGAGCCTCCCAATGGCCATCAGCATCCTGGATGCCTGACTGATGCAGGTCAAGTAGCAGCCCCTGTGGGTCTCTCAGGGTTTCCTAGCAAAGCTTGTAATGTTCTGGAAGGAGCCCTGCATGGGAGTCAAGAAACCTGAGCACCAGTCACAACACCTACCTCTCTCTGTTACAGAGAAGTGGCTAATTCAGTTTCTGTCCTGAAAAGCTTGAACATCTTTTACTCCTAAGATTCTTCCTGAGGTTACTTATTCTCTTGTTCTGTGCTATTTTGTCCAATTATAACTTGGTTTTCTCCTTGGGAACAGTGACCAAGCCTTCTACTTCAAAGTAACCTCTGCCAGTCTCTGCACTTAATAGAATCTCAGCTCCTTCTGTGCTTCTCTCTGCTTATGCAGGTAAAGCAATATTTACAGGCCGTGAAGGGCACACCAGCTTGTCCTGCTCACTTGTGCTTTACATACAGATTTCATGTAATCCTTATGGGTGCCATCTGAATTAGGCTACATTCATGTATTCAGTCAGTGAACATTTGTTACAACTCTGATTGTCTTGTGTTTGTACTCAAGTAGACCAGGCAGTTAACAGATACAGTGATAGGAGGAAGGTAATAGAGAACAGAGCCTAGGTGATCAGAGAGGCTCCCAGGGAGAAGTGTCATCTTTGCCATGACATGGGGGATGACTCGCCAGACCGAAGGTGGGCCATGCCATGGAGGGGAGGTAAGAGCCTGGGCCTCGAAGTCAGGTAGACTTGGCTTAAGTCCTGGATTTGCCACTCTCTGGGCCACTTTTTTTTTTTTTTTTTAAACCCCCCTTTAGGCAAATCACTTAACCTCTCTCACTGTTTTGCTCACTTAGAAAATTTTAGGTAATTGGCAGAAGTAGCTAATGCACCTGAAGTGCCTGGATCATAATATGAGCTCAGATGTCAGCTATTATTACAAATATTAATGTCTTAAAAATCTTACGGGTAAGATTTATTCCTTTTACTATATATGCAAATTGTACCTCAGTAAAGTACTGTTAGCATGGAGAAATTCATCACGGCTGGAGCAGAGGGTAAGGTGGGGACGGGGGAGGCATGAAGCTGGGAAATAAGCCGTGTTAGACCTTCTCACTGGCAAGAAGACCAAGGGTCTAAGGATAAGCATCATCCAACTTGGCAGTTAGCAAGTGGCAAAGCCAGGATTGGAACACAAGTGTGTCAGACTCAGCAGTTCTGCTGATGTTTGTGGGTGGGTTGCAGTGTTTTGACCAGCAGTCTGTCATGTATGGTTAAGGGTCGGGCCTCACTAAAGCCAACAAATGATTGTCCACAATAGACATGCAGTTGCAATCCTGATTCGTGGGTTATATCTATTTGTTGGCAGCCATGGGCTTTAGCCTCTGGTAGCTCCTGAACACAAAAAAAAATGGTTGAGTAGGAAGCAGGCAATGTGAAGATAAAAGGAAGGAGAAGCCACAGGGCCCTTTGTGTTGGAATGCAGCCACTGGTGATTCTGAGAGGAGCATGGGGAGGAGGAGGCTCAAGCCACCCTTGAACCAGAATAAGGGAGCTTGGAGCCCCCTGGACCTTTCCTGAGGAAAGGCATCTCCTAGATTCTCTTCCTAGGCCTACCCCTGCCTCTCACCAGTGTCCTCTCACGGGGCAGGTGTGGCATTTTGTTCCCGAACTGTGTAGGACTTGAAACTCTCTTTTCTCCTCCACATGCCTCTAAATCAGGTTGTTCTAGTATTTCTGCAGTTTGGCAAGTGGTAGAGGGTAACCTGCTTGTTATCTGCCAGAGCAGTCAGCAAAGGAAGACCACATATCATCTTGGAACTGTGGCCATGTTGGGGGGTCACAGGCTGCAGCCCAGCAAAAACTCCAGAGGGCTGGCTCTCTGGCTTGGGTAGGAGCTCAGGCTGCTGGGTCGAGAGCAAATCCCTGAATCACTGGAAGTGGTTGCTCTTGTTAACCAGATACAGGGAGTTTACCAGGAATAGTAACCAGCCAGCAGTTTGTTAGACTAGTACAGAGCGATGGCTCTTCACCAGGTGATCCTGTAAACAGATGAGCTGAAGCAGTCAGTGCTTGTGTCCTAACACGTGTGCCTGTGTGTCCTGTCTTCTTTTCTATAAAAAACAGAGGAATAAGCTAAAAGCTTAATGTGAGTTTGTTTGCAAATTGAGCATCTTTTAATGACCTTATAGAACTGTAAGAGTTTTCAAAAACTTTAACCTTTTACTTAGATTACTTTATTCTTATTCTTTAGTTTTTAAGATTGTATGTTAGCTTTTTTTTTTTTTAAGTATATATATTTTTTAGTAATCTCTACACCCAACATGGGGCTTGAACTCACGACCCTGAGATCAAGAGTTGCATGCTCTTCTGACTAAGCCAGCCAGGCACCCCACCTGTTAGCTTTTTAAAGTGGTTTTGAATTTCTAAGATTGAATGTTGCATCTGGAGATTACTTAGATTATCTTCTCTCATGTAATTTGGTAAAGCACCTAGTAAAACACAGCATAAAACTGCATGTGTTGGAAGTATCAGCAAGAAGGGCGCCTGGCTGGCTCAGTTGGTAGACCCTATGACTGTTGATCTCGGGGTCAAGAGTTCGAGCCCCATGTTGGGCATAGAGATTACTTAATATAAAATAAAATTTAGAATCCTGGAAGTGTCGGCAAGAGAAGAGAGGAGGATTTTGATCATTCTGCGTGAGCCAGGTGTCTAGGTTTGAAAAGCCAGAACCTACGAATTGGATGTGTGCTAATACAGTAGCCACTGGCCACATAGGGCCGTTGAGCCCTTGAAATGCAGTTAGTTCAAACTGAGATGTGCTCTAAGTGTGAAATATATGCTGGATTTTGAGGAATTAGTACAAAACAAGGAATGTAAAATATAATTAATAATTGTTAATGTTATATGTTGAAATGATAATATTTGGATATACAGTTGACCACTGAACAATGTGGGGGTTAGGGGCATTGACCCCCTGTGCAGTTGAAAATCCCTGTATAACTTTTGACCGCCCCCCCCCCCCCCCGAACTTAACTACTAATAGCCTATTTTTGACTGGGAAGCCTTACCAATCACAGTCGATTAACACATATTTGGACAATATATATATTGTATACCATTTCTTAAAGTAAAATAAGCTAACGAAAATATTAAGAAAATCATAAGGAAGAGAAAGTACATTTATAGTAGTATACTGTATTAATTGAAAAAAAATATGTGTTTAAGTGAACCTGCACAATTCAAACCCATGTTGTTCAAGGGTCGACTGTATTGAATTAAATAAAATACATTGCTAAAATTAATTTCACCTGCTTTTTTCTTTTTTATTATGGCTACTAGACAATTTAAAATTATGTATTTTCATGATGCATATTTATGGTTCATATTATATTTCCATTGGACAGTGCTTCCTTGGACAATTCTGCACTTTCTGACTTACTAGGAAAGGCAAAACGAAAGCAATTGGAGAGAAACAACCTTTTATTCCCAAATGCCTCTTATTCATAAATTAGTTAACCTGTGCAGTCTCAGGAGTTTCAAAAGGGGAAAATCTTCACAGCTCACATTACTCTATTTCTCAGAGACTGTCCTATTATTTGAGAATAACTTCATAATATGCTTATCTTTTTTTTCTTTCAGCCTTTCTAGTCTGGTGATGATGACAACTATAATGCAGGGTATTTTGTCCAAAATTCCAGTATCATGTTAATTCTATTGACTTTTTTACATGTCCGCTATAATTTTACATAGCTAGAAACAAATGAAAAATCTTTTATATGGAGATATTATTGTAGAAATGTTTGACTTATATCACATTATGATTATCATAACTCAAGAATCAGTAATAAAAGGTTTAACATCTCAGCTAAGATGTAATTATGGACCCCACAGAGGGTATCACACATGCCATGTATCCTCAAATAGTCTCTATTCTAGGCAGGAGATGTACACTCAGAGTGAAATAATTCAAGAAGAGCAATCCCTAGTGGGGACTGTATAGCTAAACGGCTCATAAATGACACTGATAGAAGTTGCTATTTTAATCTCATTGTCATTCCCTGGCCCTAAGAAATTCTTAAGCACCAGCCCTTCCATCCCTCCCTCCACAGATTCTTCTTGGTTTTAGTAGCTCTGCAAGTAAGTACAACCTGGCCTTTGAGCATGGCTCCGAAGCAGCCCAGAAAAATCAGATCTGCTTCAAATTCTTTATTAATCTAGTTGCCTTTAGAACTTTAGGCCTAGTAAACCTATTTAGGTAAGAAAGTATTTTCTGCAACCAAATTGGATAAAAAGAAAACTGTGGATTATATGCCAGGAGATCTTTAGCAAAAATGTTGTTTGAAACATTTTAGACAAACATTGTTTAAAAAGACAAATATATTTATAGAAAATGCATATTTTTTATAGTGTACATGGAACATTCGCCAGATACACCATATTCTGGGCCATAAAAACTTAATGAATTTAAAAGAACTGAAATTATAAAAAGCATGTTTTCTGACCATCATGAAATTAAACTAAAAATCAGTAACAGAGATATCTGGAAAATTCCCACACATTTGGAAATTAAACAACATACTTGTCATTAGCCTGTGAGTCCAAAGATAATCACAGGGAGAAGTAGAGAATATTTTAATCAAATGAAATTGAAAATACAACATATCACAAATTGCAGCTGATGCAGTGTTTAGAGGGAAATTAATAACATTAAGTGCTTGCTTTAGAAGTACAAATTACCAATATTAGGACTAAAAGAATATTGCTAGACTCCACAGACTTAAAAAGCATAATAGGGAAATATTACAAACAACATTATGCCCAGAAGTTGGTACACTTAAATGAAATAGACAAATTCTTTATAAGACAGAAACTACCAAAGCTCATTCAAGAAGAAATAGATAGCCTAATTTCCAGTAGAAATTAAAGAAATTGAATTCATAGTTAAAAACCTTTCTACAAAGAAAACTGCAGGCCCAGATGGCTTCCTTGGCAAATTTACCAAACCTTTAAGGAAGAAATATTTTACACAAACTCTTCCAGAAAATAGAAGGAACACTTCCCAACTCATTTTATGAGCCTAGCTAATATTGAAAGATATTGCAAGAAAACTATAGGCCAATTTACCTTATGAACTTAGGGTGACAAATGAACAAAGTATTAGCAAGCCAAATTCTGTAATGTATAAAAAGGATAATAATAGTACTGTGCTGTTAAACTGGCTCTCTGGATCAAGAGGAAGTCCTCTTTGTACCATTCACTGATTTCCATTGTATAAAAACTCCCACAAACAAAACAAAACAAAACCCTCCCACCATGGCCAATTGTAAGCTACCAATGTGAGGTCACTGACAGTGGAGTCAGGAAGAGATGTGTAGAATTAGCTCTTGTGAGCTGGTGTAACCCAACTTCAGCACATCATGACCAATACATAATCTGCCCAAGAATGCAAGACTGGTTGAACATTCAAAAATCCATGAATATACTTCACCATAATAACAGACTAAGAAAAAAGACAAAAAACTATGAACCAAAGAATGTCCTTAGTTCTATACTTAGCAAAATAAACCTACCCAAACTGGTGCTCTGACTGTACAGTCCCCTTCAGGCCCCACAGTCTCTTTGTTGCTTGTCCCCCTTTTCATTTCATTGCTCTGATCATTGCAACATCTAGATTACACCCTCTTCCTGTGGCCACTCGCTTGCTCATTTAACATTTTTAATAGATGCAGCAATGCAATTAGGAGGTGGGAGAGCTACTCCTAACTCACGCAAAAAAAAAAAAAAACCTATTAAAATATATAAAACTATATAATTGTCTCATAAATTTCACACACACACCCCCATGGTGAAGTATGTTTGTCTGTTTTTACTTACATTCAGGGTACTCTTTGTGACAACCTTTTAATGGTTACTCCAACAGGGTTGTCACATGATAAAATGAAGACCTAATTCTCTACTGATGTGGGAGCATCCTTGAGTCAAAAATCCTGTCATTTTTTAAATCTTTATATCGACTCCTGACACATTACTTGGCACATAGACTCAGTGCATGTTTTGATGAATGGATAAATAAATAGAATTCTAAGGATTCCTCATTTGCAGAGGCTCTCAGGTCAAGACTTAAGTGTGAGACTCAAGTACTCACTGTGGAAATGGCCATTCTTTGAAAAGAATGACATTTCCAATTGCATTGTGATTTTTAGTACTTCTCTGCTCAATTCAAAAACATTTATAAAATGAGGGGAGTAGAGGGGCGCCTGGGTGGCCCCTCAGTTGGGTAAGCGTTTGACTCTTGATTTCTGCTCAGGTCATGATCTCAGGGTCGTGGGATTGAGCCCTGCATTGGTCTCCTCATTCAGTGGGAAGTCTGCCTGAGATTCTCCCTCTCCCTCTCCTTCTGCCCCCCACCCACCATGTGCACATGCTCTCTCTCTCTCTCTCTCAAATAAATAAATCTTAAAAAAAAAAGAAGAATAAAATGAGGGGTATGGAAGAGAATCAATTAAAATTCCCTAGAGAACTTTTTTTAAAAAGACCTGGGCCACTGTATCATCTGAAAAAGGACTGTGGGGCAGGTAGAGTATTAAATGATGAATATTGATCATCGCTATGAGAGTAGATTTACCATAATTTTATGGTGTGTTAGGCTTTTGTACACTGCCCATACCCTTTAATATGTGTGCTCTTTTTGAAGATCAATGTGTAAGTAAGTACATTTATGTTGTTGGGGGGGGCACCTGGAGCACAATTTTACTCATTTAAGTTACTATATATCTTTGGATTTTGACATACTGTTGATTATATCTATAATTCTTAATGCCTAATTTCTGATCATCTGCCTTACTGTGTGATTTAAGTGATCTAGAAATGGAGTGGGAGTGGTAGGTCTCAGTTCTGGAATGATAGCATGAGTTAGTATGATCTGTGAAATTCCAAAGATGGTTTGCAGGTGAGCTGAGAAGAGGATGAGTTTGGCTAATTTAAGAAGGCCAGACTGGGTAGGATTATTCACCCCTAGAGGAGGTTAGGCTGAAAGACTTGCTCTATTTACATGAATAAAACTTCTGAGTTTCCTGATTTGCTTGTTATCTTTAAAAAAAGAAAAAGAACCTTTTATTTAGAGAAATGGACATTATCATTATCCTCCCAAATCCAGATTTTTAGTTATCAGAAACATAGCAGATTATAGCTCCACACTGATTATCCTTCAAGCTTCGCACCTGTCTTAGCAACTCCTAGTCACCAATGAATTGCTACTTGCATCACAGTCAGGTTTGGTTTCAGTGTCCTGTGTACCTCAGATCTTCGTTTTTGTATCAAATAAGATTTGTGTTTATTCTAATTTTACTAATGGAAGTTTTTCTCCATCAGGGATGGATGAATGAGATTTACAGCTATGATCCAGAAACTTACCATGCAACTTTGACACATTCAGTCTTTGTCCGACTTGAGGGTGGGACCTTAAGACTTTCAAAGCCCAATAAAAATATATCCAGGAGGGCAAGCTACAATGAAACAAAGCCAGAGGTTACCTACATCAGCCAGAAAATCTACGACCTTTCAGACAGCAAGGTGAGCCTGGCTAATTTGAGAAACTAAAATGAAAGAAAAGCATTTGGAATCTTGGTTGTTTTACTGCGTTTTTCCCCCTCAAAAGGGTGTGTGTGTAGAGTGTGTGTGTGTGTGTGTGTGTGTGTGTATAATTTAGGGCACTACCTTTCATGCAAATCACCCAAGCATCTTTTTAAATGTAGATTCTATTTCAGCAGCTCTGAGTGGGACCTAAGAGTCTGCATTTTTATGAGCTCCCAAGTGATACTCTTGCTGCTGGTGGTCCATGGACCACACTTTGAGGAACAAAGGCATAACACACTCATCTGACTTTGAGAGTTAACTTTTAACTTTTCAGTCCAACAAAAAGCTAAGTGTAGTGGTGCTAGGGTAATAATGAATGAGGACTCTGTAAATGGGAAAATTATGGATATGCGAAATAATTCCATTTGATAAGTGTTACATACTGCTGTTATTGAGAAATATAAATTGTTGGTTATTCCAAAAAGCTGTAGGTTTTCTGTTATAACTCATGTGAGTGATCTTTAAATTTACCTCAAATGACAGAAGTATTTAAAATAGTTTTTGTATAAATTTATTCTTGAGACTGATAAACTTGAGCTTCCCATCTAGATCTAGTTTGATAAATTCTTTTTTTTTTTTTCCAAATTTATGGTTGGTCCAAGGTCATGAAACTTAGTTGATGATAACCTGCTAAATAATTTTTGTGTCACTGTTACCTGAAAATTACAGATACTTAATCATGGAATGCTACATCAAAAACTAATGATGTATGGTGATTGACATAACATAATAATAAAAAAAAAAAAGAATTACAGATACTTGTAACTCTTGCAAAATTCTTAAACATCTACTTCTGGAATGAGTTTGAAGAATAACAAATCACTTCTAAAACTTAATCCCAGTTTCTATAGTCATGTTGTAGACAGATGGTAATTATTTTACACTCGTTGTTTTAGTCAAAAAGGCTATAAAGTTTGCATTTGTGTTCTGCATAATATTAATGCACAGTGTGGCCAGTTCTTAATTTTGTATGTCAGTCATCATTTCCCTTTCCTGTAGATTTATCTTGTACCCAAAAGTTTGGCTCGAAAACGAATCTGGAATAAAAAGTACCCCATTTGTATCGAGCTTGGTCGACAAGATGACTTTATGTCTAAGGCCCAGACTGATAAAGAGACTTCTGAAGAAAAGCCTCCAGCTGAGAGAGAGCTGGGAGGCGAGGACCCTAAGAAGCCACCCCATCCTCAGGAGGGAACACGATCTAGCCAGCGAGATCAGATACTCTATCTCTTTGGGAGAACTGGCCGAGACAAAGAGGAGTGGTTTAGGCGATTTATTCTGGCATCTAAACTGAAGTCGGAAATCAAGAAGCCACCTGGTGTCTCTGGAAGTAAACCAGGTAATGACATGTGTGCTGAATGCTTAAGTATTTTTAAAGGGTCCATAGGAGAATGGAGAGAGATTCCCAGGTAGGAAGGAAGGAAACCCACCCTGAACTGATGACCCTCCACCTAAGGAATGTTCTCAGGACTCACTTACCTTTTAGGCTGGTCATTGCAACCCTTTGCACTGGATCATTTAACCAGTGACGGAACAGCTTGCAAATGTATGATTTTTGCCTTTGTTGGTAACTTAGGATTATATTTATTTGTACATACTGTGACTCTGAGAGAAGAAACATCAGGAGAACCCTGGTTGTGATAAGGAGGCAGGTAAGTCAGGGCAGCGTATCAGGCTAGTGTTCTCAGGCTCCCGGCCCTGAACACGCTTCTCCAAGCCTCAGATCACCATAGAAATGCAGAGTCTCTGGCCTCCCGACTCACATTTGTACTGATAAATGAGCCTCTGCTCATTTCCTGTCCTCCTGCCCCGTGTATCCCACTTGGGCCCTCACTGAACCTCTCAGTGTCCTCCAGACATCCTGGGCCCTGTCTTCGCTTTTTGCATATGCTCCTCCCTCTACCTGGAATGTTCTTCCCCCACCTGCACCAGGAAAATGCCAACTATTTCTTCAAGAGGCAGCCGAGAGGACTCTACCTGTGAAGTTGGTACTGGGGCTTTCTTGGGAGAGGTACTCACCTCCTCCTTTCTGCCCTGAAAGTCCTTCAGTCATGCTTCGGTTGCCATGGTTATTATAGAGAGCTGTAATTTATGTGCCTAGGTGCCCAAATTCAAGGGCAGGGATTATGTCTCATTCTTCTTTTCATGTGGAATTGGCCCAGAGAAGGGCTTGATAAAAACCTTTGTTGAATAAAAGATGACAGGTCTGGAATTGCCGTGCGCTGTGGGCGAACGGTTAGCTTGCGGCCCACTTGCCATTTGTCTCTGGGGCTGTGGCAGTTCCATATTTGACCCTCAGTGATCACCAGGAAAAAAGAACAAGGTACTTACCACATGGACTTCATGGCTTTCAGTTCCTCTGAATTGTTTTAGAGAAGAAGAAAAACCGTTCTAAAAAATGAGCTATTATTAGAGTCGGAGGTATTTCTCAGGATAGGAAATAGCCTTATAAATATTTTTTTAACCAATCATTTGTTAGCATGTTAGCTGCTTGTCCACTTAGCCCAGGGCAGTCTGTTCGCTGTTGCGTTGACTTTGCAGTCATTTCCTTCCCGCATTAACAGCCGCCCCACTTTGCTGCAGGGGTTTTGCCCTCATACAGCAGACACAACAGCCCCTCGGGGCACCTGACCCACAGCCGCAGCAGCAGCAAAGGCAGCGTGGAGGAGGTGATGTCGCAGCCGAAGCAGAAGGAGCTGGTGGGCAGCGTGCGGCAGAAGATGCTTCTGGACTACAGCGTGTACATGGCCAGGTGTGTCCCCCAAGAAAACCGAAGCCCCCAGAGGAGCCCGGTGCAGAGTGCGGAGAGCAGCCCCACGGCTGGGAAGAAGGTAAAGCTGGCTGCCCAGGCCGTGGCTTTTCTGCTTTTCTACTCAAACTCGTTTTTGCAAACGTAAGCACTTGGAGCGCTTCCTGTGTACCAGGCCCTGCCCTAGGCACTGGGGACACAGTAGTGAACTAGACAGATGCGGGCCTTGCCCTCAGGGAGCTTGTGCTCTCGGCAGGGAGGCAGCAAGAAACAAACAGCTGGTGGTGGCAAGAATTAAAAGAAAGCCAAGGATGGAAGTGGGGAGGGTGGAAAGTGGCCAGACTGCTATTTTAGAGTGGTGGTCAAGGAGGGCCTCCTTGCGGAGGTGACGTTTGGGCAGAGACCTGACCACAGTGAGGAAGTGAGCCATGGGATGAGTGTGGGAGGAGCCTCCCCAGTTCGGGGGACCGGCCCAGAAGCAGGGGTATGGTTGGAGTATTCAAGGAACCATGGTGAGGTCGGTGAGGTGACTGTGAGCAGGGCACAGAGAGGCAGGGCCTCATGGGATCAGTTCTAAGGAAGATGGGAAGCCCTGGGAGGGTTTTGAGCAGGGAGTCATGTTGATCTATTAAAGTTTAAAAGTGGCTGTCCGTGGAGAGTGGGCAGGAGGAGGAAGAGAGTGGGTGGGGGGCGCTTCCAGCTGTCAGGGATGGGGCTGTGATGAGGGATAGCAGCAGGTGCTGAGAACGGCTGTAGTTGGGATCTGTGTTTATAGGGGAGCGGCTGGATTTGCTGATGAATAAGGTGTGGGGTGTGAGAGAACCAGAGGGGCCAAAGATCACTCCTAACCTTTGACCTGAGCAACTGGGCAATCAGCAGGGAAGTTCTCAGAATCGTTAGTAGTAGAGGTCTGATTCCTCAGTTACCTTTGTATTCTCAGACTCGTTAGCGATGTCCAGTGCTTTTGAAGATTTGCCACGAGCATTCTTCCCACAGCATAACAAGCTGGCCATTGACTCAGGATCACCTGCAGTAAGATAATTAAGCTGCCATATGCCAGATTCTGTTGGGCACTGTAATAGAATTCCTCTGATCCCTTCAGCAGTCTTGCAGACGAGATGGTATTCTCTCCATTTTGTAGATGGAGAAACAGGTTCACGCGAGCTAAGTAGCTTCATTTCACAGTTGCTAAGTGGTGGCGTGTACAAAACCAGATGACGCTCCCAGGCCCTCAGCTGCCACCACTGCTATGTTGGTGGCCGTTAGAAAGCTGTGCTGGCCCTCAGGCCTCCTGCCACTACCCCACTCATACCCTCAGCACGGCGCCCAGCCTGTGCACACACAGCCTGCTTTCCTCCCGCTCGGTAACTCACTGAAGTGTGTGACCTCTTACAGTGACCGTATCTGCTCTGAATGGGAAGCACTTGGTGCCTTCTCTGTGCTGTTAGCCAGTCATGAGTTTTGATTCATTCTCTTGGTCCTCTCCAGTGGGGAAGAGACCCCCGAACCCTCATGCGGCCGACCTTGTCAGGCCAAAAAAGACCCTGTGCTCTGCTGGCCCCTCACCCACTGCCTCCACCCTCTGACCTGAGTTACCAACTAAGAGTGGGAAGTAGGCCTTCCTCTAGGCTGGAGTTGGGCAATACAAAACTATTCTAGGCATGTCCTGTTTACCACCCGTGAATCCCCCTACCCCAAATTCCTTTTCTCCCTGGGTTGTCAACTGTCTGAACTCTCATCGGATTCAGGGAAATCAGGAGGAGCATTTGTATACTGATGGAAGAAAATTACCCCATGAAATGCTTGCTTTTTAAAAGAGTTCCTTAAATTAAAAATACAAAAACAAAACCATGTTTTAGAACATCGTGTCCTCAGTGTGTGTTGCATGTGCTTGTCGTGTTGTGTCATCGCTGGAGTCTCTGGAAGCCCCAGGAGGGGCTGGGAGGCCCCGATGGCCCATAACTGAGCCCCTTGACCCAGCATTCCCTGTCACCCGGGGGCTTCTCTAGTACAAACATCCTTTCTGAGTACTTGGCATTTACCTCTTTAAGCACCGAAACATGTTTTTCCTCTTCTAAGTCTGATGAAAATCTTTAAAAACCACATTGCATTTCCTGGCCCCCTTAGACAAAGCAGGCAGGGATGATTTCATCTTGATAATTTAAGGACTTAACAACAAACAGAAATTCAGGCTGGTCGTCATGCAGGCCTACTTGAGGTCAGAAGCCTTTCACCCCCATCTGAGCCACCCCAGGCTGCTGATTCTGCAGTAGTTTTCTCTCGATTGTCAGTTGGCTGGTGTTGGTATATGGCCTTCTAGTTGCTTCTCCTTGAGTGCTTATCCCCATCTCCCACCCCTCACCCCTAAGGCAACGATTCTAGTCTGTGTGGGCTAAGAAACCAGAAAGCCAGAATTGTGTGAACGGGATAACTGTCCTTGGAAAGGGAGCTTTGGAAGAAGGTGCATGGGGTCTAGTGCTGGGCTCCTGCATCCCCTTGGCCTCCCTGAAGCACGTGTGGGCCGTGTCCTGGCTCTCGGGGATGGTCTGCTAGTTAAGACCGTCTTGAATAAGGTATGGGCATGTGTTATAGTTAACTATTACTGTGTAACAGCCCCAGAAGTCGTGGCCTAAAACCATAACAGTTACTCATTTTGCTTACCAATTTGTAACTTGACCAGACTTGGCAATGAAGGCTTCTCTCTACTCCATACAGCATCAGCTGAGGAGGCCCCACTGGGGGCTGGAGGAGCTGCTCCCAAGATGCCTCACTCGCATGGCTGGCACGTAGATGCTGGTTGTTGGCTGGGAGCTCACTTCTCTGTGTGGCCTGGGCTTCCTGCAGCTTGGTGACTGGGTTCCAAGGGCAAGTCTCCCTCGAGAAAGAGCCAGGTGAACACCGTATCACCTTTTATGACCTTATCTCGGAAGTAAAATAACATCACGTCTATCATGCCCTATTGGAGCAGTCAGTACACCTTCCCAGGTTCAGGGAGGGGCAGAGATTCTACTTCTTGCTGAAGAAGTAGCAAATTTTCGGAAGAACATGTGGGATGGGAAATATCGTGGCACTGTTTTTGGAAAGGAAGTTCTGCTAGTTTCCTCTGCTACTTTGATTACTTTTCACGCTTTAAGGCAGTTCTTAACTAGTTTTATTTCTTATTAATTTTGCAGTTTGAGCGCACGAGGACCTTCTCCCTCCATTTTTAACTTGTTATGTTTGGTGCATGTGAAACATTAACATGGTTCCAGAGGTCAAAGCTGTACAAAGACATACTCAGAACAGGGCCGTCTCCCCCACCCTCTTTCTTCTGTTCTTCCATGCTATTCCCATTCACCCCCCTGGAGGAAGCCAATCTCCTTAGTCTCTGGTTTATCCTTTCTGGCTTTATTTTCCCTTCTGTCTTAGTCGAAAGGTAGCATATTATGGATACTCTTTTGAACATTACTTTTTCACTTACTAGTACATTCTGGAAATCACTCCACATCAGTTCATAGATGTCTCTCCCTCCTCTTGTTTTTAAACAGCACCAAGTACTTGTTCCATTGTATAAATGTTTCATAGTATATTCATTCCCTCTTTTATAAGGGCATATAGGTTTCCAGTATTTTGCAATTACAAACAATGCTGCAGTGAATAATTTGTGTATTGTGTATTTTTGTGCTGTTGAGGGTGTATCTCCAAGGTGAAATCTTAGAAGTGAGATCGCTAGATCAGAAGGTAAGTGCACATGTAGTTTTGTTAGGTATTACCACATTCCCCTCTATAAGGGTTGCACCAGTGTTCACTCGCACCAGTAGTAAGAGTGCCTGTTTCCCCAAAGGCTCACCAAATGTGGACCCTTTGGATGTGGTCAGTAGTGTTCATCCTTCCTGCCGAAGACCAGGCTAGGTCATTTCTTAGGGTCCATATTGCCTCTGATATCATGAGTCCAAGAGAAACTCAAAGGGCTCAGAGATAAAAATGAACCTTTGACATGTCTTCGGGGGACACTGTCACATCGTCAGTGTCGGCTACCAGCCAGAGCTTACCCAGAGGGAGCTTGGGACACAGCTCCAGCCTTTGCCTCAGCTTCTTCTCTCCCCATTCTCCCCCGCTGCTGCCTCTTGTAGGCCATGGTCAAAGCATCTCTTCCCCTGAGGGCTCCATGTCTAATGGCAACTTGCACCCACTGGGCCTCCTTTCTCACATGGCACCTAGTGCTAAACTAGGTTTGGAGGAGAATGAGGCCACTGGTTCACAGGAGCCAAACCCAGGATACAATTAGTAAATATAGACAAGGTTTGTGTTAAACAGTGCTGAAACACTTTTGGTGTTTATTCTTACTTATAATAATTAAAAACATATTCAGGGGATTCTGCATACCGAAACCACTTTGGAGCTCAAATTGGAATTTAAAAATCACTATTTTGGAAGAAGGGCCTGGTTCTCTAGATGTTTAGTGGTTAGTGACCAGTCACTGAGCCCTGACTTGCCCTCATGACTGCTTTGTCCCACAGCCACAGACTGTGCAAGCCTCCGAATCTCCAAACCCCTATGGTGTTGGTGCCATTTTCTCACTGTTCAGGCAACTTAACCTCTAGAACAGTTGAGAGACCATGAGGCTGGCTGAGGAGACTAGAACTTTATTGTCTTGTCAAGGTAGTGTGCTTGGTTGGAGATTTTAATAGTAATTCAGAAAATAAGAAAATAAGGAGACTTTCTTTTGAAACTAATAATATACTATATGTTAAATTGAATTTAAATAAAATAAAATTTTTAAAAAAGGAAACTCTATTTTTAAAGGTGGCATAGTATTACCCCTGGTGTGGTTACCTCAGGAAGGGAGACTGCACAGGCTGCCTGCAGATTTGCTTAGGGGTGTAGTAAGGCCAGGGAGGCTGCTAGTTCTGTATGCCCCAAAGTGGCCTGCCTGGGAGAGAGGACCATCGGTGGGTCAGTGCTGTGCCTGTCCTCTAGGCAGGTGCAAGACTCCAGTATTCAGATTGTGTCACACACTTCCATGCTCATTATCCAAGGAAGATCCTAAATGTTTAGGGGTAATGTAGGCTTCCCAGGTTTGGAGAATTCTGTCTTCATTATTACTAGTTGTACTAATTATCTTGTTACCTATAAACTGGATCATGAGATATAAATCCCTGTTTGCAGTTATCAGGAGATGAGAATCCTAAAAAGCAAATAGGAATCAAATAGAAACCAGGAAATCTTAATTGGTGGAGTGGTTTTCCAAGGCTCCCCTTTCCTGCACAAAGTCACCTTTTCAAACATTGAAAAGCAGAATTGAGAAGTGCTCTTCCTACAGTGAGTAAAAAATCTGAAGCCATAGAGCCAATTTAAACATAAATTTTAGAAAGGATCCAGAAAAGAGTGCCAAGACAATTCAAGGAATGGGGAAGGGGAGGGAAAGAATAGTCTTCAACAAATGGTGCTGGAACAGCGGGTATCCACATGGCAAAAGAATGAAGTTGGACTCCTACCTCACACCATACACAGAAATTAACTCAAAAGGATCATAGACCTCAATGTAAGAGCTAAAACTATAAAACTCTTAGAAGAAAACATAGGAGTCAGTCTCTGTGGTTTGGGGTTAGGTAAAGCTTTCTTAGATAAGACACCCAAAAGTACATGCAACCAAAAAAAAAAAGATAAACTAGATTTCATCAAAATTAAAAACTTTTGTGCTACAAACAATACCATTAAGATAGCAAAAAGACAACCCACAAAATGGGAGAAAATATCTGCAAATCATATATCTGATATTCTAGTACCTAGAATAAACAAAGGATTCTTAAAACTGAATAATAAAAAGGTAAATGACCCAATTAAGAAATGGGCAAAGGGGAGCACCTGGGTGGCTCAGTCAGTTAAGTGTTTGCCTTTAGCTCTGGTCATGATCCCAGGGTCCTGGGATCAAGCCCCTCATTGGGCTCCCTGCTCAGCGGGGAGCCTGCTTCTCTTCCTCCCTCTGCCTGCCGCTCCCCCTGCTTGTGCGCTCACTCGCTCTCTCTGTGTCAAATAAATAAAATCAAAGATTTTATTTATTTGACACAGAGAGAGACACAGCGAGAGAGGGAACACAAGCAGGGGGAGTGGGAGAGGGAGAAACAGGCTTCCCGCGGAGCAGGGAGCCTGATGCGGGGCTCCATCCCAGGACCCTGGGATCATGACCTGAGCCGAAGGCAGACGCTTAACGACTGAGCTACCCAGGCGCCCCAATAAATAAAATCTTTAAAAAAAAAAAAATGGACAAAGGATTTGAATAGACATTTTTCCAAAGAAGACATATAGATGGCCCATGAGCCTAGAAAAGATACTCAGTCGTTAAGTCATCCAGGAAATGCGAATCAAAACCATAACGAGAGGGGCACCTGGGTGGCTCAGTCGGTTAAGCGGCTGCCTTCGGCTCAGGTCAGGATCCCAGGGTCCTGGGATTGAGCCCTGCATCGGGCTCCCTGCTCAGCGGGAAGCCTGCTTCTCCCTCTCCCACTCCCCCTACTTGTGTTCCCTCTCTCGCTGTCTCTGTCAAAAAAATAAATAAAATCTTTAAAAAAAAAAATAACGAGATACCACTTCACAACCACTAGGATGGCTAGAAAGAAAAAGATAATAGCAAGTATTAGTGAGGATGTGGAGAAAGTGGAACCATTGTATATTGGTGGTGGGAATGTAGAATGATGCGGCTGCTGTGGAAAACACTTTGCTTGTTCCTCAGAGTAAACATACAGCTATACGATCCAGCAGTTCCACCTCTAGGTATATATCCAAGAGAAATGGAAACCTGTGTCTGCACAAAAACTTGTACACAAATGTTCATGGTGCCATTATTCACAACAGTCGAAAGTGGAAGCAACTGAAACTTCCATCATGAGTGGATAAAGTATGGTAGATGCACACAAGAGAACGTTACTCTGCAAGAAAAAGGAATAGTGTGTCCACACCTGCTACGGCATGGGTAAATCTTGAGAACATTATGCTTACGAGAGAAGTCAGTCACAAAAGAATACATATTGTATGATTCCATGTATATGGAATGTCTAGAATTAGGTGAATTCGCTGAGATAAATTAGTGGTTGGTTGCCTGGGGCTGGTGGGGGGGCGGGGGGGGGGGGGATGGGGCTTGTGGGGACAGTGGTGGTGGGGACGGTGGTGGCAGGGATGGAGTTGGGGAAGAATGGCAAGTAACTGCTAAGGGAAACAGGGTTTCTTTGGGGGGTAATTAAAATGTTCTAAAGTTGATGGTGGTGATGGCTTCCCACCTCTGTGAGTATGCTAAAAACCATAGATTGTTCTCTTTAAATGGGTGAATTTTGTGTTATGTGAACTGTATTTCTTTCCATAAAGCTGTTAAAAAAAAAAAAAAGTAACAAAACCATGTTAATTTGATCCAATTTTATTTTTTTTTAAAGTTCTGTATCCTAAAAAGTTATATACATTGAAAAAAGACGGATAGTAAATAGAGGGAAAATGTTTTAAATAATTATATTTGTGGGGCGCCTAGGTGGCTTAGTCAGTTCAGCGACTGCCTTCGGCTCAGGTCATGATTCCAGGGTCTTGGGATTGAGCCCCACATCGGGCTCCCTGCTCAGCAGGGAGTCTGCTTCTCCCTCACCCTCTGCCTGCCGCTCTGCCTACTTGTGCTCTCTCTCTGTTTCTCTGTCAAATAAATAAATAAAATCTTAAAAAAAAAAAAAAAAAGCCAGGGGTGGCTTAAAAAAAAAAAAAGAAAAGAAAAAATAAATAATTATATTTGGATAGTGGGATTATGGGTTTTTTCCGCAATAAATATGTACTGTTTTTATAATTGGGGAAACATCTAACAGACCTGGGGGAAGGGTCTTCCATTGTGCCTTCTCCTGGACCCAGCGGTCCTTTGTGAAACCCTGGTGGCACCAGATTGTGTGTGACCAAACCTTAGGAGCGGAGGCACTGAGCTCTCTATGGACCAAAAAAAGCTGGGCTGGCCTTGGCTTCCTGGCCATTTGTTACAGAAAAGATTACACCAAAAAATTAAGTAAATTTGTACTTTACTCTGGAGGTTAGCTTTTAATAAACTATATCCCAAGAGCTACTCAGATAGTCATGATAGCCTCCTTCAGCTTCGGACCTTTTTTTGGAAGTCATTTTGAGAAAGGTGCCCTATCTAAATGTACCTGTATAGTTGAAATGGTGAAATGAATATTCTTCTCACATTCCTTCCTGCGGGCAAATGGCAGTGTTAGGAAACATATGCATATTTATTCGTCAAGCTCTTAAATTTTTACTACATTCATTGGAAGTGAGTTCTTTCTAGTAGCCCAGTGAATCCAGATTTTGTTCATAAAGCTGCTTTGAAGCATTGTCAGTGTTCTGCTGCTCTTGGATTTTTCTTTGTTCCCAATGAGTCTGTGGAGAGAAGCCTGTAGAAGGAACTGTTGAAAAGAAAAGACAACCTGCTTGTCAGTTATTTCAGAAATGTGTCTCCATATCATATGCCTTTGACTTGGACATACATTGTGAAATAGCCTTTGTTTCTTGCTATTTTGTGTTAAACCTGTTTGCTGTGAGTACCTGGGGCTGTAAAGAAAGGTTAATAGAGGGTAGACTCCCCGACTCGAGAAGGGAAAGTGACTGATTCTCTTGTGTCACCTACAAATCTAAGCAAGACATGCACTGCCTTGTGTGGGCACAACTTGGCACTGCCGAAATACCTGGGGGAGGAGGGCACTGTCCTTGGTGGGTGTTTACTCGGAAGTCTATGGAGATAATCTGATGTGATTCAAAGACCGTAACCTCAGAAACGCTGGACCAGATTCCCTTGGGCGGTGGGGCACAGATGTTCAGGCAGAGAGAAAAGTGATTCTAAGAAACATGTACCACCTGTGGAATGACCCAAGTACCCAGTGGTCCCAGACATCTGCTCTTGCATCCAGGACCTGGAGGTAGAAGTGTCTTGGTGAGGGGCGCCCGGCTGGCTTCATCAGGGGAGCGTGCAACTCTTGATCTCAGGGTTGTGACTTTGAGCTGCATATTGGGTGTAGAGATTGCTTAAAAATATATATTTTTTTATTTTATTTATTTGAGAGAGAGAGACAGAGACAGTGAGAGAGAGAGCACAAGTGGGGAGGAGAGGGAGAAGCAGGCTCCCCACAGAGCAGGGAGCCCGATGCGGGACTCGATCCCAGGACCCTGGGATCATGACCTGAGCCGAAGGCAGACGCTCAACCAACTGAGCCACCCAGGCTCCCAAAATAAAATCTTAAAAAAAACAAAAAAAGATATTACAGCACCAGGAAGCACAGAGGTGCTGTGTAGCCACTGAAATGAGTGAGATAGAGTCATGTCTTCTGAAATGGAATGACCAACATGTATTATTTTTTAAACCGGAGTTTAATTTTTTTTTAAATGAGACTCACCAACATTCTTAAGGGAGACCTGTGAAAACAATCAAATTTGAAGGACTCCTAGAACATAAAATATCTCCCCTTACACCTGATAACGTTAGAGTGAAAAACACAGGCAAACTTCCAGACCCCCAAAGAGAGAGACGGCGCATGCTCTGACAAGACTAGTGGACCGCTGGGTGCTGGGCAGTCCAGTAGGCCCTGCACAAGCTCAGTGACCGGTTCAGACCCCCAAACTCCAGGCTTCAGAAAAATCACACGCAGGTACGTGCCATAGACCTTTGGGGGTACTCACAAGTCATCAGATCTCCAAGGATCGAATCCAGGAGCACTAGGCCACCTGGGTACAGTCCCCCTGGCCTGGGCACACAGGTCGCGCTGGCGTGAGCAAACACATACCAAGCGTGGAGATGACAAGGGTGTCTGATGTGTGTTATGGCTGCAGGTGGCCCGGGAGGGCAGGGCAGATGCATTTGTACAAACCACAGAGGGAAGAGAAAGGGTAAACAATTCGCTGATTTCTGCTTTTCTAGTTTTTTTTGGTCCTTGCTTTCCAAGGCTAATTGTTTCTGTAAGGCTGTAGTCTAATTAGAGACCTCAGCGTAAGGAAATGTCTGTCACAGCAGGTGCCAGTCCCACCACCTTCCTCCCTCAGGACAGAGCAGGTGGAGATCAGGGAGAAGGAGGCTGTGAGTCAGGCTGTGCTGATAAACCAGGGGCCTCAGGCAGGACACTGCATGGTTCCAAGTCCATTTCCTCCGCCCTAAAATAGAAGTCAAGGTTCCGTCTTTCTGGGGTATTGTAAGACGTAAATGAGCACCCTGAGAAACAGTCTTATCGCAGGGCCTGGCCCAGGGTCCGCGGCCGCAGCAGTGACAATGGGTGGTGGTCAGCAAGTGTTACCCGCACTGCCAGGTACCTCGCCACACCCTCAGCGGTGGTCACTGCCCGCTTCTGTCTCCTGCTTCACCCTGCCTGGCCCTCCCCGGGCAAGAGTCTATCGTCTGATGAGTAGCCTGGGAAATCGGAGACTAACTCAGGTTTGCTCTTGTCCTACCTTGCACATTGGCCGTGCTAGATGTTTGAGACAGATTGTACCCGCGGAGGGGGGCCCAGGGGATGTCACTGGGCTGAGACTGGGGAGAACAGCTGTAGGAATTTTCACAGAATTCCTGAGAACGGGCTCTCTCTAATCCGAGCCTGCGCTTCTCAACCTTACCTGTTCATTACATCCGTGAGGGAGCTTCAGGGAGTTGTGATACCCACTCAGATTAGTATCTGGGCGTAGGGCCCAGGCACTAGTATTTGTAAGCACCCCCCTGCCCCTCGCCCAGGAGGGCTGTGAGTTCCCAGCTACTGTAAGAGTCCTGGGCACGGGAGGCTTTGGGGCTGCCTTGGGAGGACCAGCCTGAGGTTACATGTCCAGGGAGCCCCAGTTAGTTGGAAGAAAGGTAGGCAGACATTTGATCAGAGGTGCCATTAATCAGAAGTGGGTACCGAGCTCATTTGGGAGGCAGGGCAATCTGGTTGAGCTAATTGTATGAAATATTAGCTTGTTCACAGGAAGACTGGCAAAAAAAGAAAACAGACAAAGAGGAGTTTTTATCCATGATGGTGGCTTTTGTTTCTCCCTTTTTCTATTCACTGACATAATGAGACTTGTAATTTGTAGGGAAGAAATACAACTCCCGTGGCTGCCCATCTCTGTGGGGAGGGACCTTCAGTGACTTTGGAAAAATAAGCACCTGTCTTGTTCTCCAGTTGCTTTCCAGCTAATTTTGGTTCCCTTTCTTTTGCCAGTTGCCAGAGGCTCCGCCCTCCGAGGAGGAAGAACAGGAAGCCTGGGTGAATGCCTTGCTTGGTAGAATGTTTTGGGACTTCTTAGGAGAGAAATATTGGTCTGATCTGGTGTCTAAGAAAATCCAAATGAAACTCAGCAAAATAAAGGTATCGTTTTCCACACAAGAAGCTTCCAGTTCCTCACATTTCTTATGGAAGTTTTGTATCATTATATCCTAAGTGAAAAATAACTTGGTTTAAAGCATATAACATGAGAACAGCAACATACCTGAGCTGTGACCTTGGCCATATGACTCACCGTACCTGGGGACTTAGTGAATGTTCCTGTTTACTTTTTCCTTTGTGTTGCTCTCATTGTTATCCATTCTAGGTGATAATCGAGAATTTGGTTTGGGAAAATGTGAGCTTTTGTAGCTGGTTTGTCATGTAGACCTCTAGTATCTTGAAATTAGTAAGGAACTTAAATTGTACTTCAGGAGCCCACCCAGCCTCACAGTCTGGGGGCTGCACCATCTCTGCTGAGGAAAGTGCCAGACTCCAGACCTCTTTCCCAAGTCATGCTCCCTCTCAAAGCCCAGAAAGTTAGCATTGCACTCTACATGTGTCTGGGCCTGACCTTTACTTCTGGCCAGATGGTATTTTATTTTGGGCTCTCTCTTTGCTGAAAAACAACAGTCCTGGTGCTGATCAAGGCCCACTTGGAAGTAAGTTTAAACTGCATAAATATTCCTCACCATTGCCACTAAATGACTCATTTAGCACCACCTCCGCCAACCCAGAGACATCAGTTAGGTTACATAGAAGTAAGTTTTTGACCCAGGGAAGACCCAGCCAAGGAAGAGTCCCTTTGGTCCCCAAATGAAGTTGCTCAGTCAGCACCTTAAATCCGTGGATCTTTCTGGGTCATAGATACCTTTGAGACACAGAAACGAATGAATCCTTTCCCTAGAAAAATGCACAGTGATGCAGAATTTTGCCCATGACTTCAGAGGGTTCAAGGATTCCAGGTTAGGAAACTGTGAGCTAAGGTAAAATTACATTAGAAGGAAAATGTGGGCATGGAGGAGCTTTGGTGTGACTTTTGTCATTCCTTTGGGTGACAAACCAAGCCTCTTAGGGCTCAGTCAAGCTCTGGAAGCTCTGTCTGCCAGCTGCAGGCTGGTGTCATCTCTTTCCTAACCCCTGATGAAGAGGAGAGCCGCTGTCTAAGCCGGAAGAGCAGATGTCGAGGCAGAATTTGGGGCAAGGATTTGGGAGGGCTCAGTTGACATGAGTCAGTCTGTTGTTTTTCAGGTAGATTGAGGGTTGAATGCACTCTGCTAGCCAGGTCCAAGGCGGGGAGCAGGAAGTGGCTGTGACCCTCCCATGTTCACAAACAAGCAGCCAAGCTAGAGCTCACGCCACCGCCTCCCCCTTTCTGGAAAACGATGGAGAGCTTGCTGAGTTCCTGGTCAAGACGCACAGGCGGGGCTGGCGCTCCGCAGGCCCTTCCCTGAGCAGGAGGGCTGGGGTTCCCGGCAGAGGGAGACAGAAAGCAGGGTGTGCCTCAACTCCAGACGGGACGCTGCCGTCCCTGTTACACACCTTCCAAAACAGACAGGGCAGCCTCCCCTGCTTCTCTCGGGTGCTGGAAGTCCGTGGAACCTCTGCTGTGTGGAGAACGGTGGGTTCTCTCATCCCAAAGGAAGTTGAGGGAAAGTCTTTTATTTTCATCTTCTCCCTTTGCTGGTCATGTGAGCTTTTTCAGTCTGCAGATAAAACTAGGGTCAGAAGTACTAGAAGGTGAGGATAAAGAAAAGTGGCCTGGATCCAGTAGTGGGCTGTGGTCCCTCCATTACCAGCCTCATACCTCCACCCTGCCCTGCGTGCCCTGCGAGACCAGAGGAGACCCTGGATGGGTCTAGAGCAGGATATTGCTCTAGTTCGGAACCTGCTGCCACCCCTCCAAAAGGACTCTTATTATCACCAATAGCCAAATATTCTGGGAAGAACGAAACCTAGTAGTGAGCATTGGTTAACGGCCAATACAAGAGCCAGAATGGCTGGAGGAGCCTGAGCTGTCCTGTCTGCTGTGACAAAGATCTCTTCTGTCTCCTGGTTTCCCCTGAAGGCTTGACATATGGAGAACTCTTTGCTGGCCTTGCCCTGCAGTCTCAGATTGTCACCCTCACATGTGATGATGACTCATGTTGTGAAAGAGCAGCCCTGTGTGTGTATCTGGTGCCCAGTGATGGTTTAAAACAAGCGGAGTTTCTGCCCCAACAGCAAGTACATTCTTGGCCTCCGCCGGCCCCTCCCAATACCGCCTTGGGGTCCTCAATCGTCAGGGGCCTCTTGTGCCCATGTCAGCAAATGTTGTTATTGCAGACAGCTTCCAGCAGTTCTTCCCACCAACCTGAGAATGTTCCATACACCTGAATGTCCAGTTGGGTTCACTCAGGAGAGTAAAGAACATGTAGTGGGTTCTCGTCTCACTGTGGTGCCTTTGAAAGGGAAGAAGAGAGTTTCTGGTTGAAAAGAGCTGGAGTGACCTTTTGTTGCCTTTCCCTGCAGAGTAGGAAGGAGGCTGACCAGGCTAGGGCCTGGTCCTGAGAGTTTTGATTCAAATCAGTTGTGATTTGGAGGGGAAGGGTACTTAGAGATGTTCTAGAATCTTGGAGTGGGCACTCAGGTGAATAAGTAGGAAGCGAGGCTCTGCTGAGCACCTCCTCGAACTACCTGCAGGTGATTAGAGCCCAGCCCAGCCCTGCTGAGTCTTTCCCAGTCCCCGGTCCCTCAGCCCCTTCTTTGTCTCAGGTTCCTCCTCTGCCCTTGCAGGACCACAGGGTGCAGGGTGGGAGGGCTGGGAGGTTGGACAGGGGACTGGGAATGCCATCTCTGCATTCTTTCCCCTTGCTCAGTGTCAGACACCTGTTCCCACAGAAACCCAGCATGCCCCTGACTCACTGAGTATTAGAGTGATAATAATAGACAGTCTGGGGCAAGGGTGCAAGAATTTGGCTACACATTCTTGGCCAGGTAGGGTTCTGTAGGCTGATTGGGAGGCCAGCCACCATGTAACATTGATGCCTTAGAAAAAGGTTTTCCAAATCCAGCAATCACCAATTCAAAATGCACGTTTGAGTACTGTCTTTGGTCACGTTTTGTTCATCACAGACATCATAACTCTCACCGACCCACTCCTGCAGAAAAGCAGAGCAAGAGTTCTCTGGTGAATCATCAAAATGTATACCTTTGACAACTGAAGAGGTCCGGCCAAAATAGGCATTAAATCTGTGGCTGGCTAAATGCTACCTCCTTTTATGGGAAATGTTCCGCATATATTTATTTTAAAAAGCAGTTTGATGCTGGTAGAAAAACAAGGTGCTCATTACAGGCCCCAGTGTCGTGGGAATCTCACATTTACAGGTGGTGCTACAGGTTAGTGGGGAAAGTATTGGTTGTTCAATAAGATGCCAACGAGCCATTGAGAAAAAAAATTAAGGTGGATCGGTAATTTATATCTTACACTGTAATGAAGAATGGACTACAGATTAAAAAAAAATAACTCTACACATACCTAAATTCAGGTGAAAGAAACAGATGAATTAATTCCATAATCTTGAGGCAGAGTAGGAATTTCTAAGCAGATTAGTACTCATGCTATTTGCTTTAGAGCGGATTCCTACTGACGCGGTATGAGTTGGGGTCCCAGCAGGAGAAAGATGGCACACTCAAGTGGCGTCACCTGAGAGGAGAGTTTATTAAGGGAAAGACTTATGGGGGCCAATGTAGAGAAACCAAAAGGGATAGGGTAGGACCCAAGGCTAGCAGCAGCGGGGAGCTGTCAGCACTCCCTGTAGGGGCAAGAGCGGGGAGCAGTTACCAGACCTTGGGGCAGCATGGCTATGTGGAGAGTTGCCTGCCTGACGGGAGCCGTGGCCTTCAACAGAGGGAGGGGACAGCTATCTGACAACACTCTTCCCCGAGTACCTCCCATCTTCCCTGCCCATTGGTGTTTCCCACTGGCCAAATCCAGCCAGAAGCCAGAGGGTCGGGGAACCCATCCATGTGATTTGTTCCCAGCCTCTCTGGGAACTCAAGTCCAGGCAGGGGGGGCAAACAGAAAATGTCCAGCACTGGGTCAAGGGATGTGATTTTCTTTTTTTCCAAGGATTTTAATAAATATTGTGAGTTTGCCTATCAGAAGTGCTATAGCAATTTCTTGACTCCCCACTAGTAATCTGAGAGGGGTCCACTTCCCCACACTTGAGCCAGCTCCAGGCATTGGTAACCTGACCGGCATGGCTGGCTTCTCCTCCTCAGTCAGGTCTTCGGCCAACGGCACTCTTCACAGAAGCCTTCACTGACTTCCTTGGCCAACACAGCCACCCTGCCCTACACCCCGGCTCCCTCTATCCCACACCACTGGTCTTACTGTCTCTGGAACACTAATCACTCTCTCAAGTGATTTGTCTACTTAATTATCTGTTTCCGCCTCTCCAGCGTAAACCCCGTGAGAGCAAGGACCTTGCCTGACTTGTCCGCAGCTCTCTCTGTAGGATGATGCCTAGTATGCGGTATATGCTCAGTAAATTTTGGTGAAATTAATGTGTCCCCAAAACCTTGACCTTGACTCCTTCTTGAGCGGATGCTGAATTCTAATGACCAGGTTACTAACGTCTCATTTGTTGTTTACTTCTCTCCTCCAGCTCCCCTACTTTA
Organism: Neomonachus schauinslandi; assembly: GCF_002201575.2. Lineage (NCBI taxonomy): Eukaryota > Metazoa > Chordata > Mammalia > Carnivora > Phocidae > Neomonachus > Neomonachus schauinslandi. The sequence goes on along the minus strand of NC_058417.1, from coordinate 45,394,766 downwards.
TGAATGAACTAACTTTGACGGAACTTGACATGGGGGTGGCTATGCCAAAAATCCTTCAGGCCTTCAAGCCTTACGTTGATCACCAAGGTAACTAGCAGAGAATTGACCATTTGTATGAGGGTCAAAATGTCTCCATCACTGCAGATTGAACACCAAAGCTTTGTGTTGGGAGGGGGTCAGGGACGTTTTAAGCATCTGTCTTATGTTGATTATCTTTTGTTGTGAAAAGTTACAGCCTTCAACTGATGGGGAACAGATCAGGAATAGATCCCCCTCCTAATTCTTCTAGTCTCTCGGGTCCCTGCTGGTCCTGCCCCAGCCCAAACATGCCCATGTACCCGTTGGCGGGGCCTGGACTCTCGTGTGATTCAGAAAATAGCCCCCGCCCCTCGCGGCCTCCCGTGTGCCCCCTGCAGCCCTCCCCTCTCACCAGGAACTGCTACTTCTCCATCTGCGCTCGTGCCTTTGCCCTGCCCCAACTTCTAGGTTGCAGATTCTTTGACCTTCATGTTTCACATCTCGCCTTCCTTCCCACCTCGCCTTCCTTCCCACACCTAGAAGGCGCTCTGTACGTGTTTAAAAAAATGAAGACAGATGTTGTCAGCAATATTTTGAGCGTACAGCTCTCTGCTGGGGGAAAGTGCTCAGATTTGATTTTTAAGACACGCTCTTGACACATTATTTACACCTACTCTGCTGGGTTGGGGCAGGAAGAGTTGATTAGGATGTATAGAGCTTAAATAAAATTATGACGTCAAGATTTATGCGTGTTTTGTGGCACGTGGTTTTAAAAGGACCATGATGGAAAAGTTCGTACACAGGAGTGGGGTGAAAAGAGGTGCGAGCCAGGTAGGCCAGAATAGTCCGTGAACAGGCAGGAAAAATCTCCCCACCGTGGAAGCGGTCAACTTCTTTTCTGTAGTATTGCTTTCCACACGCACCTCTTTCCACCTAAACTGGACTGTCATTCCTCAAAAGGCACAGGAACAAGATAGGGGAGAAAATAATTACAACTTTCCAAGAGTGATACTTGTTTTGAATTGTTTTGTAAATTTAGGGACTATAATGTCTACTTTTGTTGCTGCAGGGCTGTATCAGATGGCTCTTGAATCATATTTAGTGAAATCATTTTCTGTGTTGTATACATTTGATGTAAATACAGAGATTTTTTCTAGCCCTATAATTAGCAGCTCTGATGATCTCTTTAACAATATTTCAGCTGACAGCGAGCCCATATTTCCATGTTTTTAGCATTCCATGGATTTCAGAGATAGAGTATTATTTGCAAATCCAAAAGTCTACCTAATATTTGCATGTTGAGATCACCTGTAACCCTTTGATCATTTCCACACTTTGATAAATCTGTGTGCTCTTGGATTTGGCTAATTTCTGGTACACTGAGGGTAAAACTAGAAAAGATAATTTGCAAATGGTTTAGCTAGAGTTCTTTTAACCGCATATGATATTTTTAAAAGATACATTATGTCTTGAGAACCTAGCTAGGATCTCCACCTCATCTGTGTATGAGGGGTTGCCTGCCTTTCTTCTGGCTCTGGCGGGCTCTGGGCTCCCCTTTGCTCTTTGCCTCTTTGGAGATTGACTTGTAACGAGCTGGTAAATGATCAGCTAACATACACCTCCACAGAGTCAGGCTTAAGGAAAGTAAATAATATGTGGACATGCCCTATTTCCTAATGTGTTAGCAGTTTCTTATCTCTGTCCTTTGTTGAATTAGTAGAAATTTCCAGCAAGAAAGAAGCAGGGCCACAGCTGGGCTTTGCCGCATCTCAGGAGTGTCCCTGTAGCTTTGAATTCCGCAGCCTCCCAGGGCAGCTTTGCCAGGCTTTGAGGGAAATTCACCAAATGCCTGAGTCTCTTTCCTCTTCCTCTGGAGCAAGACATTTCACTACACAGATCAAAGCTTTGCCGGTTTTTAATCCATTTGAGGCTATTTCACTCGTTTCAGGGCAAGTTTTAGACATCTGCCTGCTTATGTAACAAGGGAAGAAATGCTACGAAAGAAAGGAATGATAAAAGACATAAAGCCTATGGGTTTTAAAAGTTTGATCACATTAGGTTTTTCCAAGCCGGCAAAGGATGCATGCGATAGTTAAAGCAGAAATAAACGTAAAGGAAATGTGCTGTTTTGGATTCCATTGCTCTAAGGTAAACTTTTCTTTGAAGGAAATGAAAATCAAGGGTGACGGGCTAAAACTGACTCTGGGAAGCAGAGCTCACCTTCCAGGGAAATGCAGGCCAGGTGAACAAGCCCCCCACAGCTCTAAGGAGGGGGCACCTCCTGGGGGAATCCACCCCCCTCCCACACACACACCCCTACCTTTTTTTTCCTTTCTTAAACGTTTCCTAACTTGTGCTTGTTTGTTGGAGGCACATGGCTGAGGGGTGGAGGGGGGTGGATATTCGGGCCAGAGCCGGATGGATCACTGCATCCTCGGGATGAGGGATGAGCCGTGGTTCCGAGCGCAGCTTTGGGGCCAGGGCTTTGGGATTCACAGCTCTGCGGCTGGAGCGGGGGTTCCATACACCCCACTAAGCACTCTCTCCAGTGGGAAGCCTGTGAGTCGGCAGGCGAGGCTGGTCTGAGGACCGAGTGAGTCAGCGCGCGCGAGGCGCCTGGAAGGCGAGCGCGGTACGTGCTGGCTGTTCTTCCTTTTACCATCAGCAGTGGCTCCTTCACTGCTGCTCCTGGAGAGTCTAGAATGTGGGCGGCTGCGGTGCCCAGTTGACCCTTTTACAGGAATAAATGGAAAGAAAGAGGCCATTCTCAGATGTTGTGGCCTTGCCACTAAAAGGAGTGACGTCTGTAGTTCTGAAATCCCCTGTTGGCCACCACGGGCCTCTCCCAAGTCCCAGGACAGCCAGCCAGTTTCTCAGGTTGAATGACCGGCTTTCCCAGGCGCGTCTTCACTCCCCACCAGCGGCAGGTGGCTGGAAGAGAGCGAGCTGTCCCTTGGAAACTGGCCGCGCCCCTCCCGCCTCCTCTCTGAGCCCGGCCCACTCCCTACGCACCTCTGACCGGGGGCCGTGGCGGGGGGGGGGGGGGGCACAGCGGGCCCAGACGCCCCAGGGAGGCAGAGCAGTGCCTGTAGCCATATCAGCCAATGTCAGGATGAACCACGGGTGTGGGCTGTGACCCCTCAGGTTCAGATGCATTTAGGCTTCGGGACGTTTGGCGCATGTATGTAAGTCTGCAGATAGGCACTGAGTGTCCCCCGCAGAGCGCCGTACTGCTTACACCCGGTTTCGAGATACCAAGTAACAGCCCGAGTTTTGACAGAAGGTGTTGGATTCTGTGGTAGGAGTACCATGTCCCACAGGAACAGGAACCTTGTCTGCTTTCAGAGAGGCGCTTGGTCGTGACTGGTGGTGTCCACCATCAGCGACTTGTCTTCTGGCCCTTAACATTTAGTGCCTGGTGTCTTTATCCAGTGCTGAGACTGAAGTTACTTTGCCACCGAGTATTGCAGAAAACTGGAACCAGAGTCTGTCTGTGACCTGCCCATTCCTTCCACTGTGCCCTTGTCAAGAGCATAGAGGAGAGGGGCAGCCCAGGGCTGAGCACAGTACAGGCCAGACCGTGGGGCTCAGCGCTGACAGACGTGGCCCCACACACTCTGACCAGAGCATGTGGCAGAAAGGAAAATTACTTTTTTTGTGGAAAGGGAGAGAAATCCCGTTTTGTGGAACTTGGTTGGGGTGCAAGAGAGGAGACTCTGACTTGCGACTAGATCAACCTTGAGAGGCGGAGCTGTTTCTGAGAACAGTTACAGGTAGACAGAATGGCATCTGTCCTAAAAGACACATTCACATACAAGGAATGCTAGTTTTCTGTGGTATATGAGTGAGTAATATGGCACCAGGAACAAAACAATCACTGGTATACTTTTCTAAGAACCTATAACTCCAGCATCTGTTCTTGGTAATATATTATTAAATGTTCCATTTTAAGAAGTTTGTTCTTTGGATGCCAATGTTGCCTCTCGAAGTGAAAGTCAGCCAGTAATAGTTACAGTTAGAAATGGAGGAGCAGATAACATGAGGGCCAGGCTCAGGTGAGCAAGGCTTTGGGTTCTTTTACCCCTTCTAAGTGGCAGGTACCCCATTAAGCCTACTTTAATAGTAATAAAACAGTGAGCTGCCGAGTGAAATTACTAGATCTACGGGGCCACAGTTGGACTGTTCCTGAGGCCGTGGCATCTATCAAACAGAACACTAGGGAAGGCTGATGGACCTCTAGTCTAGCTGTCCCTGGTGACACGCACTAAGGCGTGCTCACCTCCCGTGGCGCCACTGTCAGTCTGGCCCAGGTGGCCCTGGCCATCTTTGTTCATCTTCGAGCATCGGGTGCCTGAGGGCGGGGATTCGTCTCAGTGGTTAGTCCTGATGTCTCGCACTGAGAACTCGAGGAACATTTTGGGTAGAGCAGGCTGTAACTTTTGCTGCAGTCTCCCCTCCGAGTGGTGGTGATGGTAGCTGATGCTGCCCTCAGCTGAAGAGTGAAAACCGCCATCTGAGCTCCTCGCAGGTCCTGGCATGAAAACTGACTGAAGTTGTCGTCAGTTTGTTCCCCCATGTTGCCAGGTGACGGGCTGGTTTTATAGGGACCTGTTGGTAATCAGCTGCCACTCTTCACCACTGGACGTCCTCGTCCTTGTCACATGAGGACCCCTTGTGTGGGAGGGATCTGTTATGGACTGAATGTTTGTGTCTCCCCTGTCCCCCCACCCCCAAATTCAAATGTTGAAGCCCTAACCTACAATATGATGATATTTGGGGAAGCGACTAAGCTTAGATGAGTTCATGAGGGAGGGGTCGTCATGATGGGATTAGTGCCCTTAGGAGCAGAGACCAGCGAGCTAGCTTGCTCTGCCTGCCATGTGAGGACAACACATGAGCAGGCGACCTTCTGCAAGCCAGGAAGAGAGCTCACAGGAGGAACTAAACTGGCCAGCACCTCAATCTTGGACTTCCAGCCTCCAGAGCTGTGAGAAAAAATGTCTGTTGTTGAAGCCGCCCCGTCTGTGGTATTTTGTTATAGCAGCCCAAGCAGACCAACCCAAGACCCTTTGTTTCCATGGCCTTTCTGGAGAACCTCTAAGAGTACTGACGGCCTTACTCCTATTTAAGGGCTTAAAAAATTGTCCTGCTCAACTTCTGGTTTTTGTCCCTGAGCACTACCAAGAGCAGATGGTTGTAGAAAGCAGCATTTTAAATGAAATGCCTCACAAAAGAGTCTTAACATTTGTCAGGAGCACAAAAGAAAAAGCTCTGCAACCACATTCATCTAGACGAGTAGCATTCAGCTTAGTTAGAGTTAAGACACCCCTCGTGGAACAGTGTGTGTCCCCATCCTTACATTGTTGATGCATTTGTCCCCACAACGGGAAGACAGGCTCCTGAGGAACTGTGAATTTCATCTTTCAGTCACACAAGGCAGGAGCCTCCTGACTCACCCGTTATATAACATAACCGCTCGGTCTCAGCTCCAGGTTGTGTGTGCTCCAGGGTTTTCAGGGTGCTCTTGGGCTCACTGAATCATTGTCATAGGGGCAAGTTTTTCTTTGCACCTAATGTTAAAAGTCTCCTTACCCTCATCTAAATGCAAGCATGTCATAGTAAAGTAATTTGTTGGAATGGTTGCAGTCTGTATCTGTTTTTAAAAGTTCTCAAGCCTTTCTTGACTCCTTCATATTCTCCCTGAGAGCCAGGGCTGAACAAGGCCATGGGGGTGGGCCTGTTGGGGTATGAACAATGATATAAAAAAACAGACCCCACTGCTCATTCAGAGTCTTGGTCGGAGGTGCATGTTTCGTGCCCTCCCCAGGCCAGACAGGGCTCTCTGCCTGCCCGGTGCCCCCTTGGCCCGGCGACCTCCTCTGGTCTGGTCCCCATCTGCCATGGCAACCGCAGGAAGCGCGGCTGGAGCAGAGAGTCCCAGAATTAAGGAAGTGGGCTGGTGACAGCAGAGAGAGGGAAGAGCCCTGGCTGGGAGGGACCCAGCCCTCCCCTGAAGAGGCATTGTGGTCCCCCTTGTGCATATGAGGAGGCTGGTGAACAGAGGTCTAGAAACTTCAGTGGAGCTCAAGCCCTGGTCTGAGTGACAGCGCTCCACATGCATCTTCCCTCTGCCTGCCTCCCCTGAGCTTCTGGCAGAGGGAGCACTGGCCCACACGTCCCCGGGTGGGATGTCCCAGTTCCCGGGTGTAAGCCAGCTGTTTACTAAGCTATAGCCACATCCCCTCATTTAAAAAACAGACAAAACCTTCTACTTCATAGGAAGTAAAATTCTGATGCCTTTTTTAGAACAATCCTCAAAGGCAGTACATACTATTAATATTTATTAGAAACCTGACCAGGATTTTCAAAAGAAGTTATTTCTGAAAACATACAGGAGCCAGGTAGTTGGAGCCTGTCGATTCTCTAGTTTAAAAAAAGGTGGAGATGGGGCGCCTGGGTGGCTCAGTCGTTAGGTGTCTGCCTTCGGCTCAGGTCATGATCTCGGGGTCTTGGGATCAAGCCCCACGTCGGGCTCCCTGCTCCGCGGGAAGCCTGCTTCTCCTTCTCCCACTCCCTCTGCTTGTGTTCCCTCTCTCGCTGTGTCTCTCTCTGTCAAATAAATAAATAAAATCTTAAAAAAAAAAAAGGTGGAGATATTCTACAGCAATAAATATCTTCTTTATTGATGTTCTATATTGAGTTTAAAGCCTATTCATATCTAGCCTTTGCCCTATTCCCTTTCCACTAGAAGTGATTAATGACTGTCTTCATTAAAGCAGATGTCCCCTTTGTTTCCAGTAACAGTACCTTTGAAGAGCAAGCTAATTGACGATTTTTAACTGCTTAATATAAGCAAGAAATAAAGCAGTTTTGTGAGTTGCTACAAACAAGACAGTCACAGTTGACCTGCACATCACTTAATGTCATTCGTGGAAAACAGTTACCTTCAATTATGATAAAAAGAATTTGTTGAAAACAAAATGGGAACCGTTCCGCCTTTAGTGAAGAATTACACCATTAGTGCTTCTTGAGGTTAAGCAAAGCTTTTATCTGAAATGGTGGCCAAATAGGGGCTAGGTTATTTACTGTAATTGCTTGAAAATGCTGCTGTGTTTCAACGATGCTTTTAGATTAGTTTCCTGCTTCCTTTTAGATGTTGTCATGCATCTTATGAGGATCTATGAAGTTGATTAGCATTTAAACACCCACTTGAAGGATCCCATTTTGATTGCAAGTCCATGAAGTGTTATGGAACCCCGAGTCTGAAAACTGGCAGCATAGCATGTTCTACCCCCAAATCCCAGAGTCCTGGTGTGGAAGGTCGGGTGATGATCCCTGATGGCATTTTAGACTTCTGGTCAGTGGCCGCTTCTGTTGGTGGCCCATCCCAGTGAAATTCCACAAAGCTGAAAGCCTCTAATGTATGATCTCACTGACAGTGGTGTCTTTTCTAAGGAACGGGGTTTTAAACTAAGGTACCAAGCGGTTACCCCACTTTATCTGGATAATTCTGGGGCTTGAACATTAATTCTTTCATCCATTACTAAGCAATTTCCAGAAAGAAAAGGTTGCTAAAAATGTTTGTCCCGCTCCTTATCATACCGAGCTCAGTCTGAAGCATTTCCACTCCCCCACCAACATGAGATCATTTGAAGGCAGTGGTTCTCACGTGCATCTTTAAAGAATAGGCCAGCATTCAGTGAGGTCTCTGCACCTCTCTTCTGCCTCATAACTGGCTGGGAATCAGCAGACTTTGTCCTGGCTTTGCCCTGGGTCAAGCCATCTTCCTGTTGGGAGTGTATTTTCTTACTAAATGTGAGAATGAACCCAGAGAACAGGACCCCTCCAGCACTGACAGGTGCACTGAGCTCACCGTTTTAATGGATATTCACATGTTGGCAAGTTGACAAACGCCTGAACCATTTCCAGGGGCTTGTCTTTTCACGACCTCCTCTTGCATGCATTGGTAGTACAGGCGATATAAATCTACAGACTTTCAATGTGATAAATACAAATTTTAATACTGTCATCTATAGTCATGATGTTCTGGGGGGGAAAAAAAAACTTCTGTTTTTTTCACCATTTCTCCAGGACTCTGGATCGATTTGGAAATGTCCTACAATGGGTCCTTTCTGATGACTCTCGAGACCAAAATGAATTTGACCAAACTAGGTAAAGAGCCTCTTGTTGAAGCCCTGAAGGTTGGAGAAATTGGCAAAGAAGGGTAAGGGGCCATATGAATTTACTAATCCAACCCTGGGGAACCAAGCTCTCCCTCTAGTCTTTGAGAAGCAGCTTCGATGTGTAGTGAGCTTCCATGCATGTGCTTCTGGACCACAGAGGATTTCAGGGAATGATTCCCTACTCTCAGCCCCCAAAGACTGTGAGTCCCCACCTCTGCTCAGCACCTTGTGGCCTCAGTGCTCCCAGTGGGGCGCACACAGCATCACTTACCCAGAAAGCATCACTGACTTGGACTGGTAGGGCAGGCTCATCTGCACAGTAAAATGCTCTGTGTAGAGAATCATCATCCAGAAACTTCCTCCTCCAGCTTGCAGCCCCAAACAGCATTGTGTGGGCAAGGCTAAGGTCCCTAGGGGGTCCGTCTGCTTTAATCACAGAGTCTGAATTATTTCTAATAAGACAATTGATTTTATAGCCAAGAGGGTGCTCTTAAGGCGTTTTGAGATGAATTTTCCCTAAATAATACAGTATTGATTTGCTTAGTAGTAAATTCCTCTCTTTGTAGAAGATACTACATCTGCTGCCCAGAGTTTGTCTGATTTAGTAAATATTGCGCATTTGTGAGATAGTTAATGAAGGTTAATTTTTTTTCCCCCTTAGATGCCTAGAATGGGTAAGCTGGAACTTTACATTCCCATACACCTTAAAAAAGACTGCTTCTGACCACAAATTTAAATTATATTATTGTTTTGACCAAACTAAAAATGCTGAGTAGAGTCTATTTCTCACATCTTTATCCCTTTGGCATGGAATTAACAGTACGTTGACAGAAAAACCCCACAAGGAGCCACCTTCTCAGGGTCTAAATATAAGACACGCAGACTCTTAGCTTTTTGCTTAGTTATGATGCCGACCTAATGCTTACATTCATACATGCGGTCATAGCAAACGGGGGCGGTCGTACATTTGAGAATGTGCTTTTACTTAGATTATTCTGATTTAATGAAATAATTGGAAAATTTCCCCGCCTGTATGAAATCTAACCTGTATCTGTGCTATTTTCCTTTCGTTTTTCTGCTATTTGTTAAAATGTGTTTGGATTCGGCAATCTGTGGATTGTATTTTCTGGTGAGTGGTGTTTATCAACTCTCCATGTAGCATTTCATACCCTGTAGGTGCTGAGTCTTGTTTGGTCCCATGTGATGCCACTAGGAAGCTTGTCCTTTCATCATGTTCCTGGACATAAAGGCTCAGTGTGTAGACCTAAGAGGATTGAGGTCAGAGTATTTAAGAGGCTTTCTCGGGAGGGAAAGTCTTGCCAACTTCCCTGATCTGAGTTGCTGGGGTTTTGGTCTAGTTCTCTAATCAGACTCCGTTTCCCGTGTCTGGACGCCCCCACCCCACTGCCAGGTCTGTAAGACAAAGCACACGTCCGCTGCCTGGCCTGTAAGACAAAGCACGGTGGGCAGAAGCAGCCTTGAAAATGAGGTCTAAATACCCAGGAGAAGGACAGAGCAAACTTCAGGCAGAAGGACTCCATTCTGGAAACAGCCCTGTGCCAGCACCGAGCTGCTGGGACTCCACTGGAAAGGGGCGTCTTGGGCGGCAGGTGGGGCCCCGACACAGCCAGGTCCCTGAGAGCCTGGTCCTGTAGGCGTTCCACGTCACCCTTACTCGCGTGGCTCTCGGCACCATTTCAAGTTCGTGAACCCCGGCCCGTCAGAGGATGGACATGTTTCTGAGAAAGCAGTGCTTCTCCAGACTGCATGAAAAAAAAATCCTCTGCTTTGGGAATATGATGGTATTATTTTGTCATATACTTCTGAAGTACCGTTTTTTCCTAGTAGAGTCTGGTATAAAATGTTTTACTTCTTCCTGTGAGGGTGTTACCTTATATGTTGATGGGTAATTGGCTGTCATTTAATTTTAAAAGCAAGGGAAAAAAGCCGTTCCAAAAGTACTTCGTTGGGGAGAAAAAGGCCTGGAAAAATGGACCGTTAACTTTTTTTTTTAACATGAAGGACCCCTTTGGGAATCGGAGAGCTCCGGGTCCTTCTCCCTGGAAATGCCTGCACGTGTACCGCTTTGGCTCAGTTTCTGGGAGTACTGAGAGCCTCTGAAAGCCCATCCATAGCTAAGAACCTAATCCCAGAAATGATTCTAGAACACACTTATTCGCTCCCTCAGTGATGAGCATATAGGAATACCCTGAGTCTAAATGCCAGGGAGAGAGCAACCCGCAACGTTTTCCTTAACGGTGAATCTCTCCAAAGAGGAGGCTGTGGCAGGGCCTCTGCTTTGTCCACGGCTTTTTTTCAGTCCCCCTTAAAGTGTGCAAATGATTGGGCCCTGGGGGAGCCTCTAGAAGATGCTGCTCACCCTGTGGGAAGCCCCACTTGTAGAGAGTTTGTTCGTGTCCTCACGATATTACCCTGAGGGTGATAGACACGGCAATCTGTGTTGCTTTAGTCTAGTGAAGTCCCTTCTCTTTGAAATGTGTGTATACTTTTTATCTGTAGACATTTTTCCTTTAATCTTTATTTCCCAAATAGCTGCCCTGTTACATGTTGTAGTTAACATCACTTTGGGGCGATAAGGTGCTCAGAGTGGAATTCGGGTAGTGAGCTGAGCAGTCGTAACTTTAGGAATTGACCTGGAGAGGACCAGAGTGAGGCAGTAAGGGAAATGTTCTACATGCCGTCTGCTCTCTGAAGGAACCGTGGCTTTGGAGGAGGGCATTTCCTGTAAGACACTTGGCCTGTTCATGCTCCACCACTGCAGCCTGGGTCCAGTGTGCCAGTCCCCCCAGGGGGGCCCCTGCGACCTCCGTACTGGGTCACGGATCCACAGTATACCCCAAACCACCACCACCCTGAAGCTCCTGAGTCTGGGGAGCCAAGTGGCTGCAGCCCACACTGTGGCCCGGGCAGCCTCTGTGGGTGTACGCACACATGTGTCTGTGGTGCCGATTTCACTCAGAGAAAATGCATACGTTCTTGTGTGTGGCCACCTCCCTGGGCTGTTTCATCTAATTATGCATCCTTCACGTAAAGCATTTTTTGGAGCTGCCTTTTAGAACTGCCTCCAGAGTCTGTGACATTATTTTAACTATTCTGAGCATCAGCAAGTCATCCTGCTTTGTAAGATGGATTGGATCTTGGAGAAGGTGTTGGAAGTTGTTCAGAGGCAATGGAGATTATGAGACCAAGAAATAAAATGGTTGGTCCAAGATAGAGCATCAGTGATAAAATAATTCACTTTTTCTTATGTGTCTGACTCCAAGCACATGTCCAAAAAGATTTTTAGCAGGGACAGCAAAACTAGAATTAGCCCTTTAAGGTGGCTCTTTGAAAGGATATCATCCTCATCTGGATTTTAAGATGCGTTTTTAAAAAGTAGGCTTATTACGTTCTAGCACACCTTATATAAGTAAGAATGTGCAGTGTATCTTTCTCTCAAGTTCATGCTGACATCATGAGATCATTAAATGCACGTTCAGTTATAAAGCTGAGTATCAGCCAAACATTGAGTGACACACTTAATTAGCTAAGTATTGGGTGCCATGTAGAGGTACCATTTGCTCAAAGTCAGAATTTCATGTCACCTGTCTACTTTAACTGATATGGCATTGTCTAAATTATTAACTTCAAGCCACAAAATTTATTCTGTTATCTGTCCTTCGGAGGATTAATTCGGGAACCTGAGAGCTCTCTGCAGTGCTCAGCCTTTGGCATCTTTTGCTTCAGGTCTGGAGGCTACCAGATGACAAATACCAGTGGGGACAGGACGGGATGGTGGCTCAGCAGGTTTCACTGCAGCCCCATCTCGAGGCAGCTTGCTGTGCTGCGTGGATGGGGAGCAGGCTCCCTGTGCGGTGAGGACACAGACTCCTCGTCTGAGAGCGCCTGGTCTGAGAGCCAGGGAGCCCAGGCACCGTACTGATGGACAGGGACAATAGATGTCTCAGATGGCTGTGTTAGCTTTGGGGATTTGCCTCCCTGACTCCTCATCTCAAGCCCCAATTTGGGCTTTCTTGGGAATAATATTTTGCTGGCACATTTTACATAAAAGATGATCTCTGTGAGGGCTGCCTAACCATGGAAAAGTTCTGAAATGGCTTTGTGACCAAGGAGCATCCATAAGCATTCCTGGACTAGCCAGGACTCTAATGGAAGGAGGAAGAGTCAGTTAGGTACTGTCCCCATGGCCCGGGACAAGAGGCTTTTGTATCTGCAGGGGGAGTTTCCCTTTAACTGTATGCTCAAGCCTGTTGGCTGAAACGGCTGGCTCTCATGTTTCAGAGCTGGGGTGGAGGAGGATCCCCGTGTCCTGCCAGGGAGGACACTTGCAAGGTCTGCTTACAGTCGGGCTCCTGTTTCAGGGGTGGAGATTTCAGCCCCACCCTTTTAGGGCTGGGGCCTCTGCTGGGCCTTCAAGTCTGCACTCGTGTGTGTACTCTGCCCTTGGGTGCCCTTAGCCCCCATGGGCTAAGAGATGGCTGCCCCTGCGAGCATCAGAGGAAGACCCCAAAAGGGATTGCACCTGTAGGGACAGGACCTAAGTCCCACTGCCTTTCCCTGTCCTGGTAGTTTTGTCCTTATCAGAAACACAAGGCCTCACCTCTGCTTTGTGACCATTTGGTTGCTTAGTAGTGTTCAGAGACTATTCTGTCCCTTGGTCGCTTCATCCCAATGAAGTCTCTGAGCCTCAGAAATGGACCCTGCCTCTCTGCTTCTCTGAAGCAAAGCCACCATCCAGGGAGGGAACTGCCTTTTGTGGGGCCAAAGCTCAGCCAAGAGCCCCACCCCACCCCGGGCTGGAGAGGGGCACTTGCCACTGCTGGTGATCTAGTAACCCCCCTGACTCTGGAAACTGAGTATCCAACCTGGAAGGATTAATGAGGGACTTTGCTCATTGATGAGGCTTTGTAATTTATTATTTTTTAAATATTTTATTTATTTATTTGACAGAGAGAGACACAGCGAGAGAGGGAACACAAGCAGGGGGAGTGGGAGAGGGAGAAGCAGGCTTCCCGCCGAGCAGGAAGCCCGATGTGGGACTCGATCCCAGGACCCTGGGATCATGACGTGAGTCGAAGGCAGATGCTTAGCGACTGAGCCACCCAGGCGCCCCATATTTATTTTTAAAATGGTTTTTAAATTTGTATTTCTCCAGGAAACTTCCTGGGTTCTCCCGTCAGTTGCTTCCCAGAGTCCCTTGAGATTTGTCACTTGTGATCGTTGGCTTTTTCTCTGGCCTTCCAGAGCTAAGGCAGTATGGGATAGGATACGTAGTTTCACTAGGAAGGAGTCTTGAGTCAAAATGAACCTGGAGGTGACTAAGGAAGCATCATAGTTGTTGAGCTCAGCCAGAGTCAGGGCCTTGCCTGAACATCCCTGTCATGGGTGAGAGGAGGTTATGTCACCAACATAAGCTGTCACCTCACCCCTGTAACCATCGTTCTTCCCATTCACCCTCCCACTTGGCTAAGTAGCTGCCATGTTGATGAGATCACTGCATTTTGTGTGGACGGCATCACACTCCCACCACCTGTCCTGATGCATGCACAAAATGGAACTCTTGAGGCCCAAGTCCTCTGTGCTGCTCCCAGGGGCCTTGGCACTGAAGAGTGTCCCGGGCAGCCTGGCCAATCCGAGGACTCTTGGATTGGGCCCCTTCTTTCCTGGGCCGGGTGGGCAGAGTGAGGACATGTTAGTGGTGGTGCTGGTGGAGCATGTGTGTTCTCTTTCTAAGCAGAGCCTGAAGGGCAGGCTACGGTGGTGACTCTGCCCTGATCAGTTGCAGGCCCAGGGCGTACTGTCTGGCGGACAGCGATGAGGAGTCCTCCAGTGCTGGCTCCTCTGAGGAGGATGATGCTCCAGAGCCCAGCGCCGGAGACAAACCACCTCTCCCGGGGGCCGAAGGGTAAGTGGATCCGGTTTCCAGAGGCTCCAGGGGTCAGGGTACCAAGTTGGGAGTGAGCTTCCCCCCCCCACCCCCTACCCCCCCCCCGTTCCTGATAATCTTTCTTCCTCCTTCACATTGAGTGAATGGTTTTTGCATTAAGAACCCAAAGTGGCTTAAACTTCCAGGCCCCAGAGCAAAAAAGACCCGCATAGCTTTGCTTAGCTAACAAGGTCCCCCATTAGAATGGCTTTCTCAGGCCACTGAAGAAAAGTATTATTTTCTAAAGATTTTATTTAAATTCAAGTTAGTTAGCATATATTGTATTATTAGTTTCAGGGGTAGAATTTAGTGATTCATCACTTGCATGTAAGAAAATTCTGAATAGAGAACTGAGGGGCGCACTTGTGGCACAGCGTGCGCAACACCTCCCCCTGCTGTCGGCGGAGGGCACTGCGCCCTCGGTCCAGTCGCCCTTCTGTTGAGCTCCGGGCATTTCTTTGGTGTGTTTTGAAGATGTGGGTCACTTAGCTGATCTTTTGGATCATGAATTTCATTTTCGGGGCTCCCTTTGCCTGTTACTTAGACTATGGCATAATCAGAGTATTTACACAGCTTCTCTGTAAGGATCTTTTAGTTATTTAAAGTGAGTTGAAGAGACGAAGATTATAAAGAAACCAGAGATTCAGAAGCACTGGTAAGAAAATATCAGCCTATTCACTTTTGAAATCCGACAGAAGGTGGAGAGAATCCAGACATTTGAGGAGTTGATACTAAAGTTTGTGGGTGTTATTTGAAATCTACCCTCTTGACCTTCTTAGGAATGACTGCTTTTCCCTACACACATACACATACTATTCCTGACACTCTGAAACTCTGGAGGATTTTAAAAAGCAAATATCCTCTCTTCCTAGGGCAGTCTTATGGTAGATAGGACCTGATAGAAAAGCTTGCTTTCTTGGCCTGCTAGCCTGCCAGCTTGATTAGCAGTTTTCTTTAGAAAGAAGCTCTAAGCGCTTTGAAAAGTAGTTGCCACTTAAAGTTGATATGACGTCACCTAAAAGGCAGTCCGTTAACGTCTGTATTTTATGTCCCTGTCGATGCAGCATGATTTCTTATTTGATGTGTAGAGATGGGGAGGTTTCTCTAGGAGGACACAGGATTTATAAGCAGTAGTTGAGGTGTATTAAGGAGGACAGGTGAGATGCCTTCTCTGCACTGTGAGAACTTTGTCTCTCCACTGGTCAAGACCTGGGCTCTGTCTGATCTCTACACCTTCTCTAAAGTAGTAGTTTCTCAGTTGGAGGTGATTTTGCCCCCCCCTCCCCCAGTGGACACTGAGCAATGTCTGGAGACATTTTTTATTATCGTGACTGGGGGAAGCATGCTATTGACGTCTAGACGGTTGAGGCCAGGGATGCTGCTAAACCACCTACAGGAGTACAGAGGGCAGCCCCGACCCCAAAGAATTAGCCCGTCCAAAATGTTGGTGGTGCTTCGGTTGAGAAACTCCGGTCTAAAGTAAGGTGAACGCCGAGCCACAGAGTTTTTGTGTGTGGAGGAGCAAAGTTTATACTAACACCTGTGTCCCTCATTTAAAGGTATGTTGGAGGTCATCGGACGAGTAAGATTATGAGGTTTGTCGATAAAATTACTAAGTCAAAATACTTCCAAAAAGCAACAGAGACAGAGTTCATTAAAAAGAAGATTGAAGAAGTCTCCAATACACCCCTGCTGCTGACCGTAGAAGTACAAGAATGCCGAGGAACCCTGGCGGTCAACATTCCACCCCCTCCGACTGACCGAATATGGTGCGTATAACCTCTCGCGGGACCATCCGTATCCTAGCCTGCCTACCCCCGCCATTGTGGAGAAGTACCTTCTCCTGGGCAGAAGCACTGTCAAATGTTCTTCAGGGAACCTTCATGTCCGTTGCAAATCCAGTTCTGCTTTTTTCTGTGAATGGTTAATTCACATTGAAAGCTTCATCTTCACATGTATCTCTTCTTGGTCTTCCTCCCCTTCAAAGCCAGCTCTTTCCCCCAGTTAGAAGAGCCACCCTCTGTAGAGCTCTTACTCTCTGCCTGGACTGGGGTGTAGCTGCTTCATCTGGTCAGTCCTCACAGCATCCTGCGGAGATAGGTACCACTGTTACCCCACTTTACGGAGGGGGATCATGCATCCGGCAGAGCCCGAGGTACTTAGGGAAGACTCCCCGGGTTAGACCTAAATGTTAAGGAGGCAGAGCCCATGTACTTGGTAATTGTGGTAGAAGGTCTACCCAAGGAGTTGTCATTGAATGAACCAGTGGTTCTCAACCCTATCTGCATATCACAGTCACCTGGGGACTTGTTAAAAACAAAGATGTACCCAGCCCCCAGGATCCAGGACACAGGGGACTAAGCCAAGATTGAGAACCACTGGAATAACCTATTATTCATGGGTCCAGCAGAGGAAAATCACTATCTGTGAACTGCAGTTTAAAATTGTCATTCCAGATCGTTTAAAATGTATACAAGTGTATACAGTGATTGCAGGAAACTTCATTGTACCAGAAACTACATTGGCATGAAAAAAGATAGCTCTATTCTATCCCAGAGTGAAACTATCATGCTGGTGCATACCCCTGGCATTTAGAAGGGCTTATGAGAATGATCAGAAGACAGTTTTTGAATTGAATAACCATTTGATGATGATACCAGTGTTTCCCAGTAAAAACTTTAAAATACCTTTTTAGATTTTATTTTTAGAGAGTAATATTTTCATTGTAAAAAAAAAAAAATGGGAACAAATGAAAAAAAGTGGAGGGGAAAAAAGCCTCTAATCTTACTGCCCACAAATAACCACCATTAATATCTTACTGTACAGTCTTCCAAACCTAACAAGAAAAAAATTTTTAATAGTAAGATTAATGATTCATTTCTTCACTTCCATGCTTTAAGATGTATCAGTTACAGGTGACACAAGGCTTCTGGGGGAGTACTACCCAGGGCATTTGTTATGAATCCATGAAGTTAAGTATAGATCTTGAGAGTGTTTAGAAATGCTTATAGCAATTTGACATTTTCATTGTAATTTTTAAAACATTGATCCATGACAAATGGAAGTTTTTAGGTAATTTGATAGCACACAGTCTCTTGTCTAGATCCTTTACCAACTGTTTTGAATGCCAGTCTGCTCCACTGGGAAGCCTTAATAAGCATGCTGTGCGGGATGGAATGAAAAAGCAGGTTCTAGAACGTTCTCTATTTACATATACATATTAGGAGTGTGGGGGAAATTGACCCTGCTTCTCTCAGTAGTCCTGTCTTGGGGGTAAGATTCAGAGAGAGGCAGTATCTTTCACATTCTGCTTTGTACACATGTATTTTTGGGGGTTTGTAATGTACATATGCTACCTTTATTAAAATAGCAACAAGAAAGATCCTTGCCATTTCAGGAAAAACAAAAAGCCAGAAAACAACGCCCAGGTCAGACTTTGCCAGTGGTGCTTTCTAAATTTCCCACCTTGTCAGAACTGTTCTCAGATCATCACAGCCCTACACATAGTCCAGGGATGTAGGAGCTCACAATTCTTGTTTGCTGCCTTGAATCATTTTTAGAGGGGATTTTCAGAGTAAGAACATTTACGTAGGGATGAAGCCCTGAGTAGATGAACAGTGTTTGCTGTTGGTACTTGTCTACTTCCTCTCTTTGCATCTAAATGTAGTTGTTTACTACTTGTCTTCTTCAAAAAGGTATGGTTTCCGGAAGCCACCATATGTAGAGCTAAAAGCTCGGCCAAAACTTGGAGAGAGAGAAGTGACTTTAGTTCATGTGACAGACTGGATAGAGAAGAAACTGGAACAAGAGTTTCAGGTAAATGTGTGGTGTCACCTCGTGTGCGTTTCACTTGAGTCTCAAAGCTCAGGGCAGAACAGAGGTTCTGAAGTGCATCTGGGTCAGGATCCTCTTTTGAGAATCTAATGAAAGCTATGGGCCCTCATTCCAGGAAAGTACCCATCATGATCAAACAGGCCTAACGCTTTAGGTACAGTTTGAGAAACCCTGAACCTTATCCACAGAACCCTGTAAAGTAAGTAGTTCAGAGGAAGCCCCAAAGGTGCGTTCACTAGGCCAGAGCTCATTCTCCAAGCCTGTCCTTCTGCTTTCTGCCCCCAAAGCTAATAGCAGTGTAGCCGAGGCCCCGGGATGAACCATCAGATATTCAAGGCACAGATGTCTTCCAAGGTGTTATGGATTGGCAAACAACTTACTTCGTAAATGAGTTTCACCTTTTGAGGGAGACCTCCTATTTTTGCAGTGGTATATTTTGAGCTCTTGTCTTTAAAATTTTATATTTGTATTTAAAAGCTATGGATTAACATTAACTGAAAACCAGTTGCTGGAAAGCTTAGTAATAGCACCAAGTGAAAAAGTACTTTGAACCCAGTGAGGGGAAAGACAACCTTTAGTTTTTTCCTTTTCCCTAGATCCTACAATAGGCATTAGAGTGGGTCATCTCTTTCAGGGATATTGGGGTACAAGGAGCACAAAGAAAGGACGAGGGGGCAGAGGTTGGCATCTGGTTTTGTTTTGTTTTTTTAAGATGTATTTATTTTAGAGTGTGGGGAGGGGCAGAGGGAGAGGGAGAGAATCTCAAGCAGACTCCCTCCAGAGTGTGAAGCCCATCGCAAAGACCTCGGCTCAGTCTCACAATCCTGAAATCATGACCGGAGTCAAAATCAAGAGTTGGACACTAAGTTGACTGAGCCACCCAGGCACCCTGGCACCTGGTATTTTTGAGGCAAGTTGGGAAGTTGATGGGTAATTGCTACAACCTCCCATAGCCACCTTTTTTTGCTTTTGTGTATGGTTTTGTAAGAGGGCATTACTGGAGACTGAATGCATTGCCAAAATTCACGTGCGTAAAATTAGTTTATAAACAGGATAGGCAAAGCACCATTACTATCAATCACCGATTATTCTTTGTGCGTTCATTATAGTAGGACTTCTTTCATACATAGCTTTGTCTGGTTCTGGGTGAAAAAAATTAGCTTACATTTTGTTGCTAAGATTTAACTGGATAAATTCACTTGGAATTTGTGTTCTGGACATAGCAATTTGGAAATACTATGAGCCCGTGAAGCCAGTTCTCTTTAAGTAATGGTATTGAATATTTATGAATTCATGAGTAGTTTTATCATATGTACATGAAATCAAAGGCTGCTTCCACCCCAGAGCTGACTTACCGGGTTCTTCTGTTCATGTGCTGATGTGATTCAACTCTTTTTTTAAGTGTGGCAGAGGAACTAGTTTAGAATATGCACAAAAAGTGGTTTCATATGTACTTTTAAAACTTCTCCAAAGCCTAAAATGATCAGAACAGAGTAGGGGGACAGCCTGAGAAAGGAACATTCTTCCACATGGCTATTTCTTTCTACAGAAAGTTTTTGTCATGCCAAACATGGATGATGTCTATATCCCCATAATGCACTCAGCCATGGACCCTCGCTCCGCTTCCTGCCTCCTCAAAGACCCACTTGTGGAGGCTGCTGATCACCTGTGATGGGTGAAGATCTGACCTTCCCAGTATTATGAGACCTAGCGAAAGGTGTGGGGTTCTTGGCTGCCTTCTGTGCTGTAGCATTGGCCTCTCCTCGTGCCACAGCTTCTGCCCTCCGCCTGCTGGTGCCCATTCCACCGCGAGGTGTCATTCCCCGCGTCCAGGAACTGGTCTCTGGGTTGCCGGCTGCAAAGCTTTGACTCAGCAAAGGAGACTAGAAGAATCACCACAGTGGATTCAGAGGCTACAGAGGACTCACACCATGGCTTTTTTGAGTCTACCAGTTTTTGTGGCAGCAAAAGAACACAGTAAGAGTAAAGCTGTACAACTGGAAAGCTTTCCCCTTGCCTTGACTCCTCCAAAGCTTTTCCTCAGGCAGCCAGTGCACAATGGAACATTTTCTCACTTCTACAGTTTGTGGGGGATGCAGTCCTCCACACTGCCAGAGAATGTCAGTTCAGGAACATGTGGAGGGTGGGGAGTGGAATTTTGTGAACCATCTCACTGATGATAAAGAGATACACATAGCAACTTTTCATATTGTGCATTTTGGAAGCAAGTAGCCATAGCACACACACACACACATTTGATCAGCTGGGGTGGGGACAGTGGGATTTGTGAACATTTGGCAAAGCCATGAGATCAAACCATCCCAAGCCTTCTATCAATGAGATACAATCACCTGATTTCTAACTAATCCCAAACGTTTTCCTGAGACATGAGCATGTGTGAAAATGTCCAATACTGCACGTGAGTGGATTGGGGTGTGGGCAGAAAGCCAGAGCCACAGCTTTCTATCCGGCACCTCCAACGTGCTCTGTGCTTCATATAGGCATCTTAAATGCTTTGTTCATCTAACTGGTTTAGGATATTTTGAGGTTGTGGGCAGTTTCCTCTTCTGACAGCCAAAATGGAGAACTCTCTTACCACCTTTGAGAGTCGAGACCAAGTTTGCTCAACATTAAACACTATATTATCTAAAAATCCATGTGACCTTTCTTTAATGTTGCCAACCTTATTTTGTGCATTTGTGTCAGAATCTTTAGTTTACAAGTTTGGGGGCTCTCTAGTTGTATAATTTGCTTTGAGAAGTACTCTTAAAACAATTTTTTTGTTTAAAGCTGCATTCAACATCAAAACTACTGTGGGTGACTTTTGATAACTTACATCTGTGGACAAAGCTAATAGTGGTTTTTTAAACAGCACCTTGCCTGAACATGACTTTAAAGAAATTAATATATTGAAAAAATATATTTGAACCCTTGATTACTTTAAATGCACCATTAAACATTGACTTAAATTATTTGATCATTCCAGTTGGTGTACTGTTCTAATTTCTCAGTGTGTAGGCCGATTTGCCTGTCAGTCCGCATGTCTTGTTCACTGGTCTATAATTTTTGTGCAATAACTAAAGGCAAAGGACTAGATGCACTACTGTGTAAAGAGATTACACGACTACCCTGTTGCACTTAATCAAATAGTATGTGGGGATTTACAGTCGCTTGCGTTGTTTCACGAAATAAATATCTCAATGTCAAATACTAGATAAGCATCCAAGTTATTTCTACTCAATCCTTTTTGGATAATAGGGAGAGAATAAACCGTGTGTAGAGGTCACTTGGGCACTCAGCTGCCAAAGCAGCTTACATTTCCTGGGTGATCACCAGATGGGCTTTCTAATACTGCAAAGTGGTCCTCACCTCAGCAGATTTTAAAACACCCTAGGGACAGTCTGGCTTCTGTGCTGGATCTTACACCCTCAATAGCCTCGTTAATCCTGTGAACTTGGAGCGCCCTGCAGTTACTACACACCAAAGCAGTTTAAACACTGCCGTCATGCATCCTGGCCCTTCAACAGTGCTGCCTTGTACTCAGAACCGATACACCTTTCACCTAAACCCAGGTGAGATGGCTCATCACCACCAATCATCTGGACCGGGAAGGAGTGTGCATTTACTTAGGTGCCTAATGTGACCAGAAATGCATAAAATTTAATTCACCTTTACAACGACCTTCTTCAGGCTAACTGGGCTAATTTGTCCAAAGCCTTTATCCCCATGCTCAGCACAGTATACAAATAAAAGCATGCCCTAAATGGTAGTTTTTCTAAATGGGTCGCTGCTACACTTTAGCCAGGCGAGTTTTTAAATTCATGCAGCTTCAAGACTGAAACCAGTTCCGGGGCCCTTAAACTGGTCACACTTAGCTGCCGCCCCCCCTTCAGAGGCCATCCACGCCGCGGTTAACCTGCAGGTCTCGAGATCACGGACGATAGGACTTACAGAAGAGGTACAGAAACGTGCGGGGCACTGAGTAGCAGGGCCTACGGGATCCCCGACGTCTCTCCAGGACGCTTCAACCTCGGCTACAAGGACTGAGGCTGGAGTCGTCGCAATCCCCCCTCCCCGGAAAACCTCCCGCCCCCTGCAGCCGGGTGCCGCCGTGTCGCTCGCGGTTAAAAGGGCCGCCGGCGGGAGAACCAGGCGGCCCCAGTTATGCGCAAGCGCGTACTCTGGCGCTGCAGCCTGACCCCCGGCGCCACGCGCAGGCGCAGCGGGGGCTCAAAAGCAGCGCGTCGCGACAAGGAACACCAAGCAACACCAGCGCTGGGATCAAACCATTTTATTGAAGGGCTTCGGGGAATGGTCCAAGGGGAGGAGGACAGGGAGATGCGACGTCCTCGGCCAGGCCGGAACCTGCAAGAATGAGAGCGGGGGGTTAGCGGTTGTGCGCCCGCAAGCCCGTTCCCTGCCCGCCGCAACCCCGGAGGCCCGGCTCAGATTGTAGTTCGCATCACCCACATCAGCAGTCTAACACGTGCTTTTTTGGGAGTGTCATCACTGCAGGCCCCCCGCGACCCACCCGGCTCCCGGGCCGACCCGCCAGAGCCCGGTACAGATACATCTCACCTTCTCAACGTCACAGTCCCCGAAAGACCGGGGCCCTTTCTCCGGCTTCTACTTAAGGAGCTGACAGGAGGCAGTTGGGCGGGCCTTACCGGCAGTAACCAATAGCAAGGGACACTTCCGGTCACGTGCCCGTAAAGTAGCCTAAAGAGCGGCCGTGCTCGCTGAGTCCTCCAGAGTATAGAGTGGTCACGTGCCGACCATAGAGATGGGCGTCCAGGGAAGATGAGAGTCTGGATTTCTTTCCGAGTCTAGGTTGCTGTCTTGTAATTAGCGCGTCAGACTCTGTACAGTACACCAAAGGGCAGTTTACAAACAGGACGCAACTGAGTCACTTTGAAATGTTCTGTGCCAGGAGGTAGGCTAGGAGCTGAGCATATAAAGGTGACAGTCTAACCTTGTTCCTGAATTGAAAGTAACCTGTTCGGGCAAAAAGAGCCTGTCTTTGAAAGTAGAGGATATGCAAAAAAAAAAAAAAGAAAGTAGAGGATGTGCAACCAGATCCTGACTTTGTGACGAATTCGTTGTATGACCCTCAATTTGAGAAAAATAGGAATATCCAAAAAAGTTGTGAAGATTAAATGAAATCATGTCGGTTGCCTGGCACATTCTGAGTGGTAAACAAATAATTGTTTTGTTGGTTTTTTTTTAAGATTTTATTTATTTATTTGACAGAGAGAGAGACAGCGAGAGAGGCAACACAAGCAGGGGGAGTGGGAGAGGGAGAAGCAGGCTTCCCGCGGAGCAGGGAGCCCGATGCGGGGCTCGATCCCAGGACCCTGGGACCATGACCTGAGCCGAAGGCAGACGCTTAACGACTGAACCCCCCCCAGGCGCCCAACAAATAATTATTTTAAAGGACTGCCGTGAGGTGGAAAACTTAGGTGAGTGCAGGGCTTTAATAAATGCTAAAATAGAGCTATGAACAACCTACTGTGGAAGCCCCAAGGAGAGCATGCCTAAATTTGGGAAAGTTAAAAGTACTTCTAAGTACTGAACTCTTAGAGTAAGCCAGACACACTCTTCACTACAGTTGACCCTTGAACAAGGAAGGGGGTGAGGGAGGTGTTGGGGCACCCACCACCCAGCGGTGGAAAATTCCTGACTCAATTATGACTCCCCCAGAGCTTAACTACTAGTAGCCTACTGTTGACCAGAAGGCTTATGGATACATAAGCAGTCAATGAACTCATATTTTGTGTTATATGTATTATATGCTATATTCTTATAATAAAGTAAGCTAGAAAGAAAATCATAAAGGAGGGGCACCTGGGTGACTCAGCAGGTTAAGCATCTGACTCTTGATTTCACCTCAGGTCATGATCTCGGGGTTGTGAGATCTGCCTCCCATGGGGCTCTTGCTGGGCGTGGATCCTGCTTGAGATTCTCTCTTTTCCCTCTGCCCCTCCCCCTGATCCTGCACACTCTCTCCCTCTTAAAAAAAAAAAAATGCATAAAGGAAGAGAAAATACGTTTGCAGTGCTGTATGGTATTTGTTGGGAAAAAAAAAGGTGGACCCATGCAGTTCAAACCTATGTTGTTCAAGGGTGAATTGTAATGGAGAATAATATGGCATTGCCCTGTGAGAGCTTGATTTACCAGGGGAGAGAACAGCAACCAGTCGTAGTATCTGGTTTTCTTTATTTCCTTAATGTTCTCTTTGGGAAATCTTTTCCTTTTTTCCTCCTAATTTAATAAGGAAAATGTAGTAAGAAAAGCATTTCAACCTGACCTTGTAGTTAAATTGTACTCTGATTTTCATTATTTTCGACACAGTCTTTAGTTAAATTTAAAAATTCCTCTATGACCCAAAGTAATGATTATTTTGTCAAATGTCTTGTGACGTCTATGCAGTTATTTTTATTGCTGTTTAAATTTTTATTATTTTCTACATTTATTACATTGTGGTACAGTTTCTACATTAGGAAATGAATACAAGTTTTCTTTGTGGCCTAGAACATCTATTTTTACAAATGTTCCACAGATTCTCAGGGCACCTGGGTGGCTCAGTCAGTTAAGCATATGACTCTTGGTTTCACCTCAGGTCATGATTGTGAGATCCAGCCCCAACTGGGTTCTGTGCTCAGCTCTCTGTGCTCAGCTGGGAGACAGCTTGAGATTCTCTCTCTCCCTTTCCCTCCCCATCTGCCTCTTCCTCCCCGTGTTTCCTCTATTACTCTCTCTCTCACACACACACATGCACACTCCCTCTCTCAAATAAATAAGTAAAATCTTAAATAAATAAATGTTCCATGGATTCTTGGAACGACAGTGTTTTCACTATCATGTACGTTGACATGAAATATTTATTAATTCAACCTTAATTGTGTTGTAATCATATTTTCCAAATGTCTAATTTATACTTGATTGGGAGTATACGTACTGTCACTGACTGTGACGTGTTAAGATTATGCTTCAAGTATGAAATGCTGGGGAGGATGCAAAGCAGCAAGAACTTTGCTCCATTACTATTTGGGAATGCAAAATAGTATATACATTTTGGAAAAGAATTTGGACAGTTTCTTACAAAGTTAACTTACCCAAGAGAAATGAAATTTTATGTTCACACAAAATCCTGTACCAAATGTTTATAACATTATTCATAATGCTTCCAAAGTGGAACTACCTAAAAGCCCTTCAATGGGTGGATCTTAAGCAACTGTGGTGCATTCATACAATTGAATGATACTCGGCAATAAAATAGAATGAACTATTGATACATGCAACACTTGCAAGAATCTCAGAGGCATTATGCTGAGTGAAAGAAACCAGACTCAAAAGATGGTATGATTCCATTTATATGATATTCTAGAAAAGAGAAAACTATAAGAACCAAAAACAGATGAAAGATTTTCCAGGAATTGGAGGCGCAGGAGCATCTGACTACAAAGGTGCAGCATGAGTGCATTTTTGAGGGTGATAGAACTGTTCTGTATCTTGATCGTGATGGTTACATGACTTTACGTATTTGTCAAAATTCATAGAACTATACCCCCACACGGTTTCATATTACTGTAGGACATTTAAAAATAAAAAATTAAAAAATGATGCTTTAGTCGTTTTCCTTGATTATTTCTATTGTTATTTGCTTGGTATATTTTGAGGCTATGCTCTTTATCTCATTACACTTTGTGGCTGATAATATTCCATCATGGATTACATGTATCTATGTATAAAATAACACTCATGTTTTTTGCCTTGAGTTCTAATTTGTCTTACATTAACATTGCTACTTGTGTCTTTTTTTGTTTGTTTGTGTTTGCTGGTATAACTTTGCCCATCCCTTTATTTTTAACCTTTCTATGTTATTTTGTTTTTAGTGTGTCCTTTGTATGAGGCACATGGTCAGCTTATCGTGTTTAGCCCAATGTGACAATACTTGCCTTTTCAAATTTTTAGTATGAAATGTCTCTGCATACAAAAGAGTACATATAAAGTATATGTGTGGTTTGGAGATTATTAATAAATTGAACATTCATATGCTCACCACTTTTAGAAAAATGACATCATCGATAATTTTAAAGCTCACTTTCTGCCCCTTCTGATTCCATCTCCTTCCCACACTCTCAGAAGAAACCACCATCCTGAGTTTAGAGTTTGTCTTCTTTCACTTTTTTTTTAAAGTTTTGCTTCATACATTTATATGTTATTTAGTTTTGCGTGATTTTGAGCTTTATAGAAATAGAATATATGTATCTTCTATGACTTACTCTTTTTATTGCATAATATTGGTGACATTCACGTTGTATGTTTGCAGCTAGTAATTGTACTAAGGCAACCAGATTCACTTCTGTGTAGCATCCCAGTACACAGTTACATCACTCATTACACATCTGTCCTCTTTATGTTGGATGTTTACAGTACCTACCGTTTTCATTATTGCAAACAAAGCCACTCTGAATATTCTTGTGTGTGTGCAAAAAAGTTCCTTTGGGGTATGTAGATTGAAGCACAATTGCTGGGTCGTAGGGTAGGCACATTTCCAACTTTCTAGATAATAGCAAATAACTTTTCAAAAGTGGATACTGTACTTTGCACTCCCACATTGGCTCCACCTTCACCAATTCTTGATATTGTCAGACTCTTCATACGTGAGTATAAAATGGTATCTCAGTGTAGTTGAATTTTTAAAGCATTTATTTTTATACAACCATTGATCAATCAACTGACAATCAGGTTTTCTCTTCTGCAGTTGCTCTTTTAAAATCCAACTTTAGGGCGCCTGGGTGGCTCAGTTGGTTAAGCGACTGCCTTCGGCTCAGGTCATGATCCTGGAGTCCCGGGATCGAGTCCCGCATCGGGCTCCCTGCTCAGCGGGGAGTCTGCTTCTCCCTCTGACCCTCCCCCCTCTCATGTGCTCTCTCTCATTCTCTCTCTCTCAAATAAATAAATAAAAAATATTTTAAAAAAAAATCCCAACTTTATAAAAAAAAGAAAAATTCAACTTTACACACAATAAAAGGCACCCATATTAGGTGTCCATTTCCCTGGTTTTTGTTTGTTTGTTTGTTTGTTTTTACAAATAGGTACATTTGGGGGCGCCTGGGTGGTTCAGTTGGTTAAGAGGCTGCTTTTGGCTCTGGTCATGATCCCAGGGTCCTGCTCGGCGGGGAGCCTGCTTCTCCCTCTGCCTGCCGCTCCCCCTGCTTGTGCTCTCTCTCTCTCTGTCAAATAAATAAAATCTTTAAAATAAATAAATGTCTTTTAAAAAAGAACACAAAAAACAAATAGGTACATTTGTGTGACCTCCCCCACAATCAAGACACAGAAAATTCTCATTGCTCCAAAATGCTTCTCTCTTGCCTCTTTGTAGTCAGTGCCCTCCCTCTTCAATCACCAATTCAGGCAACCACTGATCTATGTTCTGTTATTACAGAATGACTTTGCCTGTTTTAGATTTTCTTGTAAATGGATTCATGCAGTTTGTACTCTTTCGTGTCTGGCTTCTGTCACTTAAACGAATGTTTTTGAGATTCATCCATATTATCGTATCAGTAATCCATGCTTTTGTGTTGCTGAGTAGGATTTCATCGTATGAATATGCCATCATTTGTTTTTCCATCCACATATTTACAGAATTTGGGTTTCCAGTTTGGGGCTATGATGAATAAAGCTGTTATGAACATCAGCGTAGAAGTCTTCTTATGGACATTTATTTGCATTCCTTTTAGGAGTGGAATTACTAGATCATGTGATACGCATATGTCTTTAACCTTATAAGAAACTGCCAATCTATTTTCCAAAGTGATTATACCATTTTACACTCTCACCAGCAATGTATGAGAGTTCTGGTTATTTCCAATCCTAGTCAGCACTTGGTATTGTCACTCATTCTAATGGGATAGCTCATGGTGGTTTTATTTTTTATTTTTTTAAATTTTATTTATTTATTTGACAGAGAGAGACATAGAGAGGGAACATAAGCAGGGGGAGTGGGAGAGGGAGGAGCAGGTTTCCCACTGGGCAGGGAGCTCGATGCGGGGCTCGATCCCAGGACCCTGGGACCATGACCTGAGCTGAAGGCAGACGCTTAACAACTGAGCCACCCAGGTGCCCCAACTCATGGTGGTTTTAATTTGCATTTTTCTGATGACCAAAAATGGTGACCCTCTTTTCATGTGACTATTACTATATCTCTTTTTGTAAAGTGTTCAGATCTTTTGCCCACTTTTAAAATTGTTTTCTTACTAATGAGATATGAATTCTTTAGATCCTTTTTCACATCTATATTTTGTGAATATTTGCCTTTTTTTTTTCCTGACAGTGTCTTTCAAAGAGGAGGTGGCATTTTTAACTTTGATGAAATCCAATTTATCATTCATGGGTTTTAAGCAAGAGAGTGACAGTCTGGTGGAGTTCAAGCTCCTTGTGACATTCCACAGCCCAGATTTATCTCCTCCCTTGAGAATAACATGAGCTACTAATAAGGGAGTGCCTACCACAGGCAAGGCACTTGACATATTTTAGCTCTAATTCTTGGGATAGTCCTGAAAGGTAGGGAATGCTATTTCTAGTTTTTAGCTCTAAGTCCGAACAATCAGAACCAGGGCTCATAAAGATTAAGTAATTTGTTTACATTTGCACAATTAATAGATGGCCAAGCAGAGCTGGGATTTGAATTCGTAACAATTTGATTTTAAAGCTTATGCTCTTTGGGGGCGCCTGGGTAGCTCAGTCGTTAAGCGTCTGCCTTCAGCTCAGGTCATGTCCCAGGGTCCTGGGATCGAGCCCCGCATCGGGCTCCCTGCTCAGCGGGGAGTCTGCCTCTCCCTCTCCCCCTGCTTGAGTTCCCTCTCTCGCTGTCTCCCTCTCTCTGTCAAATAAATTAATTTAAAAATCCTAAAAAAAAAGCTTATGCTCTTTGATCACTATACCATGCAACCTCCTAAGGGCCACACTTTGTTTTAGTCAAAACTATTCCTTGTTATCTGAGAAGGTTGAGCTCAACCAACATACATACCTCCACACCTCACTTCTGAGGGAGGCTTACAAACCTCCCACCCCATGAACTACCCAGTGAACCAAGGGACCAGGAGCAGGAGGGGTGGTGGGGAGTCCTAACTCAGAACAGTAGACGGACCCAGAAGTTATACAGAAGAGCTAAGACCCAAGGCCCTGGGAAGAGAGTCAAGAAGGGCACTGAGTCTGGAGGGGTCTGAGGTGAGTGTGGAACAGGGCTCCTGGGAAGCGAGAGGGACACCAGCATGTGGGGATAAAAGATGGAGAAGACAGAGAACACTGTCTAGAACAATCAGCCAGCCAGCATTGTGACTTGCTCCGATGGCTGCCATGGGTGCTTATGTGTGGGGGGAGGGGATATGTGGAAGCTGAAAGGGACCCAAATCATCCCATTGTGATTTCCCTCAACTTTCCTCTTCTCTACCTCAACATAACACAGCCCTTGAGACCCCTCTCTCTGGTCTCAGAGGAAGATGTGACCTCTCATTCACTTCCTTTTTCAAGAAACACTTTAAAAGTCTCCCTTCCATGCTTGATCCTGTTCTGGGCATGGGAAATATGAATGTGAAGCAGAGTCCCTATCTTCAAGTAGCCCACAGTGTAGCTGAGGGTAAAAAGAAAACCCCTACATTTTATGCACTTCGTGTCCCTCTTTCAACCTCCTTCAACCAGAGTCTTCTTCAGAGTGCAGGTGTAGGTGGGGAAGAGAAAAGGAGAAAGAAAACTCTGCTTTACTGAAAGTTGGCCCTAGGCCAGGTGTGGTCATACACATTGTTGATTTAGTCCTCCTAGAAATGCTGAGCTGAGCCAGCATTTTGATCAGGGTTGATTGGTTTTGAGTGATGAACTCAACTTGAACTAGCTGAGGTAAATGGGGGAAGGTCTGGTTCAATAGAGGGGGCAGGGCTGGGCAGGCCAATCTCAAGCCAACTCAAATCAGAACATAAGCTTGGCCAGGGCACCTTGACTGCATCTGTGCATTTCTTGTCAACTTCTTTCTTTTCTATTGGCTTTATACTGGATGGAGGCAGTTCCTGGGCCTCCTACCTCCTGGCTTGGCCACTAGAAAGGAAATGAGTTTCTTTTCATGACTCTAGTTGGAGTAGGGTCAAGTGAAGGTGGCCAGATGGGTGGCTGTTTTGCTTATCTAATAGTGCATACCCAAACTACTCCATAAGTTTTATGGAGTCAGCTGTTTTATTATCTCTTACAAGTGTGTGAGTAAACTAGGCTCAGCTGAGAGGTTCTTCCACTCCATGTGGTGTCCACTGAGGACACCTAGGGGCTTGACTGGGCTGGAACATCCAAGGTGGCTCACCCAGATGGCTGACAGCTGGGGCTGGCTGGCCACTGGGGGCTCAGTGGGAGCTGTTAATTACAGCAACCCCATTCTCCTCCAGGTGGCCTGTGTGTGGCTTGGGCCTCTCCCAACATAGCAACCAGTTTCCAAGAAGGAGTATCCCCAAAGTGAGAATTCTAAGAGGAAGGAAATGGAAGCTGCCAGTCCTCTTAAACCTGGGCTGGTAAGTCCCTGAATGTCACTTCTGGTCAAAACCAATCATGGAGCCAGTCTAGATTCAAAGGAGGAAAAACAGCTCTATCTTTTAATTTTTAATTTTTATTTACTCCCCACCGACCCATCCTGGCTGCTTCCCCACCTCATCTCCCACTGCTCCCTGGTGTGGAAACCAAGTGTGGGCTCACCGAGGAGTCAGCTTGGGCTTCCATGAAGCCACACAGGGTCATCCCTTCCTCGTGCCCCTCCTCTTCCCCTGCCAAATCTGAAAGGACCCAGTGCAGAAACCATTTCTTCCATGAAGCACCCCGCCCCCCGCTCCTGCTCTATCCATCCCACTCCCTTCCTTCCACCTGATCCATCTCTCTCTTGAACACCACAGTTATGTTTATGAGTTTACTCCTGCTTTCTCGAACTTCTCACAGTCAGCCTTGCATGGTGCTTATTTCAGTGCATGTCCTGACACTTTTGCCAACCTGCAGACTCTGTCATATTCCCTCATGGCACCCATCCTTTGTACTCAGAAGCCCTCGGCAATATTTGTTAAAAGAATGAATGAATGAATAAGTAGTCATCATCCGTGGAGAAGTCAGAGATGAAGTCATCTGCAAAAGGAAGCTGACTAGATTATAACTAAGTCTGCCTCCTGCTCTGAAATCCGGTTATGTCTGTGAATGAGTTCTAAGGAGAAAGGAGAGAGAGTCGGTAAGGTCTACTATTAAGCTGTGAGAAGCACAGTCCGGAAGGAGGAAAAAGAGCCAGAAAATGGCAATACCCAGAGAGAAAGTTCAGAAAGAAGAACTATTAACACATCTGAAGAGAGGCCCAGGAAAAACTAGATGAAGCATGGCCCCTGGGATTTCACAAGAGGAAGAATGTTTATAAGCTGCCTGAAGGAAGTTTCCAGAGAGTTCTGTGGAAATAAGCCAGACCCCAGGGGAGTAAGAGGGACTGGCCAGGGAGGAAGTGGAGGCATTTTGAGAGGACCGCTATTTTCATACTGGTGATGCGTTGGCTCTTGGAGAATATTCATATCTGATAAACGGTGACAGTGTGGACGCTTCCCCATGGTGGCATACAGACTTGGTATGACTGGGTGTGAAATATGGCAGCTCACAGGCAAGTGAACAAATAATCAGTCAGGATTAGACTGAATTATCTCACAGGGCAGAACTCCCAGGAGGAAGCTCACTCTTCTCTCCCACACGGCTGCTCTATCACTCACATTCTTTTGCACAACCCCCAGATGAGACCAGGAGGCTTACATGTTGTTTGAGGCAATGCCCCTCATCACCACACATTTGTATGAATTTCTGGTTGCTCTCAGTACTTCAGGGAAACGCCAAGCTGGACACCTAACTATGTTTACAGGTCACATAATGGTACCTTGTCATCATGCTGTGGGAGAAGCAAGAATAACAAGCAGCTAATGGGGGAGAGTGTCATAGCCCCTGGGGTTGACCAGATGAACTCTGACGTCATGTACGTAGCTGGGTCCTAATCCAGGTCATGCCTCTTGCTCCCTCTGTGTTACCCCTGCCAGACTGTAAACCTCTTAACATTTCAATGTGTCATTTGTAAAACGGGGCAAACAACACCTACCTCTGGAAATGCTGTGCAGGTAACGTGAGGTGATCCCATAAAGCGTGTACTTGCACATTCTCAAACAATAGCAAACAGCCAATAACTCTTAACTGCGATAATGAGGAACACTCCCCTTTGTGGCACAAGAAAGTGTGCATTGGGTCGGATTCTGTGGGAAAGAGTTCTTCAGAGCATCACAGTCTTTTCAAATCCGGTCATCCTGGAACAGGACGAGCCGAAGTTCTGTTTGTCTAAACACACTGCTCACAGTGACAGTGGCTTTTCTTAAATTTCCCTTCAAACGGTAGGACATGAAGGAGATAAAGATTTCACTTGCTACCAGAGACTCTTGCCTCATTGTTTTACTTATCCCGTAACTACCCTACATGTGCTGGAAGGTCAAGTCTGTTTGGAAGCTGCAGCAGCAACACAAAAAAAGTCAGTCACCTTATTCTGATAAAGATACTGTTCCTTTGAGACGTTTCTGGAACTGTCAAACATGGCCTCTCTTTTGGGTTTTATCAGCTTCTTTTCCTTTCAAGATTCCTTCAAGAGAAAGATAAATATCCATATGATCTCACTCATATGTGGAATTTAAGAAACAAAACAGATGAACATAGGGGAAGGGAGGGAAAAATAAGACGAAATCAGAGAGGGAGACGAACCATAAGGGACTCTTGCTGGAGGGGAGGTGGGTGGGGGGATGGGGTAACCAGGTGATGGGCATTAAGGAGGGCACCTGATGTAATGAGCATTGGGTGCTATATGCAACTGATGAATCACTGAATTCTACCTCTGACACTAATAATACACTATATGTTAATCAAACTGATTTTAAATTGAAAGACTCCTTCAAAGGCAGCTACCCTCTCACTAAATAGCTATCTGCAAACCAACCTCATGATCATTTTTTAAATGAAATTTTGAAGGGTTTTAAACAGAAATGAAGAGGCACCAACTCTTTAAAGACTGAGTCATAATTTATCCCACCAGAGGGCGACATTTGCTAAAATAAACAAAAGGGATTAGAGGCCACAGGAATTAACACCGGACATTATGAGACAGCTGGAGCCCAAGATCTTGGCTGCCCTCAGTCACCTGTGAAAACTTGGAAATCTGTTTTTTAAACATTCTCCAAGTTTGGGAATCACTGGTTTAGAGAGAAGTGAAAATAAGATTTTGTGAACTCACTTTCTCCCAACCCCCAGCTCCTCAGACATATTCTGGTCCTGCTGCAGTCCTTGTCAAATCCGATACACATATTTTTCTTGCCTTGGTGAAAAAAGAGGGCTTACCTTCACACCAAGACCATGACCTTTGCCTTGTTTAGTGCATGCTACTTAATGCAACTTCCAGAAAGGTCACGTACTGCCCATTTTCAGGTCTTTTATAGGGGCAGGTCCACTTCAAAGGCACCCTACAAAAGTATTTCCATTTCTGTTTTTATTTATCAGTGATGCCAGCTTTAGCTTTATCATTAAGCAAAAAGCTTTTAAAATAGTACTTAACTTTGGAGCAACCTTATGGACAATGTTACCATAAATAAAACCAGGGCTTACCATAGGAGTTGCCAATCAAGTGGAGAAGTGCATAAAACATGGGAACTGATTAAGTGTAAGAACAATCTAATTGGTGCATAAGAAATTCTGAGAAATTCTGAGAACCTCTAATAGTGCAGTTAAAGCCTGGGGATTTGGTCCAACTGAGTACAAGATGCAAAATATACCTACTCCTTGGGACAGGTTTTTTTTTTTCTTCGTTAGATCTTTAAAGCTGATTTATGAGTCAGATGAGTCAGATTCCCCTTTGTGTTTCATCTACTGTGCTTACAAGGTCACAGTGACATTTTGAATTGTTAAAGGGCTGCCAGAGTTCCAGCACAGAAAGTTCCCCTCCTAGACTTACTCTGTTTGAGAAAAAGCACCAGTGAAGGGATGTGAGAGCAGCATTTTCTAGTCAAGCTCCTCTTTTAACTCAAACGTGGTCTTGCAGATCCTGTCGTCAGCTTGCAAGCTGGACAGGTAATCATTAAAAAGCTCCTCCCAGTTTCTGTGTTGTAGGCTCCTCCGTGGACACCTGGCTACACAGCCTAGGAGTGATGGAGCCTCTGCTTCCACACATCTCTCTGTCAATCCCAAACCTCTCTACATTGAAACTATGCAGATAACACTTTTCAAAATGTGTCTACCACTTTCACAGTTGCCAAGATTCATCCCACTCTTAAAAATTGGTGTTAGATTCTCCAGCAGTGGTAGAGATTGGTCCCTTGACTTCGATCCAGGCATTGGTGGCTGGGAATAGGGAACTCTGTTTATGGGATTTGGGCTACCAATGAGCATCTATCTGTTTTATACTCAAATAGGGTTGATCCACAGTGCACACAGACTAGACATTTGGTCAGTCCCGTGCTACTTCTTTGCTGTTTTCTCTAGCATCGCCTACTCCTTTTTCCCCAATCCCTGAAAAATCTTAGGCTGTCATGTGAGCAAGTCAGGAAAAATTAGAGAAGTTGCTATCCCCTTTTTCTTTTTCTCCAAGGATATGTAAATGTTATGCTTTGAATCTTAGTTTATCCTGTTACAAACAGTATGTTTTCTCTCTCTACTTCCATCCAAGTGGAGAGCAGCATGGGACCCAGTGACCATATAGGTGCCAGATTTTAAATTCAGGTTAATAGTCCATAATCCTCAAATAGGTCTTGTATGAGTGCTCAACACACCCACTCAGTCCAATGAGTTGTGACACACGTCATCTCTAGCTCCACGAAGTCACATCTACTAAATGCCTCATAAACACACAACGCAAGCTGCTGAAATGGTTTCCTTCTTTGCTTATAATTTTTGGAGAATGACTTGGCTGTAGTTGATTCCAAAGGGAAGAGATGGCTGTTGGACGAGATTTGAGGGGAATTCCTGAGGGCAAAGGGAAGAAAGGGGCCTTGGGGCTAGCTGAGAAACAGCCGGAGGACCCTAGAGCTGTGGACTTGCGCGCATGGCAGAAGTGTTGTGTTTGCTGGAATCCCTGCCAGCTGCTGACCCTGGCTCCGGAGGTTGCCCATGATTCCACCACGACGGAAAGACGAAGCGGGGGCTCTGGACAACCGGCACCGCCCGTCTCCTGGCCTTTCGCCTGATCGAGTCTTCGAGTCTTAACGCAGCGGGTCTCTCCGCGGGGTTGGCGGGACCGCCTGGGGAAGGGGCGCACCCGCGGGGTGGGATTGCCGGCCTCCCTCAGGCTTCGGCAAAGCTCCCTGCCTCAATCGCTCAGCGCCCCTACACGCCGGACACCCAGGCCTGGTCCTTCTCCCCCAGGAACCGCGGCCGCCTGACGCCCGGCCAGCGGGAGGCCAGCACCGCCCCGGCCCCGCCCCTCCAGTACAGCCCCGCCCCAGTCTCCGCCTCCGGGCCCTGCCCCCGCCCAGTTTCGGGGCCGCCCCTAGGTCGGCCCCGCCCCCGGCCCCGCCCCGACCGGAAGAAGCGCCGACACCCGGCGCTTATAGGGCTGGGCATGGGGGTGCCGCCACCGCCTAGTCAGCTCTGCGTCCGCTGAAGTCCGGCCGCTGCGGCGCTGTCGTCGCGGCGCCCCCGCCCCGTCCTCAGCCCGCCCGCTCGCCCGCACCGCCCCCCTGGAGCCGGCCGGCCGGGCCGGGAGCCAGGCCCGAGTCCTCGCCATGCCGGCCCGGCTGCTGCTGGCGCTGCTGGCGCTGCTGCTGCTGCCTGGCCCCGGGGTGAGTGACCGGGGGAGCGTGGGGTGAGGGACAGCGCGGGGCGGACTGGGGTCCGAGCCGGGAGCGCGGCGGCGGCGGCCCGAGGCCCCGCGCGCCCCAGCGGAGGCTCGGGCAGGGCGTAGGAGACGGCGCCGGGCGGGGAGCGAGCACCTCCAGGCCGGCCTGAGCGGCGCACGCCACCCGAGGGGCCTCGCCGGCCAGCGCGGCTGTCACCGGCAGCGTCTCCCGGGGCCCCGTGCGCTCCCGCACAACTTTGCGGCGTCCCGGCGGCACCTTGGGGCCTCTCGAAGGCCCCGGGCGCTTGGGAGGCCGCCCCACCTGCCGGACCCTTCCCACAGGTGGGCGCCCGCTCTGCCTGGCGGTGGCCGCGGGGCAAGGATGGAAGGGGCCCTATAATCGAGCGGCGGGAATGTCTTGCGTTTATAATCCTTGTTTGAACTTTTAAAAATGCGAGAACTTTGGGAAACGAATGCCACGGGGTGAGGGCAAGCATTTTTACCTGCGAGTGTGATTCTGCTTACCTGCCTTGCAGGTTTCTAAGTATTCAGAGGCAGGAGGCTTCCTTTTGTGCACCAAGACTTCGTGAAGCAAGTTAAGCTATGGGATTTACACTCTTTTTAAAGATCCCATGTGGGACAGCGGTGAAGCCGCTTCAGAACTTTAAATGAAAGACTTGTCTCCTCACGTGAGAGCACTGTAGAGCGGTATGAAACGTCTTTTCATCTTTTCCTGGATAGAAGCGCCTGGATTACATTTATTTAACTATTTAAGGCCTTTACTCAGGCTGTGGATTTGGGCCCCGTGGCTGGGGAGGACATTTTGTGGACAGACTTGGCTTTTTTCCTTCTAGCTGAAAAAAACCTAAATTAGTGGTTTTTTAAAAAACTCCTTGTTCAGGATGTGGGTATGGTACATTGGTTCAGGTTCTTGTTTAATGACTTCCACTATGTACCTTTTAATATGGTATATCATGTACCAGGTGTCCAGGTGGAGAATTGACATGTGTGTACCTGAGTACCACAGTGTGAAGTCTTGGGAGGTTATGCACTTGGTAAATAATAGTCTGTGCTCTTGGAGTAACAAGAATTTGGAAATAGATGAAGTAAAATATAAGATCACCTTTTTCAAATTTGGGGGTTTTTTAAGGGGAAAATTTGTACACACTTCGCGATAGAACTCATGTAAGTTTTC
The DNA here is from genome assembly GCF_002201575.2 of Neomonachus schauinslandi. Taxonomy (NCBI): domain Eukaryota; kingdom Metazoa; phylum Chordata; class Mammalia; order Carnivora; family Phocidae; genus Neomonachus; species Neomonachus schauinslandi. The sequence continues at coordinate 45,357,732 of NC_058417.1, read as the reverse complement.
TTCTTTTTTTTTTAAGATTTTATTTATTTTAGAGAGAACACAAGGGGGGGAGGGGGCAGAGGGAGAGGGAGAAGCCCACTCCGGGCTGACCAGGGAGCCCCATGGGGTTTGATCCCAGGACCCTGAGCCCAACGCAGATGCTTAACAGACTGAGCCACCCAGGTGCTCCAGGTTTTTCTTCTAATTAAAAAAGATAATCCACTTTCACAACTAGGGTCACATTTTGAACTTGAACACTTCACCTTGGTTAACTCTTGCTCGGCATCTATTCATAAATAAGAGTATTAAATAGAATGACCAAACAAATGGTATGGAAATCGATCATTTCATATGAGGGCCTAGATATATATGGTTTTCTTTGCCACATCTTTCCATGGGCTGTTATTTCACAGGATTCTAGTATTTTAGTTATTGAGTAACTTAGAGCCAAAAATAACTATTTAGCTTTAGTTGGGACTATAGTTTCAGTTTGTGTAAATATTTCCAAATTGTATTTAGAAATCCAAACTTCTCAAAGTTCATGGTAAAATATTCCAGACCCTTATCAAAAAGTTACATTTTAGTGTAACTGCTTTGTAAGTAAAATGTCAGAATTTCACTCCCAGACTTATCTACCAGTAAAAATTTTGATCCCCAAACATAAATTATTATTTTAAATTCTAAATGGAACCCATTGCATAGTTTGCAGTTAAACTAGGCAACAGTGATGTCCCACAAAACATATTGGGTGTAAAATTGGACAAACCTGAGTTCAAACTGGACACCAGTTAGCTGTGCCCTCAGACAAATTATTTTACTTTTTAGAGAGTCTGTTTCCTGATACGTGAAGTGGGGAAAACTAGCACGTGTGAAGGCACCTTGCATATCATAGGTAATAAATGTAACCCCCCCCATGTTTTTAGTGTCATTATTATTTTTTTTAATGTTATTATATGCCTCTGCAAAGAATATTTTTCAATGCTCTTTTTTTAAGTTTTAAATTTATTTTAAGTAATCTCTACATCCAGTGTGGAGCTCGAACTCATGACCCTGAGATCAAGAGTCATGTGCTGTACCGACTGAGCCAGCCAGGTGCCCCAGTGCTGTTTCTTTTTGATTGATGAAATAACTAGTGCGTTGGAAGCAATACTGTGAGTTTCTTTCAAGAGTGTGTGTCTGATTGAGCCAGACATTGACTCATCCTAGGCTGAGACTCGAGGCTATCATATCCAAAATGCAGTAACATCGGTGTTACCTACTGCAGGCTGTCTCTTGTTAATCCAAATTGTGCTTATTTAGTGAGTGTTTTCCCTCCTTCCTGGGCCTGGATCCTGTACCCAGTGTTGGTTTGTGTTACATCATCGCTGTCCTGTAGTCCTCATTTAATGGTGTTTATGCACCATTTCTGTCAAGTACGAAACAGATTTGTAGCATGTGAGCAAAATGCTTTCTTCAACTATAATATATACGATTTCTTTTATTCAGCCAGTGTTTTGGTTTTAGAGGAGAATAAACGTCACTGAGAACTGAGGGCCATGTGTGTACGAAAACACACTGAGGATACCATCTGAGACATGAGTCTTAACTAAAAATGTCCTTGCTTATCATTTGCTCTGATAGTTATCACCCGCACGAATGATCCTACAAGGCGATACCGAGTATTTATACTGAGGCCCTGAGGAGAATGTTTCATTAAGCTCATATCAGGGCTGCTGATCATGAAATTGGACTGTAGTTGTTCACGTGTGTGTGTTTAGTTTCATTAACCTGCCTGCCCGTTGGGCTTTCCGCAGTAGTTGAGCTTCTCAGAGCACAAGAGAAAATGTGTATGAGAGTTCCTCTTGAGAGTGTTCAACAATAGATCATATTCCTGAACATAAAACCAGTGAGCTACGTAAAGGTTTCTTCTTGTCTGGACAGAATAGTGCCACTTGCATGGTCCTGGGGGGAGAGAGTTCTTTGCCTGCATCAGATTTTGACTCCATTTTTCAGGTTGAGGAATCTTTGGGTAAAGATTTCATTTTCACTGGAAACCTCTCTGGTTTGGGAATCCAAAGTAATCTTTAGGTTAAATATTGTCTACGTTTTATAATGATCAAATGTTCTCCCTAAAGAGATGATATAGGCGAGAAAAATGTAATGTATTCAGTTTTTATTATGCACAAATAACTAGGGGCCTGTAACCTAGCAATATGATTAGAGTGTGATGCTGGCTTAAAAAATAGGGACAATGAATCATAGTTTGTGAATAATAAACATGCTGGTTGGCTGTATTTCCCAGGGGTTGGGGATTTTTTTTTTTTCCTATCTTTATCTTCACCTATATCCCCTGTTTGGTTTCAGACTTTCTTGCCTCAGAGCAACACATTCTTAGTGATATTTAAGTGAGTGCTGCAGACAAGATACGGGCTAGGAAAAGTAGAACTTTTAAAAGTAATCATAATCTCTCTGCTTGCATTCTTTTTAAATTTATTTTTAGTTTCTACATAATTTCTTTTTTTTTTAATGTAAGCTCTACGCCCAATATGGGGCTTGAACTCACAACCCTGAGATCAAGAGTCACATGCTCGACTGAACCAGCCAGGCACCCCTCTACATCACTTCTGATTATCATATGATCTTTGTTCATGTACAAACACAGCAAATACAGCAGCATAAAAATATGTGTTCTATATTTATGTTTAGTTTCACAAAAGTTTTCTGTAACTGTTAGGAAATTTTCTGAATATGTTATTGAATTTGTCATTTTGACTAGCACCTTAGTAAACCATCATCCATGCCAAAAGCATTTGAGCCTTCTGTGCCCAGCCTGAGGTTGGAGACGGATCTTACTGACCAGGATCAGTATGGTAATAAACCATGCTTTGCCTAGTGGCCACCCTACTGGGATCATATGGGTTGTTTCTAGTCGTCTTACTATTATAAGGAAAGGTGTATTTCCCTTCAAATCTTCTCTGTGTTTGGTGCTTTCTGTAAAACATGGGAAGATTTTCAAAAATCCCTCAAAATAATCATATTTTTTTTTTTTAAAGATTTTATTTATTTATTATTTTAGAGACAGAGCACAAGAGGGGGCAGCGGGAGAGGGAGAAGCAGACTCCCTGCTGAGCAGGGAGCCCGATGCGGGACTCGATCCCGGGACTCCAGGATCACGACCTGAGCCGAAGGCAGTCGCTTAACCAACTGAGCCACCCAGGCGCCCAAAATAATCATATTTTTATAGAAATGTTAAAAAGCTTAGATAAGTCTAAAAACAATAAACCTGTACTATCCAAACATTATCTCTATTAACATTTTTAAGAGCTTTATTGACATATAATTCACATATCCTACAGTTCACCCATTTAAAGTATACAATTCAGTGGTTTTTAGTATATTCACAGAACTGTGCAAACATCACCACAATTTTGTAATATTTTCATCATCCCCAAAAGAAACTCCATACCTTTTAGCTGTCACTCCCCATTTCCCACTTACCTCCCAGCCCCTGGCAACCAGAAATCTACTTTCTGTATCTATAGATTTGCACTGGACATTTCATAGAAATAAAATGCTGCATATGATCTTTTGTAACTGGCTTCTTTCACTTAGCATAATGTTTTTGAGGTTCATTCATGTTGTATTGATGTTTTGTTCTTTTTTTATTGCTGAATAATATTCCATTATATGGATATACCACATTTTGTTTATCCATTCATAAGTTGGTGGACATTTGGGTTGTTTCCCCTTTTTGGCTATTATGAATAATGCTGCTATGAACATTTGTGTACAGATTTTTGAATGGCCATGTATTTTCATTTTTCTTGGGTATATACCTAGGTGTGAGATTTCTGGGTCATGTGGTAAGTAATCTTTTAAGGAACTGGCAAATGATTTTCCAAAGCACCTGCACTACTTGACATTCCTACTTGCAATGTAGGAGGGTTCTAACTTCACATCCTCACCAACACTTGATATTCTCTGTCTTTTTGACTGTAGTCAGCCTAGTGGGTATGAAGTGGTAATTCATTATGGTTTTGATTTGCATTTCCCTGATGGCTGATCTAATGTCTTGATATATAGCTTTCCAGACATTTTTTTCTGTGCACATATTTGCGTAGATATTTTTCTTCCCCAAACTGGAATATATCCTAAATCTTTCTGTGTCAATAAATTTAATTCTGCAACATTATTCTCACAGTGGCATACTACTTCTCTGAATGGATATACCGTGATTTTTTGGTTTGGTTTTGTTTTTTTGGATATACCATAATTTGGCCATTCAGCCATTTAGATATTGAGGCTGTTTTTAATTTTCATTACTATAAACAATGTGATGGGGTGCCTGGATGGCTCAGTCGGTTAAGTGTCTGCCTTTGGCTCAGGTCATAATCTCAGGGTCCTAGGATCAAGCCCCGCATCAGCTCCCAGCTCAGCAGGGAGTCTGCTTCTCCCTCTACTCTGCTTCTTCCCCTGCTCATTCTCTCTCTCTCTCTTTTTCTCTCTCTCAAATAAATAAATACAATCTTTTTTAAAAACAACAACAATGTGATAAACCTCTTGTTGCTAAGCATATCTTAACTGCCTAATTATTTCCTTGGAATAAATTCTCAGAACCAGAATTTTCTAATCTTATTTACTCTTGCCCTCTTCCCCAGCCTCCGGGGAATGCTGGATGTTTTAAAAACACAAAACTAACCTTTAAATTGGTTTTGTAGCAACCATTTTAAAGTAACCTGTTTTCTTTTAGCAGTGTGGATTTTAGGTCAAGTGAAAATGGAATGTTTAGATCTTGTTTTGTTTATATTTTGAAGATGTCAATAACCGCAGCAGTCTCTTGATGACCCCTTCTATACCTAAAAGCTGCTGAGAAATGTTTTATTCTGATTTGTTAAGTGACTTGTTTGCAGAGTCCTTTGGTCTGCAGTGGTTTCAGATCAGCTTTCTAGCAGATGTGGCTCCCATGGACACCCTGAAATACCTTGGGATAATTCTGCAAGTTTGGTTTTGAGGGTAGCCGACCTTCTGCAGACAAGATTGTTTCTGTAGTTTGTCATGAGGCCATTTAAGTTTTTGCCTCAAGGCTGTTAATAAGTCAAGAGTTGGTGCATTGACTGTCCCTTGTGAAGACCATAGTCTTAAAACATACAGCTTGTCCGGACAGGTGTTTTTCCTGGGAAGATTCAGGTACCACTTGACAATGGAGTAATGCCTTTGGTGGTGTTTTGTCTTTTCCACAAACATACCTAAACTTACTCATCCAAAAGAATGTTGTGTCTTTCCAAATAATCACCTCTTCAAGGGTCAGAGTTCATGTCATACAAATCAGTTGGGGAAAAAAAAATTTTTTTTTTTTTTACTTTTCATTATTTCATTTAGGAATTTTTTTTAACCCATTTAATAATTCAGGAACCCTAAAAAAGCAAATATTTACTCTTAAGCCAATGATACTTACCCAATTTAAAACCTTTCCCAATTCCTTCCGGTATTTGCTTGAATATAACTTCTGCATGGTTCACACTGAAATTTTGATCAAAACTGTTACTCAGCTTGATTGCGTAATTTATTGAGGACACTTGTATTTGATTTTTGGTTGTTTTTAAAAACCAACTGAACACTTTCTATCACTTAGGGGATTCAAAAGTATATTCTTTGAAGGGGATTTCCAAAAAACTCCAGAAATATTGTGAGCAGTGGGAGCATATACAAAAAAATGGATAGCCTCCCAAGATAACTAGGGTCAGGGTAGAAGGAGTCTTGTTGATCTAGCCCAGTGGCTCTCCGTATTTTCCCCACCTCAAGTAAGGAATAGGACAGTGCACATCCATCAGTAACAGTGGGAGCACATTCGAACCTTGGAGGGTGATATTTGGGGCATATACCGTGTACTCCCCTCCCAAGTTGAATAATAGCTGCTCCGCTGTGCTCCCCAGAGCAGACAGATGAGGAGGCTGAGACCAGAGACGGCTGGTGACCTGTCCAAGATCATGCTTCAGTGGCGGAACTGAACTTTGAATCTAACCCTCCTGCTTCCCTTCGAAGAGCAGCTCCTACAGTGCTAATGTCTGGTGGGTTTGTTAGAACTGTCCATTTACTCCATCACACCCTGAGCAGGTGACCGACCATGTTGCAAGGAGAGATTGGCTCTAGAGAAGGACTGGGCAGAGAAGAAAGTAGACTTCCTTGGAAGCTTCAGGAGCATGCTCAGAAAACGCTCTTGTTCCTCCCATGAAAGTCATGGCCTCTTACCCTTTGTTCCAGTAGTAGAAAGATGCAGCTTTGAGGTGGAAACATTGCCTTCACCTGAGACTCTCCATCAGTGAGAAAGACCATTTTCAACTCTGGAGCCAAGTACAGTGATGGTGGATAGAGTGGATATTCAGAGGCCCTTAAAACCAGGTCATAGTTGAAGCTCATTTCTTCGCTTACGTCTAATAATAACCAAGCAGGTGCATGTTTTTCAGTAAGATCTTGCCCAGAAATGTTTCTGAAATAGCAAAACTGAAAGTTCAGGTCTTAAAAGCCTTTAACCAGAGTTGCTCTTCCATGGTGCAGTCAGTCTTTGGTACAGAATCCTGAAAAGCTAGAACCCTCTAATCATCAGGCTGGGCCTGGGGTGTTGACCTTTGCAGAGGCCCCTACCTCCCAAGCGGTTCCGGCACCAGGAAGTGGGTCTGTGGTGACAGGAGAGAGAGTGGCCTTGGCCCTTGGACCATAGTGGAGGACGAAGGTTAGCTTTGGTGGGTCTTGGGAGAGTGTAATGAGGGAGACCACCAAGAAGGTGCCCTGGTGGGGGGCGGGGGAGGGCTGTTGCTTCTCTTGCTGGTTTGCCCTAGAAGGAAGGGACCCTGTCTTGCTTATCTGCATCCTCTGTGGCATTTAGCATGGTGAATTGGCCATACCCATTGCAGTGAGCACTCAGCAGGTAATGATTGAATGTTCCTTTTTGAAGCTCTTTAAGACCAATAAAACAAGGAGCTGTTTTATCGTCAGGCATGTGGGTTGTGGATTTCTTAGGGGGGAGTGGGGGGGGAGGAAGAGGTTGCTGTACCCTTTAATGGGATCTCATCAATAGTGTTTCTACAGCGTGAGAGGGGCTTCCAGGGTACTTGGTTGGGTGGGCATCAACTGTAGTATGTGGGACCCTCTTGATGGGCTCCTCACATCAGTAATGAGATTAATCTTTCCATTGCCAAACCCTGCAAGATAAATGGTTTGTGATTATTCCGAGTCAGTTTCATTTTTCACTCAGCATGATGTTTCATTGTTAAAAAATAAAAACCTTGGTCTAGGGTTGTCCTCTTATGTATTAAACATGATTTCCCTAGTTAGTAGACTAATTTATAATTATAATTCAAAACCAGCGCTTTCTCCAGTGGATTATTTCCCCACCCCCCATTTCAGATGAGGGAATAATTGTTTGTCTAAGCTGCAGAAGTGTTTGTCAGGGAAACCAGATTTTTTTCATACGTTTTCTGAACAAACGGTGCTGTCAGAATCCCTAGGTATTGTCATTGATCTACAGTTGGGTCATAGGAGTTTGTTGACCAAACTGAACCACATCTCTCTTCTCTTAAAGTAGACAGCCTGTCACTCCTGAGGGGCCTCTAGGAGTGAGAGAAACACCTGCCTGGAGGGCCACAGCTGCAACTAGGAATGCATTACATGAGGCAGTGCCTCTCAGACCTGGCTGAATTAGTCACGTAGAGTCACCTGGGGAGCTCTTAAACCCTCTGTTCAGGCACCACCCAAGATGACTGAAATTGGAATCTCTAGGAATGGAGCCCAGCACCCTTTAAAAAAAAAAAAAAATTTTTTTTTCCCCCAAGCCCCAGATGATTCTAATGTGCTGTCTGGTAATTCTTGTACCTTAATCGTGGACAGAGCAAATGCATCTCCCGTGCTGTCACATCATAGAGCGCTAGGCCAGACTGGAGACAGGTTTGGCTCATTCTGTAGAGAAATTGAGGTTGATACATTCTGCTAGTTAGTGGCAGAACTAGTAAGGGACCAGGTCTCATTGTGCTTTTTCTAATATATTGTAGTGCCCAACTTTTAATGAACAAGTAATTCCAGGCTGCAAGTACTGACTACTGAAATTGCTTTTTAGGGACGTCTGGGTGGCTCAGTCAGTCAAGCGTCTGCCTTCAGCTCAGGTCATGATCCCAGGGTCCTGGGATCCAGTCCCGCGTCAGGCTCCTTGCTTGGCGGGGAGCCTGCTTCTCCCTCTGCCTGCCGCTCCCCCTGCTTGTGCTCTCTTTCTCTCCCCCTCTCTCTCTAGCTCTCTGACAAATAAATAAAATCTTTTTAAAAATTGCTTTTTAAGAAATCAGCTTTAGCTTATAAACTGGCTTTGTTTTTTTTTTTTTTAAGATTTGATTTATTCATGAGAAAGAGACAGCACGAGCAGGGGGAGAGGGAGAAGCCGACTCCCTGCTGAGTTGGGAGCCTGATGCCGGGGCTGGATCCCAGGACCTGGAGATCATGACCTGAGCGGAAGGCAGACGCTCAATCATCTGAGCCACCCAGGCACCCCAAAACTGGCTTTCTATTAAATACACTTAATCATTGAATTATAAAATGTTTAGAATTAAAGTTCTACTTCATGCTTACTTGGTATTTTTGCCTTCTCCATATGTTAAGAGGCCTAAGGAATCAATAATTCTGGCTTCCAGGTTCCTTTACAGTACCCTCTCTGGGTTGTTTTTCTTTTAAAGACTTTATTTTTTAGAGAGAATGAGTGAGCGAGCACGCGTGTGCGTGCTCAAGTTGGGGAAGGGGCAGAGGGAGAAGCAGACTCCCCATTGAGCAGGGATCCCCATGGGGGCTCGATCCCAAGGCCCTAGGATTGTGACCTGAGCTGAAGGCAGACGCTTCACGGACTGAGCCACCCAGGCACCCCCATCTCTGAGTTAAAAGAGCCTGCTGGAGCCAGAGTGAAGCAGCTAAGGGGAGTGGGTGTGGAAGAAATGTGTGAAAGGAGTAGGTTCGATAAAGTACAAGAATGAAGCATATAAACAAAAAGGAACTATCTTATCAGGGTGAGAATGTGGGTTGGAAGCCAATCGTGGGAGGGTACGGTTTGTGATACACGCCTTCCCCTTCTCCTGGGAGGGCTGGATATCCGGATTATTCAACAGCCCGTGGGGATTTTGCAGTAGGTGCACAGTTGAAGGGCCTGACAGTAGAACGCACGCGGGAGCTGGCCAGCCCGTTGTCTCGAGCAACTGGACTAGCCTTGGTTGTTACCCTAGGAATCCAAATGGGTGGTTTAGAAGCAAGGGGAACTCGCTTCCAAGTTTTACGTTGACTGGGCTTGATCAAATCTAACGCCCTGGATTGGGAGGTCACTCTTCGATGACAGCTTCTGCATGGGGCCGGGCATCTGACCTGACAGAGTTGGGTGAACTTCAGGACAGGGGCCATGTTTCCTGACCAAACTTCATGCTGAAAGCAAATCCCAGTTCTGTACTCCTCAAGTAGACCGATAGGTGTAGTTTGTCATTGTAGCTGTTCTGAAACATAGTTTTATAGGCATACTCTCCTGTTTTCATGTGTATTTTGACCCCTACGATACACATGTATTTTTTCAGTGAGCGGGAGCTGGGAGGGGAGGGGTTGGGTGCTAGCCAGCTAGGAGACTTTGGACAAATGAGTTATTTCCTTTCTGTTTCCTCATCCATAAAATAAGGCATGAAACTAGAAAATCTAGGCCAGCCTATTCCTAAATGTCTTCCCAAATTAGGAACACCATTTAGGTTAAAGTGACTAAGCACCCCCCCACCCCGTACAGTTTTACATCCACTCTTACCTGCGTGGTCGAAGATGGGAAGGCTGCTTTGGGCCTCCCAGCTTCCCTAGCTCCCGAATGTGGTGGATTCCATCCATTCATTCATTTATTCACCCATTTTATTGGGTATATATTATATGCTAAGCACTGTTTGAGGTGCTTGGGGCACGTTAATGAACACAACAAGACGTGCCCTCACGAAAACCTCTACTTGATAGCGAGAGTCAAGCCACAATAGCATGATAAATACGTAAACCTATTTGTGAAAAAGTGATAACAATTCTATGGAAAGAAAGAAAACCTAGAGCAGAGCAAGGGAGACGAGGGCCTGGGAGTTGCCACAACAGTGGGCCGTGGTTTCATCCAGTGTCGCTCACCTGTCCTATAAGGTGCAGCACAAGCGTGGGGCCTTCCCTGACCACTTGTCCTCCCCTAGACAAGAGCCCTTCCCCTTCTCTGAGTGACATCACATCACACAGTGTTGGCGTTAATATATGGGTTTGTACCCTAGTTTGTTTCTAATCTCCTGAAGGACTGGTATTGACAACTCATGTATGTTTGAAAATACTGAGCAAATATGAGCTATTGAGTGTAACTGTTGCCAATTTTTAATGACAAGAGAAAGTTTAAAATTCTATCAAGGAACTTTTAGAAACCCCCACAATTCAGGGAACGGAGCCAACAATTCTTTGGTTTTTGTGATGGCTCTGCCCCCAAATATACATGTGGTGTGTATATATTTTTTACAAACAAAATTAAATAGTTTTTTTCTATTGTAGAAGTATCTATAAGCTCTCCAGCTAAATTCAAATACTGCAACAAAGATGTGAAGCCAGGTTCGGGGAATCTCAGACTTCAAAGGCACCACCTGTCTCTGAACAATCCAGTGACCTTATCCTATAGTTGTGTTAGGGTTCATTTTCCACTTGCTGCGGTCTGGTTTTGCAAAGCAGAAAACGGTTTCCTTTATGCATAGAGATTAAGAACAAGTTTATCTGAAGTTCTGGCACTCAGCTGACTGGGAACCAAACCACAGTTGCTTCGAAAACCAATCCCAAGTCCTCTTGATCTGTTAGTTCAGTACTAGGAAATCTTTAGGGCTTTTGGTGCCTGGGTAAAGTTTAATCACTTATCTGATTTGTGGTTTGGAGAAGACCAAGATAACCCTTTCAGTTTAGGAGGTGGTTGGTTTTAGTATCTATAGCAAGAATGTGCGCATGGGAGTCACCCATTTCCTCCCACATAACATTAGTTGATTTCTATGGTATTTCTTTTCCCCCACCCTGAACCTTAAGTGAATCAGATTATTACTAATTTCCAACGTTGAAATATTTCAAGATAAGCGGAGACAGTGGGATGTTGAAAGACCAGGATTGGGAATGACTCTGCTTAAAGGCATCAAGACTTTAAAACTCTCTCAAATTCTTATGTGGGTTTTGGGCATGTTTTAATTGGTTGGGGCTAGAAGAATCTAGAAGAATCTGCAATAAAGCCTGAGGAGGGATGCAGGCCTGGTAAATCATGGATCATCACATTTCTGAGCTAACAGGCAGATTCAACCCAGTTGTCTTTGTAGAATCGGAAACTGATACCCAGAGAGATTTAATGGCTTGCCCAGAGCCCAAACCCCAACTCATACCCCCATGCCCCATCTCCTTTCCTTTCAGCTTTGTTCATCCAGATGCATATGTTGAGCATGTGCCAGGCTCATGGGGATACCTGAGGAACTTTGAGGTTTTTTTAACTTGGGAGTTTTGAGGGCATGATTAACGGGCTTTGGAGTTTACATGAATGCAGGCCAGGCCATAGAGTCAAGAAGAAGGCCTGAGCTGGGAAGTATGGGTTCAGAATCTTAGGGAATTGCTCCAGGCACCGGTCTGCCGTCAGGAGGCATGGGTGTGGACCTACCATCGTTTCCCTTGTATTATACTACTTCTCTGCCAGATGGTAAACTCCTTGAAGGCAGGAGCTTTATAGGCCTTGGGACTCCAGTGTCTTATGTATGACAGGACCCCTCTTCCTGTATATCTGTAGGATAAAAGAGAGTCCAGCCTGGGGGTGGGGTTGAAATGCGTGAACTAGCAAGTAAATTGTGCATGGAAGAGTCAGCCAACAGGAAGAAGTGTGAAACAGGGAGTGCCTGGATGAGATTGATAAATATTTCATATCCTTGCCAACCTTCTTGAGTAATGTGGGACTGTGATCTGGTGACTTACCTCATTTTATAAGGTTAGTACCCCCGAGATTTCTGCCTGCAGGACAGAAATGGCCCTGGCACTGACAGCAGGTACTGGGGAGATGGAGCACCCCAGAAGTTTGAGAACTTCAGAGGGAGCTTTCTGATCCCACGTGTGGGGGGCTGGACAGAGAAGTCCCTCAGGTGAGGGTCTTGGAAAGCAAGAGCCCTTGTACTGGGATTGGCTCTGTAGCCATATTTCACCACAATAGTGATTTACTAAACCTGCCCGTGAAGTTTTGGTGTGTTTTGCTCATACTCAGCAATAAACCAGTGAAGAAACATTAGTCTAAGATTAGGATAAGTTAAAACACCAGAGAAGACTCACCTGGGGTGTGAACACAGATTGTCTGTGTTTGGTATATCAAATATTTCACCTTCGGGGAGGGTTGTTTTCCCCTCTAGATGTGCTTCACACCAATCAGAATAGTACACCTTCCTATTCTTTCTGTGAGCTGCAAGGGTAACAAACACATGAAGAAGGTTCTGATTTTGTGGCTCACTGCATGAATGTGCACTTGGGCTTCTGTCTGCTTCCCCGGCCCCACCTTGGCCCATTCCCCCCAGAGGTCTTCACACACAGTAAATTGTCTTTAGTCTCAGGAACTTTGCATAGGCTGCTTCCTCTCCCCAGGCTGTTCTGCCCTTCCTTACCGCCCCCCCCCCATAGATCTTAATTCAAATGTCACTCCTTTAGGAAAACTTTGGCACTATGCTCCCGTGCACCCCCATCATGAGACCACAGCAGCTTCTCGTAGGCTCTCATGGTTCCCTGTGTCTTTCACAGCACTCACTGCAATTTGTCATTCTGTTTGTGTGATTATTTACTGTGGTCCCTTATTAGACTATAAACTCCACCAGGGCAGGAATAGATCTGTTATGATTAGATCCTATTGCCTTACGTAGTTCTTGATTAGTTGTAATAAGAACTGGCACCCACACAGTGCTCACTGTATAACCAGGCACGGTTCTGAGAACTTTACATGTACTAACTCATTTAAACCTCCCAACAGCTCTTTGAAGTAGGTATTATGACTGTCCCCATTTCTGGGTAAGGAAACCGAGGCACGGAGAGCTGCCCGGGGATGGTCTAGCTCCAGAGTCTGCCCTTCTAGCAGCCACACTGCCAGGCACTACGTTGAAGCATAACAAGTGCAAGTTGAATTATCAAGCATCATCAGAGAACGGGGGCTACGACATGAGTGAGTTTCCAGATAATTCAAATACAGTCCCTGAACTTGAAATGTACCGTTTGGTGAAAATCTCTTCAGCACTTATATTCTCCTTTCTGCTTAACCACCACCAACCAAACTTATTTCCTTAACTATTCAGATTGTCAGCACCGGCTCCTGTCTACTCGCTGTCTGCCCATGAGGGTAAATAGGGAGCAGTTGAGCTACTCTGAGACAGAGTAGATAATCAGGTTTTTGAGTGTATTTACTTTCTGATGGCATCTTTGGCTACCATCAATTTCTTTAATAAAAGGATCTTCCCTAGTATTTACATAACTCTTGTCTTTGACATTCTTAACATTTATTTTGCTTTCTTAGCATTTAAAGAGATGTTGCTGTTCCTCAGTTTTCAAAAGAAAAAACAGATTTGGGAGCTTTGCCACCTTGCCCCACAATGCAGATGCCCTCGTAAGCCACTTTTCTGACCTGGAGAAATTGGCAGTAAGATTGGATGACCTCCAGACGAGGCAGAAGCCTGACCAGCATGGTGTCTTTAGGAAGAGAGGCCTCTGGGAAAATGGAGCCTGTTGGCAGCAGAGTGGCTCTCTCCTCCCATCCCTGGGCCGGATGGTCATTTTTCCTTTCTCAGCAGCGAGTTGTGTTCTTCTTGGTGTCTGGAAGGGCTTCTTCCTTGACCCCAAAGGCTTGGTAACTCCCTGTGGGTAATGCTTTGCTGCTTCTGTTCTCTGCCCACTGCTCAGTAAGCTGGAGAAAGCAGCCTTGTTCCATCCGGGCCAGTCCTCTTGCTTCGCTCTGGTTTCTGAGCCCTCAGTTTTCACACCACAGCTCTGAGACTTGGTTGTGCCAACACAGTCTTCTAAGCAGTCTCTTTTGCATTCCTCGCTCTGTCCACATGTGTGAGAATTGCATGGGGTTGTGTACATTTGCCTCTCAGAGAAGCCTAGAACATAGAAACCTGCGCTGAAATTATGGATATCTGGTGACATCAGATTTTTTTTTTTTCCCCACACGAAAAAGTCAGTATTTCAGATCTGCGTTTCCTTCCCTTTTTTGTGAGCCTCTTATTCCTGCTAAGTGCAGTAGTCATGGCTTCCTACGTGAGGCTCGTCAGCATATGTTTGGTCATTAAAATGGTCTCGCTGTTCGAAGGAGTTGTCCTGTGCTCATCAGTAATGTGTGTTTCCTTGGCACTGGCATTAAAACAATTACTCGCTTCATCAAAGGATTTGGCAATGGCTACTGTATCATCATCATCATCATCAAAGAGCATTTTTTTTTTAAACCATTGGAACTGCCTGGATAAATGTGTATTGCAGGAATTTTTTTATAGTGGCCAAGGCTGTGACCTTTAACTTTTTCTGGTGTTATTCCCACCCACTTTAGATCTACAGTGGGATCTCAGGAATTTTTATCCAGAACATTTTTTAAAGACCCCACCCTACATAATTTGCAGTGCCTTTTGGTATATTGGGTGTCTATGTAGAATCCACAAATTACATTTTGGTCTCATCCAAAAGCTCCTGCCCCCATATCAGAGCAGGATGCTTGCTGATCTTCATCTGCCCCAGCAAAAATTCAAAGGGGAGCTCCAGACCTGAAGTAATTTAAGCTTATGGTTGTCAGAGAACCATGATTTAAAGTAGTGAAATTATAGTGTGGTATAGTGAGCAAAGGACCAGACGGAGAGGCGGACGCCTTGGTTCCAGTCCTGTGTCTACGGTTAACTGTCTCTAGTGCCTTGGGCAAGCAAGTCACTTCACCTCTCTGGGCCTTGACTTCCTCTCTCTTTTTCATCTCTAAAATGGCCTATCCCAGAAGCCGGAAACAGTCCCCGCTGTTTGATCTGTGTTGTATGGAACCATATGGGCTTCAATGACTATCCGGCTAACCAGAAGAACGGGGTGTGGTGCACTGGGCCAGTAGGGAAGTAGATAATCCTCAAATGTACTTGAAACAGTGGGGATTCTGTCTAGGGGAGGACAGACTGGCCAGGTATCTATCTCAACTAGAGGCGTGTTTCATAGTGTTTAACTTCTATTATAAAGCTTGGTAACATCTGGCAAGCTTAGGTGGCAATTAGGTCATAAATACAGTTTGTAGATCATTTTTATTTCACTAGAGCATTTACCCACTTTCTACTTGACCCCAGTTGTTCCCCTCCCCCAAAAAGAAATCTCTAGCCAGTGTAAAGAGTAAAATTGACAGTTTGAAACTAGTTGCAATTATCAGGACTGAAAAATTTGGTATCTAAATGGAGTCCCTCCCCCCCCCCCCACTTTGGAGTTTTCGTAGGGGGCTTCCTCATGATATGTTTAACTGTAGATGAGTATGCAAACTCAAGTAGATGAAATTGGGCTTCCTGTGAGGCTGGTAGTCCCCCAATACATTGATGGTTGAAGTCAGACCTTTCTTAGTTTAGTTTGTTTACCATGCTGCTCCATTAAGGTAAGTGAGCCTCACAGGGCTCTCAGTTTTTACAGGATCCAAACTGCTGCTATTTCCCTTTAATGAAGGCAACAAAATAATAGTGGCAATGCCTGCATTCTGAACCTCAGCCACTGAACGATTGTGAAACCTTGGGTTTTAGTTTTCATGTCCCTAAAATGCTTCGGGGGCCTTGGGGATTTGATAGCACCCGAAACAATAAGAGCTTGTTCCCTCGGCCATGGTGTGCTACAGGGTTTCCCGTAGCACCTTTCATGCCCAAATGTATTTCCCCCTCCCATGGTGTCAATATAAGCTGGCGGCAGAGGGACCGTGAAGACCAACAGAACTGCCACCTGCTTGAGCCCAAGCAGTTAGCCTGGGGCCCCGGAACCAGTTTGGGGGAAATACATTCACCTGTTGTGAAAGTAACCTATCTTTGAGCTCAGGAATAAGAGGACTTATGAGGAACCTTTTATGAGAACCATTAGAAGAGTAGCCTAAACTGAAGAATTGTAACTGTCTTGGGTGGTGGTTAATTACACCACACACAAGAATTGCCACAAATGCAGGTTTAACTCTCTTAGTTGCTTGGTTTGGAAACCACACAGAGCTGTTCAGTTAGGCCTTGCCCTTTTCTGCATCCCAGCCAGACACTTGACTCCCATCCAAAGCAAATGTCATGGTTACCTTTATTGATTAATATCAGGAAACATAACAGCCTGTAGTCTGGTTAGAAGGAACTATATAATTGATGGATTATTGCTGACCTACCTACAGCTAAACAAAATATAATAGAGTTAGGGTTGATCTTGTAGTAGACTGAGATCACTAAAACAGACACAATTAAACCAGAAAGTCTCTTAATATCACTAATGTCTTAATTCTGTTCTTAGTCTTTATCCCAAGTCAGCAGGGATAGTCTGCAGACAGGAGACTAAATACAATGAGTTTTGTGTCACTTTGTACACTTGGCTATATAGAAGCCTCCACGATGGGAACGAGTACTTTACTGTTGGATCAGACATATAAATAGATGGGGGTTGGGGAGCAGAGTATGATTAGAATAAAAATCTTTGTCTCTCTAATCAGGCTTTTACGTATGATACCTTCACAGGTAGGCCTTTAGGATCTGCTAGTTTTGCCCCCCTCTTTCTGATTAATAAGAGGCTTAAATTCATGTGGCCTTTTTTTTTTTGGTCAACAAGAGATCTTTATGTAATGGGTGTGTGCTGACATTTACTGGGCACTGATGTCGGTCTTCTGCTTTGGTGAATTCTTGATAGTTTTTTGGCCATCATCTGCATGGTCTTCTACAATGGGATCAGTGGTGTTAGAATAACAGTACTCTGTTGGGTACTTTTATAAAGCAATCAGACTTGCAAATAGCCAGGCTTTGTTGAAGTTTATAGTCTGAAGTAGATGGTATTACTGCAAACAGAATTATAGATACAGATGCCCTTTTCTTGAATATTGTTCAGTGCCTGCCAGGGAACTGTGTTACAGAATACTATTTTAAGGTAGTTTGTGCTGAATTGACCTATTACTGCACAGGCTGACACGTGTGCACGCGCGTGTGTGCGCGTGAAGCCCTAGAGGGTTGATATCCCATTATGGCATGCCAGAAAGTGTCTTACTGATCTCTCAAAATCAGCTCATCCATCCTGTAGCTTTCAGCTAATTATGGCCAGCAGAATAATCCCGTCTGTTAGCCATTACCCCTCCCCTCTGCCTTCTTACCCATCAGACACCACCTCCCCTACCACATCCACACGCACTCTTTCTTCCCTCCTTTGGCATTGTACATCCCCCACAGAGAATGCCCTTCTCACCTCTGAGCATTATTGCTAAGATTAATAATTATAAGCTCTGATTCCTTAGCACATTCTAATCCATTCGAAATCCCTTATTTTGCATTTGGTGACATGCAGCTTTAACTGTTCTCAAGATTGCATGTATCCTTAAGTAGTAAGACAGAACATCATGGAAATCTTTCTTATCTAATCCTTTCCTCACTTGGGGACTTGTTTTACATCTTACCCATAAAACTGTAATGTGTATATATTAACCAACCAAAATGAGCTCATAAGTCACTTTACCTCTGTTGCCAGCGCCCAGTGGGTTTGAGCCCTGGCACGGCGAGCCACTGCACTGCGTAAGGCTGACTGGGTGTTGATGGCAGGTTGTAGGTTCCAGGAATTTAGGTACACGCTATCTTGTGTAATAATATTTTATTGGAAGCATGCCAGTATCCTTGCTGGAGTAACACAAGTATTGTACTTTTAGTTTGGAGGAATGCTTTTCTTAGCCTTAAAGAAACTAAAGTTTGGACTATGCAGTATAAGAGTAATCAAGGAACACAGATGGAAAAATTAATTTAAAAATCTCCCAACAAAACAAAAAAACAGCCTCTGAACATATCCTGGAAATTGGTGTGGTACTCCTAAAAGAAAAAAAAAAATCATGTTACTAGCCAGATTATTGTGTTCTAATATTATTATGAAGACTGTAGTCTGGTAGAGTGCAAGTAGGAAGTAGAGAAGATTCAGAGAACAGACTGTAACGATTTTTACTGTTTCTGCTGACCTAAGCTGGTGCTACAGTGTTGCCATGTAGATTAGCTTTTGGAGATGTTGGGTTGTGTTTGACTTGATGGATTTGCACCCACCTGAGAAGTGTGTGGCTCTCTTGTTCACAGTGGTGGGTCTTCTGGATGTGTGTGTACACCCCTTTTGTGGGGGTGGGTCCTCACCAGTGTTGTAAACAGAACCAGCACTACAACACTTACCATGTATGGATGACTTTGGAAAGCAGTATGAGACGCACGTGTGCATGGCACCACTTCTTCCCACTGACTGCAAGATGGAAAGTCTGTGCTATTTTTATTAACTTATTCTGACCCTTGTTATTAGGTAGTCAGTGTGTGTGTGTGGACTGTTTCTTGAAATGTGTGTCTGAAACTTAAGCATTGTATTTCTTTGGAAAATGCAGCATTTCTGAAAACCCTGTTGGGGACCAGTGGGTTCTCCTATGTTCCGAGCTTGCGGTATGCTTCCTTGCTGTTCTTCCTCGGGGGGCGGAGGGTGAGTAGAAATGAGCAACCACCTCAGTGGTAGTCGTGGCCCCTGAAACCAAGCCCTGGGCTTTGCTGGTTGCTTACCAGGCACTGGTGAGCTGCCTCCTTGCCTGACCAGTCCCAAGTCCTAGTTCAAGAATGGGTGGGTTTTTGGGAAAGGCGGTTTCATCTGTTTTTGTGCTGCTTCAACACATCCCAATCTTTTGTGTCTGATTCTCTTTAAAGACATTTTTTTTAAAGATTTTATTTATTTGAGGGGTGCCTGGGTGGCTCTGTCGTTAAGCGCCTGCCTTCGGCTCAGGTCATGATCCCAGGGTCCTGGGATCGAGCCCCACATCAGGCTCCCTGCTCAGTGAGGAGCTTGCTTCTCTCTCTCCCTCTGCTGCTTCCCCCACTGCTTGTGCTTGCTCACTGTCTCTGTCTCAAATGAAATAAATCTTTTTAAAAAAAAGATTTTAGTTATTTGAGAGAGTGCACATGAGCGGACGGGGGCGGGGGAGTAGGGGCAGAGGAAGAGGGAGAAGTAGACTCCCTGCTGAGCAGGGAGCCCGATGTGGGACTCAATCCCCGGACTCTGGGATCATGACCTGAGTCGAAGGCGGACGCTTAACCGACTGAGCCACCCAGGTGCCCCTGAAGACATTTTCTAAACGAAGTTATTTCAGAACTCATTTTAGGAAAGATTTTTTTCTTACCTGAAATATAAGGGGTTGAGTTAATTAATGCAAGAACAAGTAGCTGAGTTTAGAATATTAGAATGAAATTCTAATTTTAATCATCTCTGTATAAGTTGTTGGTAGTTGCTTCCACATCTTGGTAGTAAAGGCAAAGTGAGTGTTGCGTTTTATGAAATGGCGTAGATGCTGGGCTTTGCTTTACCATCAGAACCTTGAACATGAGGATGCGGTGACAGTCCTGCCTTTGTTTTCATGGGAGGAAGGCTCTTGTTGGAGTCCTGGCCAAGCAGGGCTGCAGTGAAGGCTGTTCTACCACCACTGAATGAACCTACATGAAATAAGTTGGTGGTACTAGCAGCCCTTTGCCCAGCATCATCTGCCCTGAATTGCCAGGCTTCATGCATAGTTCTCCGGCTGGGTGTTTGCAGCATTGTTACCTCCTGGGAGAGAGCATGCGTGGTCAGGCTTCCATGAGGACCAGCTGGCCGATGGATGCTTAGTGTTAGGTTAGACTAGGTTACCGGCCACTAGCATTCTCCCCCTCCACAGTGTCATTGTGATAACTTCTTAGAAGTTGCCATCAGGGCGCCTGGGTGGCTCAGTCAGTTAAGTGTCTGCCTTCTGGCCCGAGTCATGATCCCAGGGTCCTGGGATCGAGTCCCGCATCACGCTCTCTGCTCTGCAGAGATTTTGCTTCTCTCTCTGTCCCTCACTGGGCTCATGCTCTCTCTCTCTCGCTCGCTCTCTCAAATAAATAAAAATCTTTAAAAATTTTAAATTAAAAAAAAAAGTCTCCATCAAAGCCAGGAGTACATATCCCACTCGTTGGAAAAATGAGTCAGATGCCAGGTAGTCAACCTGAAGCAGATCTACAGAATCAGCATTTCGTTTCCACTTTCAGGCTCTCCGGAAATGAGCGTGTGTGACAGTAGGGCCTCCGGCTGTTTATTCCATCGTAGAGAGAAGGGAGCCCCGGCCACTAAAATGGCTGGGTGAGGTAACGTGCAAGGTCGTTATTGTGAAGCAGCAGTTTTAGATGTTCAGGTACAAATGGTTCTCAGCCATGCTCAGTATCCCAAAAGGCTTATAGAAGCTTATTTAATTCACCTTAGTAATAGCAACTGTATCTGAAGGCAGGCATTTTCACGCTTTCAAAAATGCTGGCAGAGAAAAGCCAGAAGTGTTGTCATGTTAATTTGCCATGTGAGAGCATAACACTGTTCAGAGTGGTTCCCCGGACATTCTAATTGGGAGCCGTCAGCAGCCTCCAAAGAAGCGAGAAGCCTGTTGTGACAGGGTTTGTGACGTCAGTGTGGACACTGTGATTGACCGTCGGTGCTCTCAGTTGCTAAATTCAACTTCTAGCCAAACCTGGTATTTTTGAGATTTTCAGAAGATTATGTTAGTTATGTGATTAGTGTTTTATTTCGATTCACCAACCAACCATAGACAATTGTTCTTCCTGTGGTTTCCAAGATGCTCAGACAAGGCAGGTGGCTTTTGTTTCCACACTAGTAATGAAGCAGCACTGATATGTTTTAGTAAATATTGACCCATTTTAATGTTAATACTGTGATAAGATGTATTTGGGAGCATTCAGTTCATTAAAATTGTACTCTAGGCTTTACTAACAATGACAAAACTCATCTATTTCTGGATACACACTGTCTTACCAAGGGACCTCTTTGTTTCTAAACTTCTTCTGTGTGGTGGGTATTAATGATCAAAGGTGGTTGAATTGTCTGAGAATCCTAATATGGAAAGCACTTCATCTAGAACTTAAGGGCTTGCTGAAGCTCCTTTAAATTTGAGCTTCCCTCCCACCTGTTAACTTGTTCATCTCCATTCTATTTTATGAAAAATTCATCGCTGATTACACAATATTTTAGAAAATTTAGAAAATACAGAGAAAAAAAACCTGTTGCTATGATTTTGCAGTATTTCCTTCATCTTTTTTCTATAAATATATATTATTTTTTAATAGGGGTGTGTGTGTTTGTTTTGGGACAGTTTTGGGTTGTGAGGGACAGAAATCTAGTTCCAAGAAATGTAAGCAAAGGGGGAATTTCTTGGAAGGCTTTCTGAGCCCAAGGACAGGAAGTTGGCCTGAGGAAGAGTAGAAGCCAGGGCACACTCTCTCCCTCTGTCAGCTGTGTTTCTTCTCAGGCTTCTTTCTCCGTTTCAGTCTTTGTCTCTCCCCCATCCAGCAAACATTCACGGAAATCTCCCGAGTTTAATTGCTTACCAGTTCAGTGACCCAGAGAGTTCAAAGCAATTCTTGTGTCATCCCAAGACCTGTTGTACAAAATGCCTGTTCCTCGGGGAGCCGTTTGACAGGTGGAGGGGGGCTCAGCAGGCCTTTCCACCTCTTGGTCCCCAGGTGTGCATACTCTTCCCTTTTTATTTATTCAGTCTTTAGACAGCCCCCACCTGACGTGATCCCACTGTCCCCCATCAGCTGCAGAGCCATTCGACCTTCTCAGTGGGAGATAGCCCTCAGGCTCACTGAGCTACAGCCCTCAGTGGTCTTGTCCTCGGGCCACTGTTCTGCAGGCCCATGTGCTCTACGCAGTGAGCGTTTCTCTGGTTCAGGTGTGAGCATGTTCAGATGAAGCTTGTCACCGTCTATACCCTGTAGGCTAAAAGAATTTCATCCCCCAAACCTGGGTATGCAGGACCTCTGGATTCCCTGCTAGGGCAGGCACCACCCTTGAGGCTTCTGTTTTCCCAGCCAGGTAAAAAGCAGACTCTTCTTCCTCAGACTTGAGACTTTACACTGAGAATAGACTCAGCAGGCAGTGAGGAAGCTTGCTCTTGGTTCTCCCATTCCGGGTGAGCGGGCCCTGGCTCTGGGCAAAGGAAAGGGTGGAACCTCCTCGCCTCTAGGCCAGGAGCAGGCAAGGGAGGAGAGAGTGAGGTTCTAGCTGCTTCGTCCCCTTTGCCAGTGGCTCTCCACAGCGGAGAAGGAATGCAGGGACGAGGTGTTTGTCCTGCCATCTCGGTCTGCTTTGGAGGGAGCCATTGGGCTTTCCTTCTTAAGGGATTAACGAGGTGCCATCCTGGTTCTTACCAAGAGTGGGCAGCTATTTTGGGGTCAGGCTGCCATGCACAAGTATACCCCCAGTCTTGTTGTTTAGTGCTAAAAGCCAGCCATACTCCTGTACTTTAAAATTTTGTGCCCAAATCCAAACTCTCACAGTATAAGCAAGTTGTGTTGGCCCGTTTTTAATTTAAGACCCACAGGAACCAGATAATTTGTGGGACTGTACGGTGACAAGGAGAGAACCTTACTACAAGGTGGCATTGCTGAATGGGCCTGAGAGAACCTTACTACAAGGTGGCATTGCTGAATGGGCCCAGACTCAAAAGGGTGTCGTCTCGGGAAACCTTACCAGCTGTCAACCTGCACCTGTGTGCCTTGCACGTGCGTACATGCATGTGTGCACACAGCTGCTTCCATGGAAACCGCGTGGGTGAGGGTACAGTTCTTAGCAAAGCTGGAGGATAAGCAGACCAAAAAAATCTGCCCAGTAGAATCATCAGCACAGTGTACATTGAATTTTGGGTTCGATATTTTTCACGTGAAGACCGGTAGAAGCATTTTTCTACCTTGCTGTAAATTTTCCGAAGTGCTATTTTAATGATTACATAATATTCCACTGAATGTATGTGTCATAATTTATTTCAGTCTTTAAGATATTATTGGAAATTCAGATCTTTCCAGTTTTTGTGTTTGTAAATGGGATACAGTGAGCATCATTGTGCACACGACTTTTTCCATATCTGGAACTGTTTCTGTAGGATATAGAAGTGGAATTATAGGATCAAAAGTCTGAGCACTTTTATGCTTTCCAGAAAGAGTGCACCAACTTACAATTTTCATTGCCACCAACAATGGATGAGAAAGTAAATTTCACCACCTTTGGCTATTTTCTGTAAAGAGAGTGCGTGTTTTAACTTATTAAGCATAAAAGATACATTTTTATTTAAATTATATTTTGATTATAATGAAGAACAACTTGGGTTATGTTTTTCATATATTTTATAACCTGTCTTTTTTGAAATCTTGGTGTTTTATTGTTATATAAATTTTTTATATAATGAGAGCTGTTTTTTCCTATTTTGCTTTAAATGCTTTCCCCTAATTCTTTTGCCTTTTTAAAATTCTGTAAGTGCACGTGGGTATATGTGGGTGTGTTGGCATTCTTCTTTACCATGGAGCCTTGCAAGATGACCAGGTTTTAGAAAGTGAAGTATAACCAAGAGAAGGAAGTCCATTAGAAAGCTGAGCATACCTTCTTCCTGTTTCAGTGGAGGCTACCCATGGATTATTTCAGAATCCCCGTCTTTGTCATATCAGGTTATAAGCCTATCTGTCTGCAGGAAGGATTGCTGCTTAGATAGTATAAAGCAACCTGGGGTCTAGTCCTGACTCGGCTGTTGTCTAGACATGGGCCCTTGGACGTAGGCTCTGTAACCTCAATGTCTTTGTCTGTGAGGTAGTGGATTTTAGAAGGATAACTTTTGGGATGTCCTGGGGGGGAGTGGTGTCTGTGTGTGGTTGTACATGCCCAAAATGAAGAATCCTATTGAACATGAAGATTCTTCTACATCTCATTGCAGATTTTTGGAAGTCCCAGCACAGTGACACTTCCTGAAACCTTGTTGTTTGTGTCAACTCTGGATGGAAGTTTGCATGCTGTTAGCAAGAGGACAGGCTCGATCAAATGGACTTTAAAAGAAGGTAATTTGGATTTGGTCCTTGGGTGAATGGACATTTGCTCAGCTGCTTCCAAGGAAGCATATTCCAGAAAAAGAGAAAAACAGTTACACATCTTTAATAAAATAAAGGATAGTGGAGTCAAGGAGAGGAGAGAGAGTTATACTCAGAGGGTACATTTACAGCTTGAAGGGATCATTCACCAAATGCATCAGCTGAAGAGGCAAGCTTTATCTTTTTTTTTTTTCTTTCCAGATTTCATGTTTAAGTGGCTCTAGGCTTTTCTATTAATAGTTCTGGCTGGTAGGTCTTTCACAAAGACATACTCCATTAAATTTTTTAAAGTTCTATCTAATGATTAGAATCTTGTAATCATAATTATAAGAACTATCTTCTGTAACTTCAAATTACTCATTTGTTTTTATAGAGGCTGAAATACTTGAGGGCTATAAGATTTGATATTCATCCAAGTTAGCCACTTTATTGGGTCTTTTCGTTGAAGGAAGTGAAAGACTGAGCTTGTTTTCATATAATCTGCTATGCCTCCTTTTTTATGATCATGTCTTCCTGGTGATAGTTAGCAGAGTGGAGTCCTACAGCTAGGAAATTGTATTTCATTTCCAAAGTAATCTTCGTGGATAAAGCCATGCAAATCCAAAGATTTGGGGCTTTCAGAGTCATCTCTATTATTCTGTCCAGTAATAATTCTCATTTGGCTTTAGATAGGGTGTGACCAGCATGCTCTCTTTCGTCACTGATCTGTGACTCATTATTTTCATGAGCACAGCAAGTGTTTTTCCTTCGATAATAAAATGTTCCAAAACACTGTTTTAGATGGAAAAATATTGGCATATGTCAGAAGGTCACACATCATTTTATCAGTTCGACAGCAAACCTAGTTACCACCCAGAGATAATGGCAGCTGGGGTACCACACACCTGCCTCACCTGTCTGGGTCCTGCTCGGATCAGCAAGAACCGTAGGCAGCTGACAGGACCAGCTCTCTCAGGAGTAAGTGGCCACAAGAAGACTATAGAGCCGGCATTTGGCATTGCATTACAAGCTCCCAGAATGTTACCCGTACTGTCTCTCCTTCATATTTAAGCCTTTTAACATTTTTTATTTAAAAAATTTTTTAAAAATATATTCATTTGAGAGAGAGAGCATGCGCAAGAGCACAAGCAGGGGGGAGGGTCAGAGGAAGAAGGAGAAGCAGACTCCCTGCTGAGCAGGGAGCCCAACATGGGGCTTGATCCCAGGACCCCAGGATCATGACCTGAGCCTAAACCTTAACTGCTTAACCGACTAAGGCACCCAGGCAACCCGCCTTTTAACGTTTTTAAAACAAAAGCACAGTTCTTTAAATTTTCACAATTTCTGATTTTGTCCAAAGGTGAAATCAACAAATCCTCAACACAAGGATTGAGATAAACATTTTTACCGTTGGATGTTAGGGCTGGGCCCTCAGTCTCAGCATTCCCAGGCAGGGCATTTTTGGCCCAAGCTACTTCATTCTTCTGCTTTGTTTTTCTCTGCATGTATTGTTTTAAACTGATCTTGTCGAAGTCTTAATTTCTACAAGTAGCCTTGGCTGTATCTGGCAAAACCGTGTCTCACCTCGTTTGTTACTTAGTCAAACATAAAAATCCGTCTCTTCTTGCCTATACTTTATTTTTTATTTTTTTAAAGCTTTATTTATTTGACAGAGAGCACAAGCAGGGGGAGCAGCAGGGAGCCTGATGTCGGGCTCGATCCCAGGACCCCAGGATCATGACCTGAGCCGAAGGCAGCCGCTTAACTGACTGAGCCACCCAGGCACCCCTCTTCTCTCCCATACTTTAGAACTTAAAGAATTGTTCTCTCTTTTACTTAATTAACATGTGTTTAGAGAATCTAGTCTGTGAAGGATATCTTATAGGGCACAGAGAAGAAAAAGCCCATGCTTGCCCTCAAGGAGCCCGCAGCCTGATAGGGAGAAATGACAAGTACCACAACTTCAGCACGGAGCCAGGGTTTGTAAGGGAGGTGGTAGGGACTGCAAGGCCTGCAACGGAGCGAAGGAGGCAGCAGGTCTAGGGTGTGGGGACAGGTCCTGTTAAGGAGGAGCTTAAGGATAGAGGTGGTGGGGGAGAAGCTGGAGGGGATGTTGAGCCCTATGGTAGCATCAAGGCTTTTGTATTTGAGTGAACAGGAAGCTGGGACCATTAATGTGACTGAGCAGATGAGTGACTCAACAGGTTTAAACCTTTAATCCTGCAGCGGAGTGTGGGAGTGTGGGCTGGCGACAGGGAGGCCAGGGCTGTAGGGCAGACCTGAAAAGGGGGCAGGGGGAAGGGAAGAGGTGGGACAGAAATATGATCAGTAGAATCCAGCAACAGATTAGGGAGGCAGAGCAGGGAGGTGTTAAAAGACACTTAGAGGGAGAATTTGAGAAATCTCAGTAAGGTCTAGTAATTTCAAGTAATACTTAATATGTTCTAAGTCTCATTGTTTTTCTGAGAATAGACTGGCTTTTTTTAGTTAAATTCAGTCCTGGATATGAGTAGCTGTATAAAATATATAATATATATTTCTATACATCTGTGTACTGTGTCTATTACAGTATATATGTATGTATTTCTACGCAAAGATTAAAAGTGGTAATGTATAGAGACCCTGAATTTTTAATTTAGTTTTAATCTTGCAATTGTAACTAAAGATTTCAGAATTGGTATTTCTAAGCCATTAATCTGTAAATCCCCTATAAAGGTAACCCCATGCTGTTCTAGGCCCTGAGGATATGGCAAGTGAACGAAACAGACAAAATCCTGCCCTCCTAGAGCTTTCATTCTAGTGGAAAACAGACAAGGAAATAAATTATGTAGTGGTGATAAGAGCAGATTTTATTGAAGAAAAGTAAAGCGGGGAAGTGGAATTAGGGAGCACCAGGTGTTGGGGTGGGGAGCTGCAGTTTTAAGCACAGATGGCCCCACTGAGAAGGCGTCATTTGAGCAAGAACTCAAGGTGGCAGGGGAGTCTTCAGGCAGAACACAGCAGGGGTGAGGTGGGAGAGTCCTTGGTCTGGTGGAGGAAGCACCCTGATGTGACTGGAGGGGAGTCGGGAGTAAAGGAGAGGAAGAGTAGTAGGAGATGAGCTCAGAGCCCCAGGCACGCAAAGACACAGTGCTGTCTTCGTATACTGTTTATTATAAAAATGCCCCCGCTACTGTCCTGGAATGAAATGTATAAGACAGTAACCTACACACACAATTTCAAAAAGAAATGCATGTATTACCCAGCTAGTAATCTCACACTGGGATAATAGAAAAGTAATTTTTACTCACATATATGTGATTTAACACGTAAATACTCTCACATGGTGACACTCCACTTCTGAGTGAATGTGGTGCCTGCTAATGCAGACTGATCAAAACACCGGGATACTTACGGTGACTGGATTTCCAAGATGGTGGACTATTCTTGGTAATGCTCCAAACCAAAGCAGTGTGACCTTAACCCAATTTATACAGTAGTTACATTCTGAGAAGATTAGTTGTATAAAATTATGCAAAAAGTGCTTTTGTGCTTTTATACAAGTGAGGTTCTAAGCTCAGGAAGTTATTAAAGGTTTTTGGCCTATGGGAGAGCCTGACAGACATCAGAGCAGGGTATAGCTTTGGGATGATCTTTGGCTGTGCAGTGCTATCTGCCCCACGCTTCATGCTTGTCTTCCTCCCCCGCCCCACCCCCCACCAGTCCCTGCGACCACTAAGAAATGCCCTCACAGATGTCCTGAGTACCGGCAAGCTGTGCCCTCCCGATAGAGCTCTAGGACCTGGTGGCTGGTGTGAGGATGTTGACCTTTCTGAAGCCACCACTGGAGAGAGCTGAGCAGAGGAGTGACATGTCCCGGTACCACAGACTGACGTTTTGTGCCCCTCCAAAATTCACATGGTGAAGCCTTACCCCACCATGTGATAGTATTTGGAGGTGGAGCTTGGGGGATTTAGCTTAGATGAGGTCACGAGGGAGGGGCCCCCATGATGGGATTAGTGCCCTTGTGAGAAAAGGAAAAGCCCAGAGCGCTTGCTCTCTCCCACCATATGAGAACATGGCGAGAAGGCTCTCACCAGAACCCAACCATGCTGACACCTTGAACTTGGACTTACAGCCTCCAGAACTGTAAGAAATAAATGTCTGTTGAAGCCACGACGGCTGTGGTATTTTGTTGTGGCAGCCCATGCTGACTAAGACACCTGGCCTCCACTTCATGGGGTCAGCAGGTGCTATGTTGAGACTGAGCTGATGAGGCCAGGAGGAAGCTGGAGACCAGGCGGAGGCTACTGCACCAGTTCAGGCAAGGGAGGCCAACGGTTTTGGGCCTGAGTGGCAGTGGGGAATCAGAGTCAAATGGAAGAAACTTGCTAATGCAAACAGAGCCCCGTAACTCCTCAAGCTGGGGTTATGCAGAATATATACCTGTTATTCCATTTCATGGTTTCCTGACTGTTTACTTGTTTCAGGGGCCAACAAGCTGGGAGAGTTTTGGTTTTTTCTTTCCACAGATTGGTTTTGGCAGGTGCTTTTGTTCTTAGCCCAAACATGTGTTGCTGTTCCCAGAACAGAAGAAATGGAGATTTCTTACACCACAGCAGCAAACTGCACCTAGTGCAGAAAACGGAATTTTGTTTTCAGAAGCTAATTTGAGTTGTGACATACCAAGTGAAGTGTGATCTTTCTAGGCTGTGATTTTGTGATTGTAGCAACACCAAAACTGTCTGTCTTTGTCTGAAATTTCACCAGTGAAGACAGTTGAGTGTGTTTCCTTTCTGCACTTTCAGCCCAAATGCAAACAGAAAACATTGCTGCCCTGTTTGGTGTTAGATTGGTTTTCTAAAGCTTGCTTTGGCTTGGTGAGGGTGAAAGGATTTTCTTTGGTATCTCCAGGGCTGGCTTAAGGCTTCTTGCATTCACCTTGGAATACCGGTTATTAAAATTAACTAGATAACTAGGATTATTTGAAAGACTAAACTAGACAGAATAGAATAAAAGAAAAACTAGGGTTATAGGGGAAGATTTTCTTCAGATTTCATGTGCATTTGCCTTTCTTACCATGTGCCTCTTCCCATGGTTCCTGCTGGTGCTGACAGCCACGGCCCACCCAGTCTGGAAAGTAGAGTGATGCTTTGCTATTTGGTCACTGAGTTCTGTCATGTAGACTGAAGTAGTGTCTCTCAAATTTGACTGCTTCTCCCTGCCCTCCTTGCTGGTGCCTTAGCCAGGCTCTCCACATCCCTTTCCTAGATCAGTATAGCAGCATCCTGGCTGTCCTTCAGCTATCACGCTACTGTCAGACATGCCCCCTAATGAGACCACGGACCATGCTGCACCCCTGCTGAGATGGCCTTGGTGCCATCCAAAGCAGTGCTCCAGGTGTGGTCTGCCCACTGGTCCTCCAGAAGCACAGGAGGGATCCTAAGCGTCATCCATGATGGGTTGGAATTTTCAATAGCTGGTCCTTCGCCACAGTCAGAGAAGCACTGGTTTACAGGGTCAAGTCTACGCTTCTTGGCGTACATGCAAGGTCCTTTGCCATCCGGCCCTTACCCACCCCTCTAGGCCTCAGAGACATGGGGCCTTAGCTTGTGTTCCCTCCCCACCAGCACCGTGCAGTGTTGGACAGGCTCCTAGTCATCTGTCAAGATCCCCTTCAGAGGCCACCGTCAGGGTGAGCTCCTTCCTCATCTGGATTCTGGGGTACTTCGTGCTTGTGTTGTGAATTTTTGTTTGCATTTGTCTTCCCAATGAATTCTAACTTCTTTATTTTTGAGAGAGTGGGAGCACATGGGTGGGGGGAGGGGGAGAGGGAGAGAGAGAATCTTAAGCAGGCCCCAAGCTCGGCGCAGAGCCTCACACGGGGCTTGATGTCATGACCCTGAGATCATGACCTGAGCTGAAATCAGGAGTCGGACACTTAACTGACTGAGCCTCCCGGGTGCCCCCTAAATTCTAACTTCTTGAGGCTGGGCTCTATACACAACCAGGGATGCTCTGTAAATGTCTCAGCCACCTAATGCTGACTCGGGTCCTAGAACCCTTCCCACTAAGATGTCTTTTGGAATCCCTGGGAAACAGGCAAGACTGGACTCTGCCCCCTTGGGATGCGTTATCTGTCACTTGGACCAGCAGGTTCCAGTTCCGGTTCCTGATCTTGAGTTGCATGTGGCTTTCTGTGATTTTTTGTGGTTGGTTTTCTCTCCTGTCTCTAAGCAGCATGCATGTTCCTCTGAAAGAGTCTGAGATCTGCCTTCAGAGGTGTGACAGAAACAGAAGAAGGGAATTGTAAGGAAGGACAACATTCCGTTAATAGTTCTAATCTGTCTTCTCTTTGGAATTTTCTAAGCTTAAGATATGCATTACTGCCTTTGTACCTCCTTGCTTAAGCACAAAAAAAGTGTTTATTTGCTCTCCATTGTTTTGGAGGACTGAAAATCAAGTCGTGAGAGGGGGATAAGAGAGAGGCCTGTTTCTACTTTTGAGTATCTTGAAAATGTGTTTTCTTTCTCTTTTTCGTATTTTCCTTTTTATCCTGGAAGATTCTAAACATATACCAGCGTAGAGACAACTAGAGATGCAAACGCTCCTGTACTCCTCGCTCAGCTTCAGCGAGCATCTGCTCGTGTTCAGTCTCATCGGTGCCCCTTCTGATGTCCCTCCCTCAAGCCTGGGCTTTACCGCAGAGCGACACGTCTCTCAGTGTAAGGGGGTCTCTTAAAAAGTCTCCACGCAGAGGAGCACAGATTTCAACTCCAGGGGTCTTCTTTGCAGCATTACTAGGTCTGTATTGGGACATGGTTGTGAATGTTGAAGGCTCTGGCTTTGTTACTTGTCCTTTTCATATTGGGATGACTGTGGCAGGTTTGATGGCACTCGCACCGCTCACGAATGAATTCCGTGAAGTTCTGATGTCTTGAGAGGCGTTTGGGCGCAGGCCGCAGCATTGAGTTGTCTTCTCTTCCTCCTTGCATTCTGTCACTGTTGATTGTAGTGATCAATGTGCACTTTTTACATCTGAGTTACTTCTGTCAGGGGGAAGGTCAGTAAGAACATAGTAGAATCCGACTGCCTTTAGAAAGGGAGGTTTTTCAGATTACTTTGGTCCCTCCACATGATTGTCTTTGTCAAACATGACATTTGGTGACTTGCAGGGGTTTACCTGCAAGAAACCTTGTTATGTCCTCTCGCAGTTCTGGTGAGATTTGGAATTTGAGGATCAGCTTTTGATTAGATGCCTGCTTTAAAATGCTTTCCCTGGGGCCCCTGGGTGGATCAGTCGGTTAAGTGTCTGCCTTCAGCTTAGGTTATGATCCTGGAGTCCTGGGACCAAGCCCCACATTGGGCTCCCTGTTCAGAGGGGAGTCTGCTTCTGCCTTTCCCTCTGCTCCTACCCTCACTTGTGCACGCATGTTCTCTCTCAAATAAATAAAATCTTAAAAAATAATAAAATGCTCTCCCTATGAAAGCTGAACTTTGAAGAACATTTGAGACTTGCTCTCTTACACATTGGACCGTACAACTTTAATGGGAACTTAAGGTTTAGATTACAGAAGTACCTTTCCTTTGGGGGAGGAAATGAGCTGCCACTGGGGAGAAATATTCCCTAATTGGTTCACTTGAGTGCATTGAACATATTTGGGAAACTTACCTTTTGATTTAGGAAAAGTGAATGACCTTGTTTCTACTAATAATTTTTATAAGAAAATAGTATTAGAACCTTAAGCATTTTCTTGAGGAGATGCCAGTGGGTTTATTGCATTCAGACCAGCCAGTCTAGCTTCACTATCTGCTAGGATTAAATCTCCACGTCCTCTTTAGGTCCTTTTTCCACTGCATTTTTCTGATCAGGAGGCTTTATTGCTACATTACCCCCTTTTGTTTGGTTCCTGACCAGCCCTCCTGCCATCCTTCCTCCTGCCCCCACACTGGCGCAGGCCATTGGACTGGGGTTACTGGGCCGCCTTCCTCACTGCCCTTTGTGACTCCTTCCCTGTCTCTTTCACTTTGTGCCCTGATGCCTGCCTGTCTAACTTTCCTTCTCATCGGACGCGGATCACGTCCCTCTTTTGCTCAGAAGCCTCCAGTCAGCCCCTGGTTAGTGCCCACCATGTACCACATCACAGAGTTTTCACAACTTTCTGCTCCACGGCCTCTCTGCCTCCTGTCCAGCCTTACTTGCATTGCTCCTCAGAAGGAACGCTTGGCATTGCCAAGCCTGTGTCCCCATTCCCACAAGTGGGGTGATGGTTCTTCACTCATGCTGTCTGGTCATCCCCGCCCTCTGAGTCATCCTTCTTTATGAAGTCTGTCTTCCCCGAGTACACTAGCCCCCAGTGACTTCCTTCACCTGGGAAATCCTGTGGTATGTATCACAGGTTTCGGCAGTTGATCATTCACTGTTCATGTATATCAGCTTTATAAACTCCTTTCTTTATCCCACACAGCATGGAGCAGAGAACCAAGCTGATGGCAGATGCCCAACATTTGCTTTTGAGATGTGTATGGTAAATCTCAACAGATAATTACTAGTAGTCGGGTTGTTGTCATACTCTTTCTCAGAAAGGGAGGGAGGGAAGGACAAGGCTCTTGAATATTTGGTATATGAGGAGGCTTCATTTCTGGGTTTTATGGTCCATAAATACCTTTCAGAAGGGCCAACCCAGAAGAGTTCATATCATTCCTAGAGGTATACTTAGAAGGGGCTGGCTTGGAGAATTTCAAATGTTCTGTGACATCTTAGTTGTACCCAGAGAAGTTGTCTAGTCCGAGAGGAAGCTGGTTTTTAATTTTTATTTATTTATTTATTTTTATTTATTTAAAGATTTTATTTATGTGAAAGATAGAGCACACAAGCAGGGGGAGTGGGAGAGGGAGAAGCAGGCTGCCCCCTGAGCAGGGAGCCCCACATGGGGCTTGATCCCAGGACCCCAAGATCATGACCTGAGCCAAAGTGAGACACTTAACCATCTGAGCCACCCAGGCGCCCCAGGAAGCTGGTGTTAAATGCTAGGTGTGTAGGGGTCAGCTAGGTGGTTGTGCTTTGGAAAGAAGAATGAGGTGAGGCAGAGTGGAAAAACCTGTGCTCATCTAGATCCCGCCAGAGAAGCAGTGTGTTCCAGAAATATCAATGCTCATCTGAGAAAGAGAAGAGAATGATCTTGTAAGGTTCCTTAAGCTCCAGTCAAATGGGCAACCTGTTCTTGTGGCTTCTGTAATCAAAGGAATCTATTTCTTCCTACATGGAAGAAAGTCTGCCCAGAGCTACCTCCAAGGAGAGGCCGTCAGACCTGAGGTCTGTTTTGAAACACTTATTTAAATTTTGGTTGACTTCATCAGGGACATTTTTCGGTTTTGCTGGCTTATCGCCCCCATGTTTTCCCACACCCTCACCAATTCTGCTAGGCGTGTGTTAGGGAAGCCTGCCGTGGTGCTGACAGGGTCCTTCTTGCTCTTTGAGCCGGTTTCCCTGCAGTGCCTTCAAACCCTTCAGGCTTCACTTCAGAAAGGGAAGGTTTAGGGCATCTTGCTGGCTCAGTCAGTAGAGATCTCAGGATCATGAGTTTGAGCTCCATGTTGAGTATAGATACTACTTTTTTTTTTTTTTTTTTAAAGTGAAGGTTTATATTATAGGTGAATGCAGGAAAAAACAGGCTTTTCTTCTGTACATATCGGAAAGGCTTTTCTTAAATGGCTTTTTTTAAGTTTCTCTCTCTTTAAAAATTTTTTCATTTTATAAAAACTTCAACACACACAAAAGTGTAGAATAGTATCATGAGAACCTCATGTACCCCGGCGCCCAGCTTCAGTGGCGATAAGCACATGGCAATCCCCTTCCTCAGCTCCTTCTTTATAGCGAGTGTCAGATCATTTTTTCCCCATACATTTAAATTATTTTTAAATGTGAGTGAACGTGGGGCCCCTGGGTGGCTCTCAGTTAAGCGTCTGCCTTTGGCTCAGGTCATGATCCCAGGGTCCTGGGATCGAGCCCCATGTTGGGCTCTGCGTTGGGCTCCTTGCTCAGCAGGAAGCCTGCTTCTCCCTCTCCCCCTGCTTGTGCTCTCTCTCTGTGTCAAATAAAATCTTAAATGTGAGTGAACAAACAAGTGGTGTGTGGCAGCTCTCTTTGGCTTTTATTGTATAGGTTTCTGTGTGGAAAAGTCCTTTTCATTAGAAAAAACTTACTGGAATGACTATATCCCACATACAGTATTGACTATCTTAAATTCCTGACTTCCTTTCATCCTGCAGACAGCATTGTCTACTAAGTATGAGGGGAGCAGAAGCCCCCTGGGCAGTTACCCCGGACATCACTCTCTGATTACTCATTAAACTGTACATAAGCTTTATGTACTTTTCCATGTATATTTCACAGTGTGCAACATAGATGGTCTCTGTCCTTCAACCTGCTTAAAATTCAATCCAGCCTCCAGATATTTGAGACCCAGAAGGGCCACCTGCCCCTGGG
Source organism: Neomonachus schauinslandi (assembly GCF_002201575.2). Taxonomy (NCBI): domain Eukaryota; kingdom Metazoa; phylum Chordata; class Mammalia; order Carnivora; family Phocidae; genus Neomonachus; species Neomonachus schauinslandi. Next base: position 45,323,157 of record NC_058417.1, on the reverse strand, counting down.
GGAGCATGATCAGTGCCTCCTAAGAACATACCAAGTGCAGTGGACGGTCATTTTCTGATTTCCTGTAGCACAGAGACCAACACGAAAGCATGGGGGTGTTCAGGGAAGAGACGTGATTGAAAGAGAATCCTAGAGAAGAGTTGGGCCCAGGTTTTGCAGAACCTTGAATGCCTAGGCCTCTGGTTCCCAAACAGTGCTGAGGGGCCCCGGGTGCCACAGTAAATTCACACAGGCACTGCATCTTGTTTTAAATTTTTGAGAGAAGCATAGCAGTACGCAACAAGTGTCAAACACCATGCTCGAGGTAGTTTCTGGTTTCAGCATTAGGTTGTGCTTTTTTCCTTTCAACAGTCTATCTTTGCAAAGCTGAAGTTTTGGTGGTTGCTGTAATAAAATTCAAATACCGTGTGATAATCAGTGTGGAGTGGTAACGAGGGTGGCAGTGTCTAATCGGGTTATAAGTTCTGGAATCTGTGCGGCATCCAGCAGGCACACAGCCCATTAGTAAGCAGGTGTGGTTAAGAAGGAGATAAATGGTTTTTTTTCCGTTTACGTGTTTTCCTTTTTTTCATGTGGCTTCTAAGTTGCTAGTCCCTAAATACTTAGGTCGTGTAGAACTAACTGTTTAATAAATGGAACTGTTAAGTATTTCTTTTGGCCTAGGGTACTATGAAGAAATTACTGAGACACAAAGGGTGCTGTGAACCAAGAAAGTTTGGGATCCTCTGACTTGAGCCACAGAGATGGAAGGTATTCAGTAGGCAGAGGGGGGAGCCATTGTAGGGTTTTACGTGGAGGAAAGATGTGAACAGATTTGCCTTTGTCGAGCCCTTGCAGACAGTAGGTAGAATGTCCATCTGAAAGGCAGAGATCCCAGACAGGGAGCTGGTTAGGAGACTGCTGGGCAGACCCAGGGAGAAATGGTGACTGCCTAATTTGGCAGTGGTAAAGGAGGACACAGATTTTGAGAAATGTTTACTGGGTTGAATCTTACACAAGTCAGGATCTAATTGAATGGGAGCGGGTTAGAATTAAGGGAAGAATCAAGGACAACTCTGAGTTTCCGGATTGTACAACTAGGTGGAAGTGAGGCCAGCCAATCTGGGAATGTCGAAGAGGAACAGGTTCTGGGGGGTATGACATCAGGGGTTGAGATACCCTAGAAGCAGCTGGAGGTGGGGCTGAATCATGGACTCCACTGGAGAACGTCATAAGCTGCCATGTGGAAACCTAATAGGAAGGATTTGCAAGTGTTTGTTAGATTTGGTCACTAGAACTTGACAGTGGCAGTTCTGGTCTTATTCTGAGGGTAGGGGCCAGAGCGCAGGGAGTTGAGAAGGGCACAGAAGGCGAGAAGGTGAAACGGGGTCCAGAGCAATGGTTTACTAGTTAAAAGCACTAATTCCCTGGCCTTACCGACAGCATCTGCTTCTTGGGGGGAAGGACCTGGTACCCAGCATTTAAAAAAGTATACAGACACTTACACGTTGTTGGTGGGAACCTAAAATAGCACAACCACTTTGAAGAGCTGTTTGGTGGCTCCTTGTCAAGTCAAATGTAAACAAGCATGGCTCCACATTCTAGGTATTTTCCCAACAGAAGGGAAAACCTAGGACCCAACAGAACTTGCACACAGATGTTCATAACTGCTTTAGTCATGTTTTTCCAGCCCCAAACTGGAATAACCCAGTGTCCCTCAGCAGATCCATAAACAAATTGTGGCATATCCATACAGTGGAACACTACTTAGCAATATAAAAGGGCAGCTGGTGATAGGGGCAACAATGTAGCGCAATTTCAGAAACCTGATGCAGAGAGAAGGAAGCCAGACTCGAGAGAAGCTAATGGGTGAACTGCATTTGTGCAGTTTTGGAACAAACACAACGAATCCATTGGTGGTTATATGGGGTGGGAGTTGGGGATATTGAATCCAAAGGGACGTGAGAAAATGCTTTGGGGTGATGGAAACATTCTAGGGTGTGTAGGTTTCTCAATATTCCTCCAATTGTGCACTTAAAAGGGGCTGCATTAGGAGAGAAAGGAGAGCCCCCAGAGGTTGGGTTGTTTGTGGGCTGAGGGGAAGGAGTTAGCCAGCTAGAGGAGGATGGGAAGATCCTTGGAGACACGGTACCACCCCAGGGCTGTGCAGTACCTATGAATATGAAGGTGAACACATTGTCCTTTTATAGAGAAGGGAAGGGTAGAATTGGGCAAACCTGAGGAGAAGGGTAAGAAGTTTGGGAGAGCTCACTCTGCCCCCTTTTCCTCCCCCTGTGCCACAGAAGGCAGAATCGGGTGTGGAGAGGAGGAGGCCTTGAGGGCAAGGGGTGAAGGTTTGAAATACTAGCTGTGAGGAACAGGGAACAGAAGCCAACCAGGAAGTAGATAAGTGTATCTCCTATGACTTGGGGCCCAGCTGGAGAATGGTTTCTTCAAGAGTGATTTAGTGTTTTCTTCAGCAGCACTCAGAGCCTGGGTGGAGGAAAGGGGATTGCTAGGTAGATTTTGGGTTGAGGGGTGATAGAGCATAGTTGCTGGATTATTAAAGGTAATTAATGATGGGTGTCCAGACTGGGCAGGAATAGATGTAGGAAGGAGACTAACAGGAATTGATTGCTCCATTCAATCAATGTATTGAGCACTCCTCTGTGCCAGGCACTGTTTTAGGCGTTGGCGATATGGCAGACAACAAAAGATAAATCCCAGCCCTCATGTAGTTAACAGTGGCTAGAGTCATTTTTTTTTTTTTAAATAAGTAAAATATACTGTACTTCAGAGGTGGTAAGTGTCGTGGAGAAAAATCAAATAGTGAAGAGGGGTAGGGAATCTCTGGGCGGTAGGAGTTGGTCATGGAAGACCTCTGTGAGATAGTGATATTTGATCAAAGGTGTGGGCAGAGGGGGCAGCAGATGTAAAGGCCCTGAGGCAGGGGCAAGCTAGACCATATTTGAGGAATACGAAGAGGCCAGCTTGGCTAGAATAAGCAAGGAGGAAATAGTGGGAGAGCATTAGAGGGTGGGAGGGTGGGATTGTGTGGGATTTGTAAGCTACTGTGTGACCACTGGCCTTTATGATTGAGATGGGAACCACCAAAAGATTTTGAGTGGTAGAGAAGAATAATCTGACTTCTGCCCTTAAAAGGATCACCATTCTCTGTGTCAAGGCACAGACTTCAAGTCTTGACAAACATTTAGTCCTTATTTAATCCACATAGAGATGCCTCATGAGGTTGGTGTTATTATCTATTTTTTTTTTCTTTATTGATGAGGAAATTCAGGCCCAGAGAGATTAGGTAATTTGGCAGAGTTAGGACTTAAGCATAGACTCATCTGATTCCAAAGGCCACATAGACCAGAGAAAAAGGAGCCCTTAAAAGGGAAGGGGTTCTGATGATGGAGGGATACTGGGTGTAGGAAACAAACCCTAGAGTTTGGCAGCTGACAAGATGTGTTGGGGAGAAATGAGTGTCAACAGCGTCATTTGGAGCTTGCCTGTCTTCTAAGAGAATAGTGGTACTGTTAATAAAATAGGGTGTCGATAGTAGAAGTAGGTTTGAGTTAAAAGATGGAGGGCATGACTTTGGGTGGGTGGTGGCTGAGGTGCTGGTAGGAAATAGTGGAAATGTCTGGTTGATCCAGAAAGAAGAGCTCAGAAGATGATGGGGACCTGGAATCTCCCATCGTGGTTGTGGTTGAAGCTTCAGGGATGGGTGTGCTCTCTGAGAGGACTCAAGGGAGGACCTGGAAATGTCCCTTCCTGTGGGAGTAGGGAGGGAGGGAGCAGAAATCAGGCCGTGCAGGGCCACAGAGGCCAAGAGGTGAGAGACTCAAGGGGCAGGGTGAGCCATGGAATGGGAAGTGGCAGTGGAGGGGCCGCCTCCTAGTGGGTGGTCAGAGCAGTAGGTACATGGGCTCACCAGAGTGGTGGAGAAGCAGCCGAAAGGGTAGGGCTGTTGGTGCTGCTGGATGGAGCCATGAAGACCCATAGCTCAGGACGGAGCAAAGTCAAGAGTCCACGTGTGGCCCAGCACAGAAGGAGAGGGCATGAGGTTCCAGAGAGGATGGGATGGAGAATGAAGGTGCAACAGGTATTCGTGGAAAGACGAAAATTCATGTCTTGTGGAAATAAAAATGTTTAAATTTTCACCCTTGTGAACTTGGGCAAAGGAAGGATGTGACCATCTGTTTGGAGGCATTTCTGTCCCTGGTTAAGAAAGAGGCTTCGATGAGCACAACAGTGGCAGTCCGGTCACACAACGTCATCCGGGTCTCTCTGGGGGTAAAGATTATGCCGTTTCAAGCCTGAGCTGGACCTGTTAGGGGAATCGGGTCCAGTCCGGGGGCTGCTCTCTGGGGAGCAGTGAGCAGGTTTGTGTCTGCCCCTGTCAGTTCCTCATCTGATAGCCTTGCCTTTACCTTGATTAACCCGTTTTCATACTTGCAAAGCAAGCCCCCCTCCGCCCCCACCCCTTTTTTCCCTTCTGAAAGTGAAACAGCTTTGTGAGATGGCTTTTATCCTTATCAGTCTCCATATAGATAGAGTGGCTTGTTTTGTAGCAGTGTTTGTTTATAGCCTTATACGTAGGCCAGGTTTCTTTTCACATGGCTGAATTTTTTTTTTTTTAAGCAAGAATCTTGCCTGATACCAGTTCTCATTATTAAATAAAAACAAGCACTTTTCCATGTTGGGCTTTCATTGCACATTTTTCAGATGATGCTGTTTACTTTTATTTTGCTGGCTTTCCAAATATTTTTTTATCTCTAATCTTTTATGTTATGGAAAATTTCAAGCATATGTAGAGGGAATAGCAAAATAACTCCCCAGTGTTGCCACATTCATCTTTAACAGTTATCAGTTGGCTGCCATTTTTCATTTTATCTGCCCTTCTTGTAGTATTTTAAAGATTTGGTTTGAGAGAGAGAGAGAGCGCACATGCATGCAGGTAGAGGGAGAGGGACAAGCAGATTCTGCACTGAGCGCAGGGCTCGATCCCACCACCCTGAGATCAAGACCCAGGCTGGGGGCACCTGGGTGGCTCAGTCAGTTAAGCGGCTGCCTTCGGCTCAGGTCATGATCCCAGGGTCCTGGGATTGAGCCCCACGTCGGGCTCCTTGCTCAGCCAGGAGCCTGCTTCTCCCCTGCCTGCTATTCTCCCTGCTTGTGCTTGCTTTCTATCTCTCTGTGTCAAATAAATAAAATCTTAAAAAAAAAAAAAAAAAGACCCAGGCTGAAATCAAGAGTTGGACGCGTTTTAACCCACTGAGCCACCCAGGCGCCCCTTTTTTCTATAGTATTTTAAAGCAGATCACAGATGCAAATGATTGTTTAAGAAAACAAAAGTCTAGGGTATAGGTCACCGCTCCTCCTCAGAAGCCAAGCAACACTTTGCTCACCCGTGGGAGCTGACTTAATGGTGGTGCTGTTACATGGCTTCCAGCTCTGCACATGTTCATTCCAGGGCCTGTATCATAGTGAGTGGATGGGAATGCTAAGATGACCAGAAGCTCCTCCTACTGGAGTTCCTGTCCTCCTAAGCCTAGAATTCTAGAAGCACAGTTCTTACACACCCGTATATCTGTCCCACGGGTCATTCCCTGGCTCCTGCCAGTGGCCTTTGTCTTCCCGGGAACCTGTCGGGTACAGGACACGTGTTGGGACTTCAGGCCTCAGTGTCAGGTGACCAGCGGAGCTCTAGAAAACCAGGAAAACCTGCACCTGCAGACAGGTGTCTGAGCGGGCGCGAGCGCCGTCTGGCAAACATGAGCCTGTGACCAGGACTGGAAATCCTGTCGGTCTCCGTGTCTTGTTGCCGGGGAAGGGCGGGAATCTGGCAGCGTCCTCTTCAGCTGTGTTTATCTGCAGTAGCTCAGAGCAGCCGAGATGAACAAAATAAGGGGCCTTCTGACTGCCGTGTTTTGTTCACACTGCGTGTGGCATTGTCGCTCCTCCGGGCTTGCACGCCGTCCGGGCCAGGTCGCGGGAGCTGGGCAGTGATGGCACCGCGGCCCCTTTCAGTGGGTGAACACCACGCGCTCTTGTTTCCTGTCTCTTGCATCAGTCTGTTTGTGAGAGTGTACCGAGAGGTGACTAATGGGGACGCTAAACACTTCCTAACTGAAAGTTCCTCCTGTTTCCTAAAATGTTTTCGGCTTAATGAATTGTTTGCTGCCCACAGACCACATGTGCTGTGTGCGCTTCTGTCCCCGTGAACACCGTGTATGCTTTTGCGTAGGAGCTGGGCTTGCAGAGCAAAGTCAACAGATAAGGCTTGAAAGAGTTCTCTTCATCTGAGAATCCCAGGCGACCGGGGGAATCAGGCAGCCGTCTGTCACGACCAGCTGTGGAGCCTGGCACGCTGCATCCAAAATCCTGTGACACTATTTGCCATCCTCAGCCCCGGCTCTGACGTTGCGGACGCCGGGCATGTGCGGCCCGCGGGGCTTTGGTTGCTGGGAATCCCTCAGGACGGCGCTGTCCTACGCCTGTGGATTTTCACTCTGCGTCGTGTCGGTGCGCCCTGATGCCACCGCCGTCGGCCTCTGGGAACCGGGAGCATCCTCTTGCTTCGAGCCTGGGAGGATCTGGGGAGGGAGAAATTCTCCTGGTTTTGACTACTGAAAATATAAAATTGACTTTGAGAAAATGCTTTTCCCCCCAATTTAAAAAGTAATGCCTGTTTAGATTTTGGGAACTACAGAAAAGGTGGGGGAGTCACTTCCAATAAAAATAACTTGGCATGTTTTTTTGCCTTTCCATCATTTTTTTTCTATGTGCATTGAAGATTTTCTCCTCAGTTGCATTAATACTCTGTATAATGTTATCTTTTCTCCTGAACATCACAATGTAAAGATTTGTACATGTTTCTAAAAGTGTATAAGCCCTTTTAGAAGCCTTAATTTTCTGCCAAGTGGACATTCCCTAATTTAACCATATTATTGAATAGTTAAGTCATTTGTAATGCTACTGTGAGCATCTTTGTACACAAAGCATTTTCTATGTTTCATATTACTTTTAATCTCGATTTTTATAGAAAGGGAATAATTTATGGATCAAAGGGAATCAAGGGAAACAAGCCCTTGGAGGCTCTCAGATCGCCATAATGCTGCCCCAATGGGGTGTATCCATTTACCACCAACCAAATTCTCATCAACAGGAAAATTTATTCTTAAGCCACAGTTTTGTTTTTCCCAATGGGAGTTCCTAGTATCACTCCAGGAATCTGTGACAAGGTGATGGCTTCGGTTTTAAAAGTCCTTGATGTGTCCGACACACTGTGACTCATTGTCCACTGTGGGTTGTGACTGGTTCTTCCTTCGCTGTCCATTCCCCAAGTTATGTGCATGTTTCTTTTTTTTTTTAAGATGTATTTATCTGTTTTAGAGTGGTGGGGGAGAGGGAGAGAGAGAATCCTCAAGCAGACTCTGCGCTGAGCACAGAGCCTGATATGGGGCTTGATCTCATGATACTGAGATCATGACCTGAGCTGAAATCAAAAGTCAGGTGCTCAACCTACTGAGCCACCCAGGAGCCCCTGTGTGCACGTTTCTTGACATCAGTTCCATTCTGCTATGTTCTCTAGCCAGTCTCGGTGACAATCTGTGTCTTTGGTGTGTGTTGTCTTTTTTTTTTTTAAGATTTTGAGAGAGAGAGCAAGTACGAGCGGGGGGTAGGAGCAGAGGGAGACAGAGAGAGGCCAACTCCCCCTGAGCAGGGAGCCCGATGCGGGACTCAGTCCCAGGATCCTGGGATCATGACCTGAGCCGAAGGCAGAGGCTTAACCGACTGAGCCACCCAGGCATCCCTGGGTGTGTTTTCCAAAGTGCCTTCATAAGATTTTGATACCACTTGTGAATCTGTCCTGGGGACCTTCTTGGAGTCCTGATATTTTAGAGTCTGTCTGATGATGCCTTTGTTGTTCTTTTGCACAGATCCGGTTCTGCAGGTTCCAACACATGTGGAAGAGTAAGTGTTCTGATTTGTTCAGTACTTCCCTTTAATTCATTTTCCTTTTTTTAAAAATTCATTTTCTTAATTATTCAATCAATATTTAGGAGGCTAACTGCTGGGAGTGCATATATGCATACACTTTTATACACTTAAGGTATAATGAGAATGATGGAGACATCAAGTCTTATAGGTGCTATGACCTGGGTTGTGTGGTCAGTTCTTCGGGGGAGGGAGGCAGTGATATTAAAGAGGCTTCCTTGAGATGAAACTCGAGTTTTGAGCTTAAGCTGCCGAAGTCCTACCAAAGGGTTTAGATCTCTCCCTTTTTACTGTCGTACCATGAAAGGAAACGTGAACGTGACCTGCTCCTAGAGAGTGTGTTATGGCCCCTGTAAGAGCTCAAATGATGGGACATCCTAAGCACAGAAAAGATTCAGCAAGGGGTTTTTGAGTTCCTGCTCCTAGTTCAGACTTCACCAGGTTAACCTTACCAAAGACTACCTCGTATCTACTTCACAGGAAGCCATGGACTGGAGACCATCAGCCATCTCCTTGGCATGTTTTCTCTGATGTCAAGCTTTCAGAGTCTGCTTTTATTGCCTCCAGTTTAAAAATAAATGTTTGTTGAACACTAAAGGTAGATTTGTCCTACCTGTTTATGTACTGTTCCATGCTATTAAATATTAATTGTTGAAGTTCTATACACAATTGACTTAGAAACTGAAAAGCAGACTTACTGGGTCCTTTTTCACTTACCTATCATCATCCAGAGTGCTTTGACCAAATGGTGATTTACTCTTCTATGGTTTTTTACTTTTTTTTTTTTTCTTGCAGGTTGCTTTTTTCTGCTCAAATATAGCCTATCACCATAGGGATATTTTATTTGTGGCTAAAAGTGAAAGAGCAGTGGGTGGAATTGTCTTATACGCACACATGCCCCCCTCCCCCCAATCATGACTTTGCATGGCTTTGATATTTTGTTCTGCGCCCTGGGCTGTAATTTATCACTAATACTTACTGCTCAACCTCTAGGCCTGCCTTCCTCCCAGATCCCAATGATGGCAGCCTGTATACGCTTGGGGGCAAGAATAATGAAGGCCTGACGGTGAGTGTATTTAGATTCTTTGTGTACTTCAGAGGTTCCAGACCAGTGGTCCTCAACTGTTGCACATTGAGATCACCTAAGAGCTTAAAAAAAAAAATTCCTGGAGATTGTGATTCAGGTGGTCTGGAGTGAGATCTGGGCATCGATATCTTTTTTTTTTTTTTTTAAAGCTTCCCAAATGAGCTTTTATTTTTTTTATTTTTAAAAATTTTATCTATTTATTTGAGAGAGAGCACGAGTGGTGGGGAGGGGCAGAGGGCGAGGGAGAAGCAGGCTTCCCGCTGAGCAGGGAGCTCGATGTGGGGCTCAATCCCTAGACCCTGGGATCATGACCTGAGCCGAAGGCAGACGCTTAACCAATGGGGCCACCCAGGCACCCATCTAAATGAGCTTTTAAATGGCAGCCAGAATCCAGAAACGCTGATCTAGACCAGCAGGTTCCCATGGTCCAGCCAGCACACTGGAGGGGTAGAATACTCCCTTTAACAGCAGGACTTCCTCTAAGTAGAGATTCTCAAATTGGGGGTGGAGGGTAGTTTGAAGCATTGCCTACCCCCACCCACCCCAGCAAATGTCCCCTTCTGGCATGGGGAGCTGGTGATATTCCATTCCCATCCCATCATCATTTGAGAACCTAGACCAGTGGTTCTCAGCCTTAGCTACACATTGTAATACCCGGAGAACTCTAAAAAAAAAAAAAAGTCTAGATCCCAATCCCAAAAGTTTCCACTTAATTGATCTAGGTCATCAGCAATTTTTAAAAGCTCCCCGGATAAGAGACTTTAGAAACAGGTCCACGCTTATGGTCACCTGATTTATGACAAGGGTGATGCTGCAGTGCAGTGGGGGAGGGTGGTCTTTCAATAAATGGCATGAGTCAGCTGGGATGTCCATGAAAAAGTATCTTAACTTCTGCCTCACACCAGACACACGAAACTTAGTTTCAGAGAGATGGCATACCTAAGTGTGAAATGTGAAATAAAACTTTAAGAAAAAAAAGTAGCAGAACATCTTCACAACCTTAGAGTAGGAAAAGATTTCTTTCTTTTTCTTTTTTTTTTTTTTTTTTGACTCGACTCCACACTGGGCGTGGAGCCCAGTGCAGGGTTTGAAAACAAAACCGTGAGATCAAGACCTGAGCCAAGACCAAGAGTTGGACGCTTAACCAGCTGAGCCACCCAGGTGCCGCAGAAAAGATTTCTTAAGTAGAATGAGATAAACAAAACAAACACCCCACACTAACCATAAAGGAAAAAAACCAATATATTCATTTATATTAAAATTAAGAGTTTATCTTCATTAAGAGACACCATTAAGAGAGGCAGGCCACACTGTACTTGCAATATACATATGACTCCAACAAAGGATTTGTATTCAGAATATGTAAAGAACTATGGATTATTAAAAAGAGAACCCAATAGAGAAATAGCAGAAGAGGATATCCAAATGGTCATTAAACATACGAAAAGATACCCAGCTTCATTAGTCATTAGGGAAATGCACATAAAAATCACAATGTCCTACTACTACACACTCACTGGAGTGGCTAAGATGAGGAAAATAGACAAAACGGGTGTTGGGGGTGGGAAGTGGAGCAACCAGAGCTCTTGGACACTGCTGGAGCAAGTGCAACTTGGCATATCCAGTTTGGAAACCGTTTGGCAGAATCTGTAAAGCTTTATGACCCAGTAAGCCTTCCCAGGTTATTATGTACCCAACAGAAATGCCTGTGTGTGTTCACCAAAGACAGGTACCCAAATGTACTGCAGCATTACTGAGAATATCCGAGAGGTGAAAACTGCCCAGACAGCATCAATAGTAGACAGAATAAAGAAATTATGGAACAGTGATACAATTTAATAGTCTATACCAGTGAGAAGCAACAGTCTGCGACTCTACGTGGTAACATGGATGAACCTCACCAACCAAAGGTTGGACAAAAGATGACAAACAAGAAAGGCTGCACACTGATTCATTTATATAAAGCTCCAAGACAGGAAAAACTAGTCTATGCTGTTTTGAAGTTAAGATAATGATTACCCTGGAAGGTTACGATTGGAAGGGAAGGCAAGAAAAGGGCTTTCAGAGTGCTGGAAATGTCCTGCTGCTCCTTGTGGATGCTGGCTCTGTGGGTTGGTTCACTTTGCGCAATTTCACTGAGCTGAACTGTACACTTCCGTGTGCCATTTGTATGTTCTGCTTCAATAGAAAGTGTTTTTTTTTTTTTTTTAAAAGCCTCCAAGTGATTCTAATGTGCAGCCAAGGTTGAGAACCAGTGGTCTAGAATGTAAGTGGCTATGAGTTCTAATCGGGATTTTTTTTTTTTTTTAAGATTTTTATTTATTTTTTGACAGAGACAGCGAGAGAGGGAACACAAGCAGGGGGAGTGGGAGAGGGAGAAGCAGGCTTCCGGCCGAGCAGGGAGCCCGATGTGGGACTCAGTCCCAGGGTCCTGGGATCATGACCTGAGCCGAAAGCACACCCTTAACAACTGAGCCACCCAAGTGCCCCTAATCGGGATATTTTAACCTTATCTTCTGAATACCCATGACTGGAACCGATGGGAGGAAGGCAAGCCTTGCATACAGGTGTGCATGTCGCACTGTCAGCATTTCCCTTCATATACCCAGAGCCTGTTTCTGAGTGCTCTGTTTGCTAGACACTGTGTGCAGCGATTTGTGGAAGTTGTCTCATGTTTCAGCAGCCCTCTGGGATAGAGACGTTATCCTACGTAAGAGGCGTGGAAACTTCACCCATAGAGGTGAAGGAATGTGCCCAAGGCCAAAGTGTCAAGTGTCGGAACTTGGGACTTGAGCTCGAACTTCCAAAGGATGCTCTGACCACCACCCCTCACGTCTTCCTGTGTTGTGGGTTAACAGTTCCGCAAGCCATGTGTTTCCCAGTTTGGGCCTTGAACAGGCGGCCTGTAGAAATGCTCAGCAGACTATAGGGCTCCAGACTGGAAGCCTTGCAACGACCTTCTGATTCTCCAGAACATCTGGCAAAAACCCAGTCAGCCATGTCAGCCTCCTGTGGCATTTCTCCTTTTAAATGTGGGGATAATGGGAAAATCCAAATGATTGATTATTTCAAGTTCTGTTTATTAAAGCTAGAGAGAAATCTTTTCTTGTTTGGAGAAAAAGATGACAGTGTAGTAGAAGCAGGTATCTGTAGAATAGTTTCAAGAACACAGAATGTTCCAAAAATAAAGTATACCGAAACAAACATTAACCAAAGGAACTCGTCACATGTCAGCTGTAGACTCAGAAGACTCAGTTTTATGATGAAATGCAGTTGAAACATGTGAATTCTTTTGAGTTTAGTTTCTTTTCCTGCACCTACCATAATTTCTTTTTAATACCAAAAGTCTTAATTCTCTTGCTTTTTCAGTAGAGCATTATTTAATGAAAACATCAAAGTGACTTTTTCCACCTCAAACTCCTGGGTCACCCACATAATGACTACTTCTCCTTTCCCATAAAGCTTCAGCTGGGTACTGAGGTTGCTTCTCTTCAGAATTAATCTCATGGCTCATCCACACTCTGAAAAGCATGTCATTCCACTCAGCCTAGCTGGCTCTGGGTCAATTTTCAAAGACAAGAGAGTTCTTTCTGCCCCCCCCCCCCCCCCAATTTCAAAAATTGTATAACTTCTCCATATTTGTATAAGTCTTTTCAGAAAAGGTTTGTGTCTCCCCCAGAGGTGCTCTGGAAAAGACACTTTAAGGGGCTTCTGGGGGGAGGTTACCTGGGAGCTGGAGGCTTGTTCAAAGTGGTTAAGGAAGCTTGGGGGGGCCCTTCTCCTTGGTGTCCAGTTAGGAAAACTCCCATCAACCATCCACACTGCTTCTCTCTTCTTAGCAGAATTGGGTAACAGAAACAGACTGTGCAGTAAAATTATAATAATTGCACAAGACTTGGTTAACTTATTTTTTCCTTTGCCTCCTTTTTTAAAGAAACTTCCTTTTACCATCCCAGAGTTGGTACAGGCATCCCCATGCCGAAGTTCAGACGGAATTCTCTACATGGGTAAGAGTTCTTGTTTTCAACACTGAGACTTTGATCTCTTTGGAAATGAGTCCCAGAATCTGGGAAAGTGGCACGTCAGAGAGCGAGGTGTGCGGTGACTCCCCACCAGCCTTCTGGGAAAGGTCTTTCTTGCCTCAGTTGTGCTTGTTCGCGCCAGGATCAGCTGACCAATTAAGAAAGGGTTCCCCCCACTTGGGAGCAGACTTGACACGATTAATATGGTTACTCATTTAACAGGCTTTTTAGCTGCTGTGTTGACTTACCCCTGTGATTTAAAGATTGCAACATACCCAGGAGCAATTGGATGAAATTTAAAGTGAACACAATAGTCTGAGCCAAGAAAGGGAAGCCAGGTTCTGCCTATTAATTATAGGACTTTCTTAGTATTTCCTGCTATCAGAATATTGGATAAAACAGCACTTAACAGCTTGGCTGGATAAGCTGCCTTCATATCTATGGGGTCACCTCTTTGAAAGCATCAGATCCCCTGCTTTTCTTTTACCGTGTTGCTGCCAAAATGTCAATAAAAATGCATTTGTGATACAAAGGAGAGCTGTCTTTATCTTGAAATCATAGTAGTAATAATATCCTGTATTTACATAGCAGCTTTCCTTCTGAGGAACTGAAAGTGCTTATTGCCTATTCATGCCTCGGGAGCTTTATGTGTATTCCTGGGCCTCAAGTGCAGGCTGGATTTTAATTTTTTGCCTGGACACAGGGGCTGTTGCTTTCTTCCACACCTTCAGGATGAGGAAGCCCCAAGCCTCGAGATTCAGAGGAAGTGATCAACATAGGCTTTCTCTCTCTCTCCTGAGCCAACTTCTTTTTTAAGATTTTATTTATTTATTAGAGAGAGCGAGCACAAGTGGGGGGAGGGACAGAGGGAGAAGCAGGCTCCCCGTTGAGCAGGGAGCCAGACGTGGGGCTTGATCCCGGGACCCCAGGATCATGACCTGAGCCGAAGGCAGACGCTTAACCAGAGCCACCCAGGCACCCCATCCTGACCATCTTCTGACTGTGTCAGTGTTGTCTGTCTGGGCTTCTAACTTTTACCAGCGGTTCATCACTTACGTTGCATTTAGGATAGTGTGTTTCTATCATCTTTGTGTGGTGCCCTCTTAAGTGAGTTCATTAAGCATATTTAAAACTGTGGCAATTGCCCAGTCCATCCTTTAAGAGGTAGCTGAGTTACGCAGACTGTAATGGTCCTCGAAGTCACCAGAAGGGTGTCATGCCAGATGGAAAGGGATCATGGGCATGGCTGTTTGGTGATGTTTTCACTCTATCTGCAGATCTTTTTCACATTAAGATTTTGTCGTTGAGAACAGAAAATTATCATCCATGGACAAGTTTCACATATGTAGACTAGGCCTGTATGTTACACCTGTTGAACTGAATGTAGCTCCAGCAAATTCTGATGCCCTGTCTGTGATCTGTGATCACAGACATGTGATCTTCCTGACATCTCTGTACTCTGCTTCCAAGAGTCCCTTGAAATAGGACCGTTGGCCAATAAGTGAGGAAGATCCCAGTGACCAGAGGCCATGCCTTACAAAATAGAAATGCATACCTTATGGTGAATGTGTTGACTTTCAGATGGGAGGCCCATGCTACCGACCCAACATTAGCAGGTTGCTCTGGTGTATGTACCGTAGAGACATGTTCACACCTTTTAATCAGCAGACCAAGGTGTGGGGGTGTAGTGTGTGTGCCTGGGGAATAACTTACTGGCTGGAGTCCGGGGCTGAGATAAGTTTGGCCTCATTACCACCAGGTTGCAACCAACTCTACTACCTAGTCCCAGGTACCAGCTAATTAGAGTTATAAACAGTAACTGTAGATCCTCTTTACATGTGGGCTCCTTAGTAGGGGTGTGGAGATCTATGAATGATGGTTACCAGGGAGGTAAACCCTGGGTGCATTTCTCTATTTATATAGATCCTAGTCTGTGGGAAAAGGATTGTCCTTCAGAGGCCAGGCTTTTCATATTTAAGGCCACTCATCAAAGCAATGAAATCTATGAGTTTTATTAGGTTTGAAGACATTTTTAAACCATCATTAGGCTATTAAGTTATTATAAGACCCAGTGGGCCAAGAAGTTTTATTAACTCTGCAGTAGCATTCACCTTGTCACCCTCAGAGCATCATAGAAATGTCTTCAACACCAGGAGAACTCTGGGCCTCTCAGCTCAGAAAACATCTTGGCCTGCTAGTTTGACAGGGATACATTTTTTTCCATATGGGGTGAGTGTAAACCACAGTGTGTCCTTGTGACCTTTCAGGTAAAAAGCAGGACATTTGGTACGTTATTGACCTTCTGACCGGGGAGAAGCAGCAGACTCTGTCATCGGCCTTTGCAGACAGCCTCTGCCCTTCAACCTCTCTGCTGTATCTTGGGCGAACGGGTAAGAAGGGACCTTCTGTTGTGTACAACCTACCTGTTTCCAGAAAAGGACGTGAAGTAGCCTCTCCCTGGGTCTCTGCTCCGGGCTTCATTCTCTAGAAGGTGGCCAGAGCTGTCTTCTCCAAACACAGATTTTACCACGTTGTTCCCCTTTAGAAGCCCCCCTGATGGCTCCCCATGGCCTGAGGGATGAACCCACAGCACCATAGGCTGCAAAGCCTCCGTGATGCAGCTACGGCCTCTTTTAGCTCCTCTCTGGCTGTATTTCCCAGATTTAAACATTTTCCAATCAGTTCCCAGAATAAGCATTGCTATTTTTAAAGACGTTCCGCAGTAGGTCCCTCTCCACCAGGTATGCACCTGTTTGGCTTGATTTGATCTTGACCCTGAGGCCTTCTTTATAGTGAGACTCTTCCAGCTGGAGCGTCAGTCCTGACCCCTCTCTATTTTCTCTGTATTCAGCTTGAAAACTGAATGGTTTCTTCTTCAGCCCCTCTGTCTCACATTATATCACATGCAGTTAAGAGAAACTGCTTGGCACTTTCTGCGTTCTGCCTGGAGATCTCCTCAGCCAGACCCGCAAGATCCTTAGGTGCTTTCTTGTGCTTTTCCAAGTTACTGCAAGCCGTGGTCCTACTAGTAGAGTCTCTCGTGGTGTGACCTGGGCCACCCCTTTGCAGCTTCCAGGAGCAGTTTCCTTACTGCTCCTTCGGTCTCCACGTCAGCCTGCCACCCTCCCCCTGCCACCTTGTCCCAACCAATGCCACACGTTTCCATGTGTTGTCGTGGCCCTCTCCCACGTCTGGGTGCCGGTTTCTAACATCAGCTAACTGTTGCTGTATTCTAAACCACCCCATCACTTAGGTGGTTTTAAACGACACCATGATAAAAAAAAATAAAACAGTGATGCGCAATAAAAAAAAAAAAGTAAATAAACACGGTGATCTTGATTCTGTGAGTCTTGAGTTCAAGGGCACAGCGCAAGTGCCCTGTCCCTGCTCCACATGCTGTCAGCCAGGTTCACTCACGTGTCTGGGACTTCAGTTCCCGCCCACGTGGCCTTTCTCTTGCCCCGTGGACGGCCTGGACGCTGCACACACGGTGTGGGGAGGGTTCGTCTGTTGCAACGTAGGTAAGGTCGGCACCTCAGCGGGTGCTGTGGCCCCTGCAGGTGACCGGCTGGTGTGTGTTCTCCAGAGTACACCATCACCATGTACGACACCAAAACCCGTGAGCTCCGGTGGAACGCCACCTACTTCGACTACGCAGCCTCTCTGCCCGAGGACGACGGGGACTACAGTAAGTGCTCCCGGCGGCTCCGCACGGCTGGCTGGGTACGTGTGACCGCTGAGGAAGCCAAGCGCTGGGTTTTCTTTTAAGGCACTCTCAGCCACCAGCTTCTGGGCTTTCCAAGGCTTCGACAGTCGGTATTGAAGGCAGGGGCCTGGGCGAGAAGTGTGGAGGGGAGCCTTAGTAGAACGGGTGGGCCATTTAGCCTGAGAGGAGGGAGGATGCGCCTTGTTGAGTCTCTCTGTGTCCCAGAAGGAACGTACCACAAACCCATGGGAAGCAGCACTAAGTACCTGCTGTGACGTGAACAACCCACCCCCTAAATGTGACTCATCCCCTAGTTTATTTCTCTCGTAAACGTTCCCCCAACTCAAATGAAAACTGAAAGCCAGTTTTGCCATCTGAACACTGATACCTGAAAATTTGACAGAAATCTCCTCTGTGGGGCAGATGTGGGCCGTGTCAGTGGTCAGCTTTGACTTTCCACTCCATCAGTTGGTTCGAAATGATTGCTATAAAATATCCGAATCCTAGGCCTCTCCACTGGCTCTTTCCTCCTCACTGTTGACTCGCACTAATTGCATAGAGCACTAAAGAATCTCACCAAGTAAATTGCCTTCCACAGAGTGGTCCTATCTTATGTTTATAAAGCAGGCAGCTCTCACTGTCCTGATGTTGTAGGGCCTGTGCAGGTTCATTGGAAACAAGTGAAATTGTCAGGAGGGTATCTGAGAATACTTCAGAAGCCTTGTTTCCTCTAGCTGAGTGACTGCCACTTGCCAGGACAGAGAGGATGTGGTCACAAGATGGGGTGAGACCGCATGCTTTGTTTATTTGATCTGTACAGAGATGTCCCACTTTGTGTCCAACGGCGACGGGCTGGTGGTGACCGTGGACAGTGAATCCGGCGACGTCCTGTGGATCCAAAACTACGCTTCCCCCGTGGTGGCCTTTTATGTTTGGCAGAGGGAGGGTCTGAAGAAGGTGATGCACATCAACGTCGCCGTGGAGACCCTGCGCTACCTGACCTTCATGTCTGGGGAGGTGGGCCGCATCACCAAGTGGAAGTACCCGTTCCCCAAGGAGACGGAGGCCAAGAGCAAGCTGACGTGAGTCAGGGGACCCTGGGCAAAAGAGGGCAGCTGTGACCCAGACGTCCCGGTCCTGCTGCAGGGTGGCAGACCGTACACAGGATGCCACGGTGCAGGGCACGTCTCTCGGAAGCCACGAGGTGGATAAAGAGCCAGGACTGGCTCAGTCGGAAAGCTTGTAATGTGTATAAGAACCGGGGCATCCCTTGACGCTTCGGAGTTCTCAAGTATTAAATAAATCAGAAATATGGACAGGGATAAGAGACTGCTGATTCAGAACCACAGTACAGTTTGGATCTATCTCAGCTGACGGGAGGATAAGAGTTATCTTTACCTTTTAACTTCCTAAATTTTCTAAATTTTTTACTGTAAGTTATATTCGTTTCCAAAACCAGGGAAAGAGTATTACCGCATGTATGCCTGAGCCTCAGCAGGCTTGTGTTCACCATCCCTGCCTGTTAGCAACCTGCACCTCGCTCCCTTGGCCTTGCCGAATCCCCATTTCCCGCTCTGCAGAGCTGCTGAGAGAGCGGATGAGACTGGGAGAGTGCTCTCTAAGTTGTACAGCACCTTTCACACGAGAGGTATCTATTGAGAGAGGGTTCAAGAATTTAGTGGACGACCAACCCCAAACTGGCAATGGATGGTAACCACAAGGGGTCTGGAGGTGCAGCCCCTGCCTTTTCACGCTGACCCCACAGACAAAGCTGGACCCTCCCCCCACCTCACCCCTCGATGCCCCAGGCGGGGACAGCCCACCAGCCGGGGGAGCAGAAGCCTCACCCAGATTGGAACTTTTTGTGTATCCCTTTGCTGTAGTCATCCACCTGAGAGCAGCTAACTGTTTCTTAGGGCTTCTGTGGAACCTCTAGACTCCCGAAGAGTCACAATTCAGAATGGCAGCTCGGCTGTCAGAGCAGGCTATGGCCAGGGCCATCTTAGCGGCTTTGCAGTGGCCACAAGATTCAGTCCTTCCTGGGGGAGCACCGTCCGTGGTTGTTTCTGCAGGCCGGCGTGGGGATGGTCCAGCGCAGCCCTGCTCCTGGCAGATGAGGAAAGCAAGGCTTGCAGTTAGGTGACTTGTGCGCGTCTCTGGAGGCGGTGACAGCCGGGGCCTGCAGTCCAGGTTCCCAGGACAGTAGCCCTGCCTTCACGTCCCCACTGCCCGAGTGCCGGGGTTTAATCTGGTTATTCTTAGCGTGGCATTTGGGCCTGGGATACTTCTCTCCAGAAAGGCCCCTTTTGTGGGACGCAGAAATTGAATGGCTGGAATGCGTATTTCTGCTTGTCTTCTAGGCCCACCCTGTATGTTGGGAAATACTCTACCAGCCTGTATGCCTCCCCCTCCATGGTTCACGAGGGGGTCGCCGTTGTGGTAAGTCTCCTCTGGGCGGCTCACAGGTGCAGCCTCCTCCCAAGCACTCCTCTTCCATTTTGGCAAAGAATGACTCAACTATATTTGAACATCCTGCGGGTAAAGAATGCAAGACACTGGTCTTAGACCCTCAGAAACAGTTTTTGCACATACCACATTCTTCTTCTTGAGGAAAGATGCATGACAAGAGCAGCTTCCTAAGCCAAGGGAGCTCGGTCATTCCGCTTTGCTTTCCTGTTCAAGTCTAAACTGCCTAGGCTGCTGTTCATGCCCTCCTCCGTCTCCGTCCAGGCCCTCAGGGCCCTTCTGCCGCACTGCTTGGGGCTCTGTGGGAGTTGTACAGCCCATCTTCTCCCCAGTTCCAGAAGGTTCCTGTTTGCCTTTCTCCACCTTTGTTCAGGCCGTGCCTCACGCGTCAAATGTCCTCCCTTCCTTTTTCCTGCTCAAATCTTTTCCATCCTTTGGTGACCTCTCGAGGCCTCCTCAGACCTCCCCAGCCTCTTCCAAGTGCAGAGCCAGCACCGGGCTCCTGGCTGGAGCTTCTTCCACCCCTCACTTACCGCTGCTTCTTCCAGTAGCCTCTGGAAATTCCACACGCATTCTTCCCAAGTCCCAGACAGAAGAACTTAGATGTCCCTGATAAAGGTGTCAGCGCAACAGTGTCATGTGTTGGGGGAGGCGCTGCTGCCATCTGAGGGCCTTTGTGTCTTGCTCTGACTGTTCTGGACCAGCCCCACACTAGAAATCGCTTCCCTTGGGTGCACGTCTACAAGAGCTGCCCCAGACCTCGCTCCTGTGCTTTATTCACAGCCCCGAGGCAGCACTCTTCCTTTGCTGGAAGGCCCCCAAACCGACGGGGTCACCATTGGGGACAAAGGGGAGTGTGTGATCACGCCCAGCACAGACCTCAAGTTTGACCCTGGGCTCAAAGGGAAGAACAAGCTCAACTACCTGAGGAACTACTGGCTTCTGATCGGTAAGAGCGGGTTTTGCATCCGTTCCGGCCGCCACGTGCTGCCCCCTGGTGGGCAAAGGCCGGCCTCGCTAGTGACCGTGGTCAACTCGGCACTGGGCTCAGTTCAGGTCCAAGATAGTCTTTTCAGACCCGGGGCCGTTTTTACCCCCAAGGAAAAGAAACAGGGTAGCTGTGTTACCAAGTCAATTCTCAAAAGCCATTTAATGTTCCAAAACCCAAGTACTGAGTTAACCTTTGTGCATTTCTCTGGCACACTGACCGTCTGTTCGTGCCAGGCACTGGCACTAAGCGCTTGAGAACCCACCTCCTCATTTCTGCCAGTAGACACCCTTGTTATTCCACTTAGGGGAAACCAGGGCGATTCCTATGGAAGAGTTCCCTGGGGGCTGGGGGGAGGGGAGGGTTGGAAGCCATGAATAGATCAAGGCTGGACTTGGGTCAAGGAGCCACGGCAGAAGTCCCTGGTGTGTGTGTGTGTGGGGGGTCCCCCCTTTTCCTTTCGCTTCTGTTGTTGCTGTCCTTGCTAGTGGCCCTCAGGGGGAATTGGGGGGTCCCGTCAGCCACAGAGATAAGTTGAGATGACACTCGAAGGCAGTGAGTGTGACAAATGAAGGCAGAGTCACGTGAGAAGAGCTGTGTCTCTGGCAAGTGTCCCATGTAATTAGAGCGGGGCAGAGTTTTCTCGAGTTTGATTTGCCTTTGTGTGCCCCGTCTCCCCCAGTTCCGCTGCCTCCCGGCCCCAGAGGTGGTGAGAGGTGGGGATGTGGCCTCGTGAGGGGGGCCAGGAGGCAAGTGGGTGCCAGCTGCTGAGTGGAAGGGGGCAGAGAGAGGGCAGCTCTGGAGGCACCGGGAGGGGATGTGGAGCGGCTCGGAAGAGCGTGGGCCCAGGAGGCCTCAGGATCGGCCCCGAGGCAGCACCCGGGCTGGTGGGGGGTGGTAACTGGGTGTTGCAGACAGGAGCCTGAGCCTCCTGGAGTCCTGATCAGTCCCTTTATGGTTGTCCGGGTCTTGTTCTTCCTGACTCCCTGTAGCCATTTTTTCTCTGCTTATTATTTCTACCAAATAATGGGCAAAGGAGGTAACAGTAATTCTGCCCCTTTTTTTGAACAGAAGTAGTTTCAAGAGCATGCGTGAGTGGGCCATGTGGGAAAATAGCTGTGAGCGAAGGCCATTAAAATTACAAGGTCACATAGTTTTCTGTACCAGTTAAGGGATACATAAACTGCCCACCAGTGGCTAAGAAGTGAAAAAATTACTGGAAACTAAGGAAATGTATACGTAAGACTATAAAAACTATGGGGGAAAAGTCTTCATGGCTAGGTCGCAAAATGATACCCTTTTAAAGTGGAAAGGTTGGGGCACCTGGGTGGCTCAGTCGTTAAGCGTCTGCCTTCGGCTCAGGTCATGATCCCAGGGTCCTGGGATCGAGTCCCACATCGGGCTCCCTGCTCGGCAGGAAGCCTGCTTCTCCCTCTCCCACTTCCCCTGCTTGTGTTCCTGCTTTCGCTATCTCTCTCTCTGTCAAATAAATAAATAAAATAT
Source organism: Neomonachus schauinslandi (assembly GCF_002201575.2). Lineage (NCBI taxonomy): Eukaryota > Metazoa > Chordata > Mammalia > Carnivora > Phocidae > Neomonachus > Neomonachus schauinslandi. The sequence continues at coordinate 45,301,399 of NC_058417.1, read as the reverse complement.
TAAAAAAAATATATATCATAAAGTGGAAAGGTTGTCCAAGTAAGAAAACTGAGAAACTCAACAAAGTATGAAGAAGTAATTAGGGAATCACCCCACACTTCTGAAGTCCCCTGGAGGAACTCCAGAGCTAGTCATTTTTTAGTCAATTTTAAAAAAGGAATTACTTGACAATCTTTGCAGAGACTCGGGGCCACAGGTAAAATGACATGCCCTTTTATGTCCAACTGTGTCCTTTGATTTGGTTTTTGGGGAAGACATTAAGGATATCCCCACTTCCACGTTGGTCTTGAAAATAAAATGAGTCCACTTAGCTTGAGCGGTGTGGTCTCTGGGTTTCCCCAGAGCAGTGGCCCTAACCTGGGGTGCTCTTGGCTTCCCCTGGGAGTTTTGTCAGACAAGCATGTATGACCCCTGGAGATCCTGATTCAGTAGGTCCGGACATGATGATGATGATGATGATAAAGATAAATAAATCACGAAGTCCAGGTACTGTTTGTACGAAAATGTGTTGGGATCTCCTGATGATGCTTGTGGAACAGTTGGTTCAGCGTGTGTAGCATGAGAGCACCAGAGGCCCAGCTGTGGGAGACGCCTGTCTATGAGCAGAAGTACAGCAGGAAGCGAGGATCCGGGCCAATCCTGTCTGTAGTGGTCTGTTGCCAGGTCATTAGCAGGGAGGCAGGACTTGAAACACCGGGAGCAGGCCCTGGGGGTGGGGCAGGCAGGGCTCTGTAGCACAAGTGGACACATGGGAGAGCAACCCGTTTTCTCCTGGGAGGGGGAGGGGGAAGGTCTCTTGTTAGTGAGCCTCAGAGGTACCCAGAGAAACTCACATTCAGATGCCCGGGCCCCATCAGCAAGTCCGATTCCAGGGTCTGAAGCAGGTAGACCCCACACGAGGACATCATGCTTCCCAACAAAGCACGTCTCACAGTTCTCACAGACAAGGGGAAACTGGTGGTGGTTCAAAACAAGACGAGGTTTCCCCAAAGAACGATCTTGTAGAGGGGCTCCTGGGTAGTTCAGTCGGTTAAGCGTCTGCCTTCAGCTCGGGTCATGAACCCAGGGTCCTGGGGTCAAGCCCCGTGTCAGGTTCCCTGCTCAGTGGGGAGTCTGCTTCTTCCTCTGTTCTCTCTCTCTCTCAAATAAAATCTTGGGGTGCCTGGGTGGCTCAGTTGGTTAAGTGACTGCCTTCGGCTCAGGTCATGATCCTGGAGTCCCTGGATCGAGTCCCGCATCGGGCTCCCTGCTCGGCAGGGAGTCTGCTTCTCCCTCTGACCCTCCCGACCCTCCCCCCTCTCATGCTCTCTCTCTCTCTGTCTCTCTCTCAAATAAATAAATAAAATCTTTAAAAAAATAAATTAAAAATTAAAAAAATAAAATAAAATCTTTAAAAAAAAAAAAAACGATCTTACAGAGAACTGATCTAAAGATAAAGATTTTTCCAGATCAAGAAATGTACATAGTGTGGACTAGTTCTTGTTTATTTTTGTCTTAGAAATATAGACCATAGAATCTCTGATAGGTTTGGGACAGCAGTAGAAAGATCATAGGGTGAGATCCGAATCACAGGGAGAGAACAAAAAAGGAAAGTGTGTCCTGGGGCCAACAGCCCAATGAGAGAGAGTTAACTGGCTCTTCTGGGTAATATAGGAGTCATTTAACATTAGAGCTAAATAGATTTTTCAAGCCATTATCGAATCCCAGTTGCCTATTTTATTCAACTTTGTCTCTCTTACAGTAATATGCACACAGTAGTAGGTGCTCAATAAATGTGTAACATATACTAGGTAGTCTTCAAATACCATAGAGAACAGTGAGTGAGCGCTGAGAAAACCATGACCCCCTGCTCCCGTAGCAAATGCATCCTTTTTCTCTCTTGTGAATAATTCCCACTTCCCAGGATGGAAGCTCCCATTTAGGTAATAGGAATAGAACTCCACCTGAGCAATTTAAATACCAAGGTGGGAACGTGATCACCTTAGTATAGTGATGTTTACAGGGTAGGCCTTCAAGGGAGAACTGCTTGAATTTTTAATGAAGCTTCAAGATGCTTCAGCAGCCCACAAGGTAAATTAGGAATTACCCACAGAAGTCTTGCTCTGAACATATCCCAAAGATCCTGATTCATCTCTCCTGACAAGGACACTTCCTTGCCCCTCATTATGAGATCCAGACCACTGTATACCTGCCACTGGGTAATAAAATTTCTGTCTTAATGAGATTTTTCTGGTAACTGCCTCTCCTTTTCTCTTGCTTTAGAAATGTGGGTGTTTGCACTCTGGGCCCCTCAGTGGGGAGCAACTGTTGCCTAAGCTTAGCATGGAGGGCTCCCACTGTGGGGAACTGGTCTCATGGAAATTTGTTTCCTCTCATAGGACACCATGAAACCCCCCTGTCTGCGTCTACCAAGATGCTGGAGAGATTCCCCAACAACCTGCCCAAACATCGGGAAAACGTGATTCCTGCCGATTCAGAGAAGAAGAGCTTTGAGGAAGTGAGTGGGGATGTGAACAGTTAGTTTCTGGTTCCTCGTGTCAGGTGCTGGGGGAAGGCATTTGCCCTTGCCTTTGGAGCTTGCAGTGGACTCAGGAAGGGAGAGGAATGCTGGGGAACCCATAGCAAACATCACCCAGTGAAGGCCTGGTGGGTAGGAAGACAGAGCACTTAGTGAGGGCCATGGGAAAGGCAGAGGGACAGTGGAGGGAGTTGGCCTGGTGGGACCGAAGTAGAGGGCACCGGAGGACAGAGAACAGCAGAGATGAAGGCCTAGACGTGGGACGAACCCTACGTGTGCAGCTCTGGGGCTGAGACCAGATCTGAGGCCACCAGGTGGGGGGCAGTGGGAAGTGGGACCACGTGCTGTAGAGGAACCATGTTACCGAGCTTTGCTTGCGCCTGGCAGTGGAGCCAACGGTTGATGAGAAGAGGAGGTGGGAGACCTGAAGCTTCATGAAGCCATGAGTGGCCTTTTGGAAGTGGCCGGCTTGGCTGCTCGGTCTGGTAGAAGCTTGGTCTGGCAGGGACCCAGCGTGCCCACAGAATGGAGATTTGGGCAGCAGGGAGGCCCACCCAGGTGGTAGCTGCCATGAGCCTCTGACCTGGGCTGCCCTCCTGCAGCTCTGGAGAGACAGAGTGCCAGGCAGGGTCTCAGCTGGATGCAGATGGCCACCCAGATTAGGATGGTCAGAGGGGAGTTAAGAGAGGGATTATTCGCACAGATGTGGACAGCCCTAGGGGTTCTCTTAGCATCCTTTAGCCTGAAGTTGGGAGGTGGAGCTTCAGTTGACATACTCAGAAACCCCAAAGAATTGGACCTCCTTTCTCTCCCCCTGCCCCATCTGCTGGTGTCCCAATCAGGAACCAGAGGGCAGGGAGACTCTGCTGTGCCCATAGGTGGCCGCCTTCTGAGGCAGAGCAGGTGGAGAAGGTGGGAGGGTGGTTCTGCAGGGGGGGATTCCAGCATGGCCAGTGGGGTGGAGAGGGCGTCCAGAGAAGCCATTGAGACTTGGCAACTCCTGCAACGCTGCCCTGGGGGACTTGAGCCTGAGAGGGGCCTGGACTATGGGCAAGGTCCGAGAAAGACGAGGGGGGCTGGCTGATAGGGGGACCGAGATCACCGCAAGTTCACTGTAAGGCTCAGATTTTATCCAGAGAGAAAGGGAAGGAAAATTATGTAGCTGTTTAAGACTCTAGAGCGAAATATCTCGAGTTGCCTGTCGTCTCTGCAGGTAGCTAGTTAGAGAAGCACACTGAGTCCGAAGACAGGGATTTTGGAAAACTTTGGTGCCATAAGGTCTTGATCTGATGTTGATCTTATTAAAGTCACTCGTATCTACCACTAAACACGTAGAAAATAAAAGTATAGAGAAGAAAATAAGACAGACCCTTAATCTAATGCCCAGAGATAGCCGCAGTTAAGATTTTAATAATCATCCAAACTTGAGCAGAGCTTTTAAAAACTCCACCGAAATACTCTGAGGTGCATTTATATGGCAACAAGACAAGCTTTTTAACAAACACTTGACCGAATATAAACCTAGTGTTGTTCCCAGTCACACGCTCAGCAGACATTCCTCAGCTGTCTGCTCCCCACCAGCTGCGCCGCCCCCACCCCATACACCGTGGGAGTGGGGCAGCCAGAGGGGAGAGAGGCACAGGCAGAAGTCTGGGCCCTGGGGGGGCAGGGGGAGGTGTGCAGGGCGGGCGATGCCAAGGTCTGCGCTTGCTGGGAGGCTGTGTGTTCGCCTCACTGGGCAGCTGGCGACGGCACTCCCTGGACACGGAATGTTTGAGAACACATCGATGCATTTTCCCAAACTGGTCTTGGAGTCCTAGAGACTCCCGGAAGCTGAGACGGGAGGTCCGCTTTTATCTGGTTTAATTTTGGGCTTCCAAGTAAAGTTTTCTTTAACAAAAGATTCTGATGCTTTTCAGAGACTTTGAAAAATAGTGGGATATGTGAGAAAAATGATTTTGCTTTTGGGGTTGCCCTGAAAGTTTACAAGCAACAGAAGCAAGCTGCTTTATTATTCTTCAGCCACGTGTGTGCGCACACACAGGGTTTTCCTTTTTAATGTGAAATGGTTTTATTAAAGTGACTATCAACTTTTTCACCAGCCTTTGTCACCAATGACATCAGAGTTTTCCCAGATATCAAATCTACCCTCAAAGGAGGATGTCTTTGCCTTCAGTGAGGATTTTCAAAAGAATATAGGATCTGAAGGCCCTTCCAAAAGTACTGCTCTTAGAACTGTTTTGAGTACTGATAACCTCACAGCAATAAAGCCTGGCCTCTCAAGACAGTCACTTTGATAAAGGCAGCAATTATTTGGCTGTGTGATCTCTGGTGAGCTTAAAAAAAAAAACAACCCAGCACATTCTACAGTATGATCCTTCCCGGTAGTCATGGCTACTCTTGACCATTTGGTTCATTTATATCTGGCCAGAAATTGTTCAGTGACGTAGTCACTCTGTTCCATACAAGGTTATCAACCTGGTTGACCAGACTTCAGAAAACGCGCCTACCACCATCTCACAGGATGTGGAAGAGAAATACGAGCATGCCCCTGCCAAGCCCGAGGCCCCCGTGGACTCCATGCTCAAGGATATTGCCACCATCATCCTGAGCACCTTCCTGCTCATCGGCTGGGTGGCCTTCATCATCACCTACCCCTTGGTAAAGCTCTGTCCCTTCCCTTTGCCCTCCCGGGTGTTTCTGAATTTCCGTGCTGGTCATCTGGTGTCTGAGCTCCATGCACAGCAACGCACACGGCAGATAAGCAGATACGTTTCTTTTCACATTTCAAAGTTAGTATTTGCTTATCTTCAGAAACATTGTAGTTAAAAAGACACTAGTTTCTCAGGAAAGGACAATTGTTTTTTGTTTTTCGTTTTTTAAAGATTTTATTTATTTATTTGAGAGAGAGAATGAGAGACAGCATGAGAGGGAGGAGGGTCAGAGGGAGAAGCAGACTCCCTGCTGAGCAGGGAGCCCGATGCGGGACTCGATCCCGGGACTCCAGGATCATGACCTGAGCCGAAGGCAGTCGCCTAACCAACTGAGCCACCCAGGCGCTCCGGTTGTTTTTTTTTAACCTATGTCTTAGAGTTAACTGATGGTAAAAGCTGATTTGTAAACCTTGCTTTTGCAGGTCATTTCGAATAGTCAACTGTATTTTCCTTTTTAAGAATAGGCATGATAGATGAAAATCCACTTAACTTTCCTCCCTTACAAACTGCCTGTGAGAGATGCCAGCTAGAGTGAAAAAGGCGGCATTCCTTCCACTTTCTATTGGAAATGAGTCAGCTAAGATTACGTAGTTGAATAGGTTGTCAGTTGGATAAAACATTCTAGAATATTCTTTCATCAGGTTGCTCAGAGCACTGAAGTGTCATCACCTTAGAATACTAGTGTCTGGGAAGCTCATGTCCCCTATAGGAATGTGAATGACTAACTCTTCCATTTGTGCAAATGGGTTCACTTGCATTGTTTTATATTTTACCTCACACAGTTCTATGAAGTCATTATCACTGTGCCCTACCCACAAATGAAGAAGCTGAGCTCTGGGGAAGTTAAATAACTTTCCCAAGGTTACTCAGCTGGTAGGGGGCATTTCCAGGATTTGAACCCAAGTTCAGAGAAAGAGGGGGCGGGGGTGTACACGAGAGCCAGAAAACTCCCGGGGGGGTTTGGCTACGCAGCCGTCCCTTCAGTGCCCTTCCCACACACAGGCAGTGATAATCACGGATCATTGCTACTTCAAATTATGACAGAACGAATTTTCCAGAATAGATGAGAGGAGTAAGGGAGGTGGGGAAGGCAGCGTGGTGGAATGGGGGGAGTAAGACTTGGCCAGGCCACGGGCGCCTGGGTGGCTCAGTTGGTTAAGCAACTGCCTTCGGCTCAGATCATGATCCTGGAGTCCCGGGATCGAGTCCCGCATCGGGCTCCCTGCTCGGCAGGGAGTCTGCTTCTCCCTCTGACCCTCCCCCCTCTCATGTACTCTCTCTCATTCTCGCTCTCTCAAATAAATAAAATCTTTAAAAAAAAAAAAAAAAAGACTTGGCCAGGCCACGTGTTTCAGCCACATCCTGGCTGTGAGGCTATGAGCCCCAGCTGCTTCCTCTGCCTGTCTGGATTGGTGACCATCTATGTGCCAGCCTCTCTGGAGTACATGACTGCGGTAGACAGCAAGCCCAGGTCTTCCTGTATCCACCATGCTCTGTTTGGTTCCTTGTTTGTAACAACTCCCGGACTTTCATAGAAGTCCCAAAATTTTAGAATTGAATGGACCCCCCCCCTCCCGCCGCCACCGCCTTCATCTGGCCCAGCCTCCATCTATAGCAGAGTCCTCCCTCTTGTCCCTGCCAGGCCCCTCCAGCAGGGGGACTGGGCTCTCCTGGGAAATCCTAACTGGCAAGAACCCATCCTGCCTCCTGTGCCTTCTCACTGGTCTCGGCCCGCCCTGTGGGGTTCTGTAAAGGGTACGGGCTTCTTCTGCCACAGGGAGCCTCTCCCTGCTGGCCTGCCTGTGTCCCTGGGGGAGCGGGCTGCACTTGTTTGGACGTGTCTCTCTCTTCCCAGAGCATGCATCAGCAGCAGCAGCTCCAGCACCAGCAGTTCCAGAAGGAACTAGAGAAAATCCAGCTCCTACAACAGCAGCTGCCCTTCCATCCACCTGGAGACATGGCTCAAGATGCTGAGCTCTTGGACTCGTCCGGCCTGTACTCCGAGAGCTCAGGCACCAGCAGCCCCAGCACGTCCCCCAGAGCCTCCAACCACTCGCTGCACTCCACTGGCTCAGCCTCCAAGGCTGGCACCAGCCCCTTCCTGGAGCAGGACGATGAGGGTAAAGCGAGTTGCTGTCTTCTCTTTCCTTTGAACACAACCTGAGAACCAGAAAGTACCAAGTCCTCCTGGGGAGTCTGCATGGGATTATGGAGTGCCGTTTCTAAGGGTTCACCGTGTTCTCACCTCATTCCCTGCCACTCTGGCAGCCGGGCTTCCACGCCATCCCAGGGCCTTTCGCCCTCAAGGGCCCTTTGGGGGACCACCTTGCCCTCCCTCCATCTTGCTCCATAAGGGCTGGCAGTTGCTGCTGGCCAGAGGGCCACTGGGTGTCTGGCTTGAGAGCGTTCCTGAGGCCAGCCAGGGGCCCCGTGTGACAGTGCCATTGTCGACCCCCATTCCTCTGGGGGGTTGGCTCAGACCGGCCGTCAGGGCAATATTCTGAGGGGATGGATGCTGAGCTCGTGCAAGAGACCTGAGCCCCAGTCTCAAGCTGGAGGCCGCTCCTGGCCTCATTTGCACATCCACTGCTGCTCCCTGAAGGCTTCAGGCGCAAATCGTAGGTGCATCTGTGGCAAACCCCTGTCTCCTGACAGTAATGCGGAGGCAGGAATGGCGGGCGGGAGGCAGGGGAGGCCGTGGTCCTGGGCATCAGGGAGGCGTGGACCCCGCCGGCTCTCGCCTACCGCAGGGCTGGGAACATACAGCCTGAGAGGTCCCGTCCCTGAATCTGAGCTCAGGAAGCTCGCACCATTCCGGCCTCAAGGTGTTTTAGATTATGTTTGTTTAAAACCACTTCTTCCTGTTTTGTCCCAGATGAGGAAACCAGCATGGTGATCGTTGGGAAGATTTCATTCTGTCCCAAGGACGTGCTGGGTCACGGAGCTGAGGGCACAATTGTGTACCGGTGAGTGGCCCCGGGAGCTCTGTGACTTCGCCGCCTGTCCCAGTACCTGTCAGCTTGCGGGTGGCAGGCCAGGCTCCAGGGGTGCAGCGGGGTCACAGCGGTGGCGTGGTGCCAAGACGCAGGAGTTCACCTCCGGGGAGGAAGCGACGGTTGGTCAGGGCTGTGAGGCTCACGAGGCGGCTGCTGGCTCACGGAACAAGGAGCACGGTGGGTCCGTGGGTCTCTCGTGTCCACAGCCTGTCTTGCCCCCCCAACCCAGCCCCTGATCCTTGTCCTCAGGGGCATGTTTGACAACCGCGATGTGGCCGTCAAGAGGATCCTCCCGGAGTGTTTCAGTTTTGCGGACCGCGAAGTTCAGCTGCTTCGAGAATCAGATGAGCACCCCAACGTGATCCGTTACTTCTGCACAGAGAGGGACCGGCAGTTCCAGTACATTGCCATCGAGCTGTGTGCAGCCACCCTGCAGGAGGTGGGGGCCCTGGGGGCAGTCTTGCCAGGGCTGCTGCAGCCTTCCTCCTCCCGGCGGCGGTGGCTCGAGGGACTGCAATTTCTTTTTCTTTTATTTCTCTATATTTACTTTATTGAAGTTATAACACAGCCTACTCATTTCAGTGACCAGTTTAGTGCGTTTGACAGGGGCACACGCCCACTTAACCACAAACAATCCAAACGGAGAGCACCTCAGCTTCATTTGGGTGGGGCAGTCTTTGGGTGCAGTTGGTGTCTGTCTCCCTGTGCCTCCAGGAAACCCCGCAGTTGTTCTCACCACTGGTCAGGGCTGGTGTGGGCTTGGAGGATGCTGGTTGAGGAGTCAGGCCTTTGAGATCCTCCATCGATCTCCTTTTGCTCAGTCTCCAGGCTGACTGTGAACCTATCTTGGTATTAGCTGGCTGCACTTGCAGGTTTACCTATATGAGGCCATGAACTTGAGTTCCTTGCCCTCTTACCTTTATCACTGTACACTAGTCCGTCAGAACTTCTGGTTGTTTAAGTGAGCCTATGGCTTCAGGAGAAAGTCTGTTGGCAAATGTGGATTTGGGCAGAGAACGTTGTCAGTAAAACTTTCCATTTCTTTCTTAAAATAGGAGCAAAGAAAATGAGCTGACCTAATCCCAAATGTTAAAGCAAAAAGCTGCAGGCGGGACTTTTCTAAATAAAATTGAATCACTTGAAAGAAAGAAAGAGCGTGTTGTGCAGAGATGCCCCTCTCTGCAGAGGGGCTTTGTGCATGACCTGGCCATGGTGTCTCTTACAGTACGTGGAGCAGAAGGACTTTGCCCACCTCGGCCTGGAGCCCATCACCTTGCTGCAGCAGACCACCTCGGGCCTGGCCCACCTGCACTCCCTCAACATTGGTGAGAAGCTTCCCTTTCCCAGGCCGCACCCCAGCTGAGGAGGGAGGTTGGGGAGGGTGGCCGACTGCTGGCATGGTCCATCCCTCCGCTGAGAATCTGTGCTTCATCGCTGGCTTGCACGTGGGGTTTTTAGGTGGCCTTTTGACAATAAGAATTTGAGGAGGAACCTTTCATAGTCACAGACCAGAACCCTTAGAGGTGGCAGCAGGCCTGCTGGGAGTCAGAGAAAGTGCACTCCCTGACACTACTCATGGTAAATATGGGACTGATCTGGAGCGTTCTATTAGTTCACAGAGACCTGAAGCCCCACAACATTCTCCTCTCCATGCCCAACGCACATGGCAGGACCAAGGCCATGATCTCGGACTTCGGTCTCTGCAAGAAGCTGGCGGTAGGCCGGCACAGTTTCAGCCGCCGCTCAGGAGTTCCGGGCACGGAAGGCTGGATCGCTCCAGAGATGTTGAGCGAAGACTGCAAGGACAACCCGGTGAGCACTGGGCACAGCTCTCAGCCTCTTGCCTCTTCAGGAGTGACAGCCTCTGAATTCAAGACTTGGGGGCTGTGGCACATGAAGAATGACGTTTCTTTGTCAAAGAGCTTCTGTGTGAACAGCATGCTGCTGGCACTTTCCTATGGTCTCCTGCTCAGACGAATGAAAGGGACATATGTGGGCAGTTACTATCCGCACCCCCCCAACTTTTCCAGTCACTTCCAGCCCCAGCCCATCGGCTCTAGAGCCCACATTCCCCGCTGTGAACGCCAACACGCCCGCAGCCCTTGCAGGGGGCCGGCGCACCTCTGGGCACTGCCAACATGCTAGACGAGTCTCCCGGGACCCCTTCAAGGTGGGAGAAGCGGCAGCAACACTCCGGTCCTCACTGCTGCTGAGTCTGAGGATGAGAATTCTCCAGAAGGCCTCTCACACCCTGCCTCTCTTTTCAGACCTACACAGTGGACATCTTCTCTGCAGGCTGTGTCTTTTACTACGTGATCTCGGAGGGCAGCCACCCTTTTGGCAAGTCCCTGCAGCGGCAGGCCAACATCCTCCTGGGTGCCTACAGCCTTGACTGCTTGCACCCCGAGAAGCACGGTGAGTGGGCCACAGGGTGGGAGAGGTCGGGAGCCACCCTAGCTGCCCAGGTGGACCCTTGGCCTGGAAGGGTGCCAGCTCTGTGCCCCCAGAGGCCCTTCTTTCCAACTGCTTGCCCTGTGGGCCTCCGTGAATTGATGACTCATTCCGAAGCTGGTAGAAGGTTGGGTAGGTTGTCTTTGGAGCACCTCCCCCTAAAGCCAGGCAGCTCTGAGGTTCCTTCAGGTCACCTAATGACCTCTGTGACCTGGGCAAGGCCCCCTTTGGGGACCTCTATTTTCCTGCTTGTGACTTGTGACGGGTTAAGTAACCTGAGGTCCCTTCCTGCACCGACATTCAGGAAAACAAGTAGTCCATGCTCTGTAAACTCTTGTGTGCAGGCCAGTGGTCAGTGGGTGAGGTCTGGGCTGGGAACAGACAGGCTGGGTCTTGCTCTCCGGGTACAGGGGCAACAAGTCTTTCTTTCTGACTTCAGGGTTTCCTGTGTTATAATTGACCCATGACACCCAGTGCCACCTTTTTAAAAAATTAAAACTGGGGCACCTGGGTGGTTCAGTCGGTTAACCGTCTGACTCTTGATTTCGGCTCAGGTCATGATCTCAGGATTGTGAGATCGAGCCCCACATCAGGCTCTGCACTCAGCACGGAGTCTGCTTGGGACTCTCACCATCTCCCTCTGACCCTCCCCTGCTCGCGTGTGTGTGCACTCTCTCAGTCAAAATCTTAAAAAAAAAAAAAATTAAAACTAACTTACTGTTTTGGTCATGGATTAATTTTCCTTAGTCCCTGTAGAAACAATAGGTTAGCATAAAGACCCACAACGCCTTTACACCGTGATGAATTCCTGCTATTAATACCTTTGTATATCTTATTCCAGTCTTCTAATTAGACAGGTGTGTGTCCTTTTGTAAAACATGGAGAGTAAATCGTACATGCCATCGAATCCCTCTCCATGTTGACTGGTGCTCCACAGGGCATCATTTTAAGAGCACAGCCCAGGACCTGGAGGCAGCGTTACCGGAGCCTCCGCTAGTGGGTATCTCCAATTACTCCTTTTCCCAGACACCCCGCCCATCAGCTGACATTTGTGCATGTTCTTAATTCCATTACTGCAGTGAGCTCCTGTCGGTAGAATCTTGAATCAAAAGGCACGCGTGCTGTTAAGTTTCAGGTATTTCACGGCGACCGTGGGCCGGTGATAATGAGTTACTTGCTTGTTTTCCTCCTTTGTAGAAGATGTCATTGCCCGGGAATTAATAGAGAAGATGATTGCGATGGATCCTCAGAAACGCCCGTCCGCGAAGCACGTGCTGAAACATCCGTTCTTCTGGAGCCTGGAAAAGCAGCTCCAGTTCTTTCAGGTCAGTCTCTTGGGTTTTTGCGTTTGGGGTATTTTTTTTTTTTTTTTAAGATTTTATTTATTTATTTGACAGAGAGAGAAAGCACAAGTAGGCAGAGAGGCAGGGAGAGGGAGAAGCAGGCTCTCCACTGAGCAGGGAGCCCGATGTGGGGCTCAATCCCAGGACTCTGGGATCACGACCCGAGCCGAAGGCAGCCGCTTAACCGACTGAGCCACCCAGGCGCCCCGCGTTTGGGGTATTTTTTAATCAAAAACCTTCATTTAACTTCTCCCAGATTTTAAAAAACAGAGCAAAAGACAATGAAACAAATGACTCCTAATCCCATAACCAAGAGATAACCATGGTTGACATTTTAACATATTTTCTTCATATAGCTAAAAGTGTGATTAGGGTCAAACTGTATATACAATTTTATATCCTTTTCTTTTCTCAGTACCTAATATTTTTATACAGTATTTCGTTCAGTATTAATAATAGCATTAGTAGTATTTGCAGTAGTAAATGTAGTGTTTTAACATACTTTTTTTCCATGTTAAAGTTCTAAAATTTTAATGACTCTAGTACTCCATCCTACGAATGTGCCATAATTTAAAAACCTTATGTTACGGGAACTTTCAAATATACACAAAAGTAGAGGGAATACTATCATGAACTCCCCTTTATCCATTCTCCAGCTCCAACAATTAATAACTGAACCTCTACTCCCTCCTCGAATCTCCACCCCAGATTACTGTGAAGTAAATCTTAGGCATTATATAATTTCATTCGAGTCTCCTAAATCTAAACATTTACTTACATTGGATTCTTTCTATCCTCTTTTACCTAATCTTTGCCCAGATCTCTTTTCGCTTACATTGGATTCTGAGACGTGAAATTAATAGGATCAGTAGAGATGAGCTCTGTCGGTGGTTTGGCTGTCTTTTTTTTTTTTTTTTTTAAAGATTTTATTTATTTATTTGAGAGAGACAATGAGATAGAGAGAGCATGAGAGGGGATAGGGTCAGAGGGAGAAGCAGGCTCCCCACTGAGCAGGGAGCCCGATGCGGGACTCGATCCCAGGACTCCAGGATCATGACCTGAGCCGAAGGCAGTCGCTTAACCAACTGAGCCACCCAGGTGCCCCTGTCTTTTTTTTTTTTTTAAGATTTTATTTATTTATTTGACAGAGAGAGACACAGCGAGAGAGGGAACACAAGCAGGGGGAGTGGGAGAGGGAGAAGCAGGCTCCCCGCTGAGCAGGGAGCCCGATGCGGGACTTGATCCCAGGACCCTGGGATCATGACCTGAGCCGAAGGCAGTCGCTTAACCGACTGAGCCACCCAGGCGCCCGGTGGTTTGGCTGTCTTAAGGCTTCGTGGTATTGCCCGCCCGGTGGCTTTTGTAGAAAGGGAACGTGTTTCTCAGAGTCTTCCCTGGTGTCAGTTCAGCACAGCTCGTCCAAACACATCGTACCCAGCACACCAGCTCTGGAAAGCAAGCACACGGGCTCAGTGCTTTTCCTCCTGGGGCTGGGTCAGAGTGAAGCTTGGGTTTAGGAGTGACCATTGCCCTGTCCTGGAATCTGACTAGAGCCTTAGCCCCCAATATTTAAGCTCCTTGAGGGCAGTGGTGGTTGACTTCTGGTTCGTTGCTGCCTGGCATGTGGCAGGTGCTTACTAAGTATTTGGATGGATTGGGAAGGCGACGGTTTCGTGCCACTTTCCACGGACAACATTAGGATTGTTCACTGTGTTCCACGGGTCATAACATTACAGTTGGGGAGGTCAGGTATCCTCAAGGGACATCTGGAAAGTCGCCAGGTTCCTTTGATGATGACAAGATGTAGAACAAGAATAAAGCTTACACAAAGGGACCTCCAGCCCACCGTGGGTTAGGATTTAAACTCTTCATTTTTCCAAGCCCTCTCATGTGAACACGCCTGCCTCGCGTTGTATCAACTCGCTGCCCCGGCTCTGCGGCAGAAGTGTGTGTCTACAGGGCGTCCAGGGCTTTCCTCTAGCCACTGTAAGTCTGAGAGTCAGCCAGTCTGGCTTCATCTTCATCAAAGAAAAGCCTATGGCCAGTGAGTCTGTGTGGGGCTCCTCGCTCCGTTTCCTCAGCTGCTGGAGCTCGCGCTCGGCTCGGGCTGGGGCCCTCAGACACGGGGCAGGGCGTGAGGCTAGGGCAGGGCCTCCGGAGCCCACACGCTTGTCAGCAACTTTCTGCCTCTCAAAGAGCGCTTCATCCATCTTTTCTAACTGTTTGTATGGGGAGTGCTGAGCGGCTGTGGATCTGAGCATGTCCTGTTTCCCTGCGTTGACAGAAAAGCCCAAGATGCAAATCAAAATTGAGCTTTTGTTGTTGTTCATTGATGAACGTTGATTGCACTACGGCTCCGTGTGAGATGCGGTGTGTGTGCGCAGGGGTGAGACGTGGGTGCGGCATTAGGGTTCGTGGAGAGGTGTGACACCTCCCCCTGTCACGGAGGTGGTCTGTGTGGGTCTCTCCCCAGTGAGCCACAGACGGGGCTGCTTGCAGGGGAGAGGGTGACGGATCGGGAGGGACCGAGGCACAACACTTCCTGTCACACCGAGGCACAACACTTCCTGAGGCCCAACACTTCCTGTCAGTCCTGAGGCCCGAGGCTCATGTGGCAGCGACCAATCTGTGACTTGTGTGTGTGTCGCTCCTCCAGCTTCCAATTCTGCACACCCTGACCATCATCTGCTGCCCTTGTCACCCTCACAGGACGTGAGTGACCGAATAGAAAAGGAGTCCCTGGACGGCCCGATAGTGAAGCAGCTGGAGCGAGGCGGGAGAGCTGTGGTGAAGATGGACTGGAGGGAAAACATCACCGTCCCCCTGCAGACAGGTGACCACGCCGACGCCCCAGCCGTGCATGTTGGCGGAAACGTTTCAAGAGCAGTAGCCGTTTCTAAGAAGCGAACATGGAACTGGCAGCTCCAGGCGGTCTGGGCTCCAGATCCTCCTCTCGGGGTTGAGGCTGTTGTCGGTGTGTCCTCTGGGGTTCGTTACGCTGATGTGGGTTTCATTTTTGTCTCTTTGAATGACAGGTTAGTGCCGGGTGCTATGCTCTTAATGGTTGGTTGTGCTTGTGGGTGCGACCCAGAGGTGGCATCCATAGCGCTGCCCTCGGTCAGGCTCGCTCTGGGGGACACACTCCTTTAACCCCGAGCGTGGTGGAGTTCTCTTGTGTTTCAGTCTGATCGCTCGTCCCCAGGAGCCCCGGGAATTTTCTCCTTTAGAAATGGGTTTGTTACATTGCATTCCTTGTTTTTTCCCTAGATCTGCGGAAATTCAGAACCTATAAAGGTGGCTCTGTTCGAGACCTCCTCCGAGCCATGAGAAACAAGGTAAGGGGCGTGAACCCCCAGTGGTCCCGGTGACGGGGGTTACAGCCACCTTTCTCCTTTCTGTTCTCTGTGGGTCCTTCCATTCGTACTAGAATTCTGAACTTGCAGGGCCAACTTGTTCCCTTAGATGGGTTTTCTCTTCCGGGATGTTGAGATGAGGAGTTCTGCTCTGGGAAGCGGGCTGTCTGGTGTCATCTGTGGTCTCTGCTGACTTGTGTGTGCCCTGTTCCTGTCTGAGACAGCACGGTATAAACTCCCTTAATGGGGACCTTCCCACACAGGCCTGGCCAGCGGGCCATTCCGGTAGGGCAGCTCCTGCCTGCCTCCCCAGCCCTGGGCCTGACTCGGCTCTGAGGCACCCTCCTGAACGAGGGGAAGCAGGGAAGGTAGGCGGATGGACCGTTGAGTATCTGAGTCTTTTCTCTTTGACAGAGAACCAACTGACGTTCTATCTTCCTTGACTAGCGAGAGGATCTTTCACCCGTGCTTCCTGGGCTTTCCAGCTGCTAACCCCTGTGTCTGTGTGTCCGCCTGTTTGCAGAAGCACCACTACCGGGAGCTCCCCGTGGAGGTGCGGGAGACGCTGGGCTCCCTCCCTGACGACTTCGTGCGCTACTTCACGTCCCGCTTCCCCCACCTCCTCTCCCACACCTACCGGGCCATGGAGCCGTGCGGCCACGAGCGGCTCTTCCAGCCCTACTACTTCCACGAGCCCCCAGGGCCCCGGCCTCCATTGACTCCAGACACCCTTTGAGCCAGGGTGGTCCTCCGTTCTGGTGGCCGCAGCTGTGACTGTGGGCCTGGTCTCTACAAGCCCGAGCCTGACGCCTCCCGGCTGGGCAAGGAGACCAGGCTCCCAAACCAAGTGCCTTGAGCTGTCCACAGTGCAGCCAGCAGGGGATGATGCCGACCCCAGGAAGCGGGAACCATGACCCGTTCTGACCTGTAGGGAGCTGGGAAGATGCTGACCACGAAAGTTCTGCATTCGGGGGTCCTCTGCCAAGGAGGGCCCATCCCAGAGGCAGCGACAGAAGCATCCTCCACCTTCTCCTGGATGCACTTGCTTCAGACCTACACTTTCTTTTTTAAACTTCCTGTTTGATGTCAGCCTGTGGGCCTGTAAGGAAGAGAGAGGAGGGAATCCCACGTTTTGCCTGCGTGTGGGACCAGGAGCATCTCTCTCCCTGGCCAGCGAGGCTAAGAGGCACTAAGCACAGCTTCTGCTCGAAGTGGGGCTCCAGAGGTGAGGGGTGTTACGGAGGAGGAAGTCGTTCAGAGCGTGTCGTTCCTGGGGATCGGAGATGCCTCACTCATCACGGACGCACCCAGAGTTTCCCAGCTCACTCTGACCAGTGTTCTTTGGGGGCAGCGAGAGTCTTGAGTGTGAGGCGCAGCGTTGGGACAGGTGAGCACCGCACACTGGAAGATGAGGCCGTGTCTGCAGATCTCTTAGAAACGAAGAGGACGCTCTGTCCTGAGTCCACGGTAGCCCAGTGCATCAGTGGCCTTTGGTGGATTTGGGGGATGTTTAGGAGCATTTGGGGGCAAGAGGTGATAAGTTCCCCATCAAGAAGAGCAACACCCAGGCAGAAACAGGCCTTTGGGACCAGAGGGGAGCAGGCCAGATGGGACACTCAAGGCCACCGTGGGGGAGTCCTGGGCCAGCAGGTGGGCAATGTGGCTCCTCTGTCCCTGGAGCCAGCAGGACGGGCCAGGGGGTCGGGAGAAGAGGCCAGGGTCACCACGGGCTTCGTGGGCAGGCTTTTATGTTTCTCTTGGCAGATTTTAATAACTTTATATTTTGATCATACTGTAGAATGCTATGTTAGCATAAGTAAGCTGAACTTGAAGCTTCCTTGTGAAGAAGATAAATGCAAGATATATAATTCACTTTTTATTTTGTGGGTACCAAAAGTCTCCATCCCCTCCAGAGAGAGCGTTCACGTTCAGAACATGCTCTGCTGCTGAAGAGTAAAACAGTGTAGCAAGGCTATATACATCCATTAAACAACTTCAAAGTCATAGTCCCTAAATTATGTCAATATCTTTTTTTGCTAAAATTAGTGTAGTTTTTAACTTTAGTTTCAGTCAGAAATTCCTGTCTTTTCCTCTACCGAGAGCCTTAGCGGTTAAATGTGAGCAGGGTACAGCGTGGAGGTATTCCCCGTGTCCTTTGTCCAGCCGGGTGAGTGGGTCCCTGCACTTCATTCAGTGCTGGGGTGCTCGGAGACTCCACTCGGGAGTAAGGATGTTACTGACGGACCGAGAACTCACTGTTTTCTTCTGTGAAATGCTTCCTGATGGTGGATTGGACTGAGGGCCACTCCTCAAAAGCTCTCCTTCTGTCTTCGTAGAATTCAGTTCCCTTCCTTTCATAATGCCCGGAGTCACTTTTTTCCTTAAATTCACATTATCCTCCATCTGCGTTATCCTCCACCCTCCCCGGTTATCTCGTCTAGACCTGGGAACCCCGGTGTTCTGGGCTGGCCTTGTGGTGAGTCTTCTGCCATACCGCCCGTTTTTCAGGAACCCGGCCAGATGCCTGCCCTCTCCCTGCTCTGCTGCATCCACGCCATTGTCCCTGTGGCCCTGCGGTCACTTTGCGGCCGGGCCTGAGTGGTGATCCCCCCCCCCACCAGGCAGTCAGGTGGAGAAGGTCCCACGAGTGACGGGCAGGCTGTCGGCCCTCTGTGCTGCTTCTGTCTCGTGGCCGAACGGTGTCGTTGGGGGAGTAGCCAGTCACTTCTGGCTGCCCAGGGTTTGTGTCCTCTCGCTGTTCAGGCCCAGCTTGTCTCCAGGACAACTGTTTTTCACATGCCTTTTCTGCTTCTCCTCTTCATTTCTACCCACCCATCTTCTCAAATTCATGTATTCGATGTGTTGGATTCTGGGTACTCACGGGGTGAGCCAGGCCGGATCCCGGGGGGCTGGGGACGCAGAGGTGAACAAGATAGGCAAAACCTCTGCTTTTGTGAGAGCGCAGAGGGAGAGACACAACAAACTGTAAAGATCAGGGCTCCAGGAAAAGCCGTCCTCCGTCAGCCTTCTCTCTGTCACTTTTAGGAACCTGGTCACTCCTCAGCCCCTCGGGTGGCTTGAAGAGGTCTCATGTGGACCCTGGTCATGCAAACTGCTCGGGCGTTCTCCGCCACATCTCTCTCGTCTCTAGAATCCTGGTTTCCTGTTGTGCTCTGCACCATGAGAAGGTGTCTGTCCTTTGCTAGAACAGGGCTCTGCGGCCTTGTGCATCCTGTCACAGCGGAGCTATTTCATCTTTAGCACGATTCCTGGAAGGCTGTTTAACTTTTTAGAAGTACACTATCTTCATTGTCACGACAGAATTTAGTCATATCTGTTGGGAATCCCAGGGACACTCTCATTAAATCCTGTGTTGAATCTGTCTTTGGCACGCCTGCCAGAATTTCTCCAGTTGCTTCTTGAGTCTTTTTAACTGCAGTTTGTCGAGAGCTCCCGTGTCACTAGGCATCAGAGCACTTGCACTTTGGGGGATCATTGGTGTCTGTGGTAAGTCACTAAATCATCTAGTGGCGGATCTAAAACCCTGCGTGCAGAGGGGCCCTCCCTCACCCCGCCCTCTCCGTGCCATAGCCGTCCTAGGCTCTTTCCAGTGAGACCTCACTCTGACCCATTACACGGATTAGAAGATCCACAGGTTAGTGGGCCCCGCAAAGTATTTTCTTTCTACCAACTCTAGAAGAAAGTCCTTGATCAGAATCAACTCCGGGCAAGGTTTTGTGTGAATGTGGTTTGTTTACCATTGCACTTCTTTCACACCACAGTGAAAGATGCGGTGGCTGCTGATCGGACCTCTCGCAGATGTGGGGGGCCTCTGGGTTGTAGACCTTTCTCTTCTTGGCCGCTGTCTCTTCAGAAGTTGGGCTCTGGCCTGGTTTGGGTTTCCTGAGTCTGCTTTCGCCTTCCCGCTCTGTGTATTGGGTCCTCAGCCTGGAGGTCCTCGCAGAAGGTAGGCTGGTTCACCTTCTGCTGCCTTCTTTGCCACGAGCCCTGGAAGAGCACACAGCACACGTGTACAGAGCCTCTCTACATTCTCTGCTCTTTTAGTGTCTGAACTCCCTTTTCTTCACATATCCCAGTGTCTCTTCCTTGCTGATTCCTTCACCATCCTGGAGTTGTCCTTGTAGCTGAGTATGGCCTGGCATTGGCCTTTCCTGGAAGAAAGTCACTGGGTGTCCCATACAGATGAGCCAAAATGCCACCTTCCAAGGTTGGACTATGATCTTTTAAATTTTAAACCAAAGTGTCTCCTCATCCTGCACTTTGTTTTCTTGATGAAACAGTGAATTCCCCCATGAGTAACCCTGGTTTCAGTTTTTTGTATCTGCGCGTGAATCCTTTCTGTATTCATTGGGCAGCCACAAAGAGCGCATCTGCAATGAGCCTCCCCCTGGGGCAGCCTTAACCTCCACTTCCGGCCAAAGTCCCCACCCCACTCGCCTCACCCTGTGTTTGGCGGGTACAGTGTTCCTTTTCAGTATCCCAAAAGCTGTGACGGGGGCATCCCCACTTACCTAGAGAGCATTACCAGTCAACCATGTGGCATTCTCAAATGCAAACCTTACGTAGTGTTCTTTTTGCCATGACCTATTTATTTAACCTATTTATATTTATTTAATTTTTACTCTGACGTATATCCAGCTATAATTGCACTTGCTTTTAAAGCACATCAGATTTGTTTTGGACAACACACCCCTGACCATTCTAAAACTGGAAAAAGAAAAGTTATACTGTATCCTTCCATGGGATGGACGCCTCACAGTAGTTTTATCATTAAAGGGTGAGAAATTTGGTCAGGGTAAAAATTTTCTTTTTTGAGTGATTTTTTAAAAAAAATTCTGTGCCATTGTGTCTTCTCTGTAGACAGTTGTTTAATGGGTATGTGTTAATTATGTGATAGAATCCTCTCTGTGAACCTACAATCCTCTTTTTAGCTTTATATTTTATAAACTGCCAGATTGTACAATTTTTATGTGTATTTTTAAAGCTTGATGTGAGGGTAATTATCTAAGTTAAACAGCCTATTTTTGTACCTCCTGTACAGTTTTATAATTCTGCTGATTGATAAAGGCGTCTTACGCAGCGCCAACCACAAATAAAGGTAGTTTTAGACCTGGAAGTCGGCTTCGTCTTCTTAAAAACTTGACTCCCACTCTCAGGTCTGGGGTCATTCCTGGCCCTTTTCCTGGCTGTAGGGGTCTGGATGGTGAGGGTGAGCAGCTGACTCGGGGGGTGAAAGGGGTGCAGTTGCCCGCTGGTGTCCGAGGCGCGGTCCAGGGGGGCTGGAACGTCCTCCTTGGTGACTACGGGGAAAGGTTCTTTAAAACCCTGCAGGGAGTCCCCAAAAGTATTGGTTTGGGCTGAATTCCAGGAAGCTGGCCAGGTTGGGACCGAAATGCCCCATGGTGAGAATGAGACTCCAGCAGAGTTTGGGGGTGGGGGTGTACAGTGGGGAGGACCCGGGACCAAGAAGCCCATGAAGAGGTTAAAACCACTTCAGTAACTCGGCCGGCGCAGTGCCGGGAAAGCAGTGACGTGAGTGTGTCAGGGGCACATACTCCATCTACCCACGTGCCAAGGAATGAGCCAGCGGCCAGTCTGGTTGGAATTTAGAATCCTGCCAGTGTGCTTCTTCCTTTCCATCTGGTGAAAAAGAGGAGGTTCCTGTCTCTTGGATCACAGGAAGGGACCGCTCACAAAGCCCCAGGACTGGCTCCTTCTGCTCTGCCCGCCACCGTCCCATCCCTCTGGCTCGGCAAGGCCCCAGGAGCGTGCCTGACAACCATGGACAGAGCCTCTGAAGCTCTGGATCACGGACACACCCAAACCCAAGGGAGCTGCAGGATGCTGTTGATGCCCGCTTGCTGCCTCCTGCCACTCGATGGAGCAGCAGAAATAGCACTTGGAGTCCCCAGAGAGCTGCGAGGCCGGAGCAGGGGCCACATTTGGAATTGGCCCAGGCCAGGGAGGGGGGCCTCTGGTAGCACCCTTAGCTGCCTCTGAGAATAGAGACAGCAAAAGGCACCGACTGGTACTCTTTCTATTATTTGTCCCATCTGTCATTTGTGCTGGGCGCATGCCTGAGCTACAAGAGCTCATGAAAAGAGCCAACTAACAGCCCCACCTGTCTGCCCTTCCCACTGGGCCAGGCACTGTGCCTGACCTTATTTCTTTCCCCCGGCAGACCAGCATTTCCCTTCAGATCAAAAACATACAACATCTTTCGTTTTAGCGAGACACTGACTGGACCCTTCGCCAAGGCCAACGATCGGGAGATGATCTCGCATCTGGGCCACTTAGCTGGGGGCAGAGGGAGCAGGGCTGGTAAGAAGATGGCAGCCCCTGGGAAACCATAATAAAAGATGGCAGGGGGTAGAGGGCACGGTTTCCAGAAACAGGAGAGGCTGGGCCGGCAGGACAGTAGCTGAGTGAACTTGGCCTCTGAGAGGGTTGGCAGGTGAGCCCAGTAGGTGTTCTTCCCTGCCCTCCCCAACCTTTGCCTCCCCAGGTTCACCTACGCCTGCTCAGCGATTTGGATGAAGCCACAGAAGTGTGCTCATTGGGTTTGCCTGCCGGCGACACAAACCTGGAAAGGGTGACTAATCACGAACGTGATTCATGACCCAGTCAAAATTCCAGAAGGTTAACAAGAAGCTGGAATGCCGAGCCCAAACCCAAAGGATGATCGGAAGCCCTTTGACATTACAATGGGGTTGGGGGCGGAGGGCAGGGCCGTGAGGGGCTTGGGAACTGCCACAGACACTTGAAAGCAGAGCTGTTGGGGCCTCAGCCATCTGTCACATGACGAGGGGCTGGCTTTGCCCCCTTGCGCCAGAGGGTTTCAGCTAGCCTAGTGGGGAGCAGGGTCCAGGCGGGAGCCTGAGCTGCCCAACAGTGCCAGAGGAGGCTGGGCAAGGGAGGGAGAGCTGGGTCTCTGGAGGAATCCAGCAGAGGGGACAGGCGCCATCCTGCATCCCGAGCAGATCAGGAAGAAATTCTTCCTTGGGTCGGAGGTTGCACTCAGGGCCCTTTCAAATAAGCATCTGTGGCTGAGGCCTGCCCCTTGCTGCAGTGAGTTCCTGGCAAAGGCTGCCTGGCTGGGTGTGAATCACAGGAAGCTGGGGGCGGGGGGGCACCTCGAAGGAGCTGTTGATGATTGGAGGGGGCTGGGCTGGTGTTCTCTGAGATTCTGCGGGGGGGCGTCCGCAATTCCAGACACAGGTGCTCTAAGTGGTTATATAAGCCACAGTTGACTCATTTGGGACAAGTGTTCACCTCAGAATGCCAGTTCCAAGGAATACTGCACTTAGGAAAAAGCACTCGATGACCAAATAAACTTGGGAAATGATGGACTAAAGACAGATTTCCTATTGAGCGCAACACCATCCAGAGGCTTTTTCATATACCAATAGGAAGGGCGCCTGGCTGGATCAGTCGGTGGAGTGTGTGACTCTTAATCTCAGGGTCATGAGTTCAAGCCCCACATTGGGTGTGGAGCCTACTTAAAAAAAAAAAACAAAAAAACCCCACCATATACTAATAGGATATCTTGAATTATTGCCTTTAATTCTTTTTTTTTTAAGGATGTTCAGAGTGGCAGAGATAATGTTTTCATCAAATCTTATTTTCCTCTTTCTGGATTCCTAGGAAGACAGCACTCCCAGCCTCGCCGGAAGTTAGGTTGGGGCACGTGACTAACTCTGGCCAACAGGCAGGAGGGGAGGTAATCGGTACCTCCAGCTCTCTCTTCCTCTGACGCGGTGACCGGCCATCATGGAGGCCACAGGTGGAGATGACACACAATGGAAGCCACCTGGATCATGCAGACACCACACAGAAGGCAAGCTGCCCTGAAAAGTCACCTGATTCAGAACAGACTTCTCATCAGTAAAATAAAGAAACAAACCAACCCTTGTGTTAAGCCACTGAGATGTCTGGGTTAAACACCGCAGCCCAGCTGAGCCCATCTTGACTAACCGTTTAGGTAGAAAATATCCCGGAAAAAGACTGCCACACATGCCCTGAAAGGTGAAGGACAGTGCTGGGCCACTGGTGAATTTAGCCAGCTAAAAAGTTCGTGCTGTCAACAATCTGAGGGGGCAAAGGAGATGGATTCTCTGCCTGCTGCTCTGTCTTTTGTCCATCCACCTCCCCTCATCACTGAATGCCCCATTTGGCTTCTATGGTTACCTGTGGTCACCTGATGTTTTGGTGGTTAGTGGCAAACCCTGATGAGAAGCGGCTGAACCCAGCAGGGGAAGGGGGAGGGGCAGGGCAATAACACCCCCCCACACACACACACATACACACACACTGCCTTCCCTTGGCCCCACAGGGCCTGCTGGGCTCACAGTGGTCTCTCCCAGGGCTTGGGACATACAGTTGGTGGGGACCAGAGGAGGTGAAGGTGGGAAGGAGAGTTCCTCTCGTTGGCACCCACTCTCCCCAGAACAATTTTAGGGGAGAAACAAAATGGGGACTAAGGGGCAGAAGGTGGATAATTTACATTAGGCCCCATGAAGCATGGAGCTGAGGGTCTGACCTCCATTCTGGGCGGCTCAGAAGCCCCCCTTCTTGCTCTTGTGCTGCAGAGGAAGGAGACAGGGATAAGGACAGTCAACCACAGCTATTACTGAGCAAATATTGCTTTCCCTTCCAACATGGGAGCCATGTTTTGACACCCTCAGCGGCTGGGTGGCCGTCACAGGGAGCGGGGGGCAGACAGAGAGTGGAGAACTTGTTGGTTGAAAAGGAAGCCCTCTTAGATAGGATTTGCTGTAACCAGGATGACAAAACCCAGTGTCGTTGCTTGTAGGTCTTAGAATTTTTAGCTAGGTCAGTCGTTTTCGAACTTTGACCGTATCAGCATCATGGTGTGGGAAACGGGAAACTTGCCCAGGCCCCGGTCCTATCCTGCTTCAGCAAGCCTGGGTCTCTGCATTCTTTGATTCCCAGGTGATTCTGGCACAACCCAAAGTGTGAGAACCATCGATCTAGGCCATAGTGCTTATCAGAGAAAGGAAGTTCACAAGATAAGTACCGTTAACGCTTTGGTGTGTCTCTCACCTATTACAAATAAATGGATACCAGTTTTTAAATCCAATGATATAGTACATACTTTTAAAAAATCCTGGTTTCCACAAGCCAGTCCCCAGGGCTGAGAAATAGCTGGTCATCTCATTCCTTGGGAGGGTGGGTGAGAGCAAGAGCTCATC
This sequence comes from Neomonachus schauinslandi, assembly GCF_002201575.2. Classification (NCBI taxonomy): domain Eukaryota; kingdom Metazoa; phylum Chordata; class Mammalia; order Carnivora; family Phocidae; genus Neomonachus; species Neomonachus schauinslandi. The sequence continues at coordinate 45,276,791 of NC_058417.1, read as the reverse complement.
ATCTGATTTCCTCAGCTACTGGCTTCCTGAAGGAATGCGGTCAAGCCCTCAGTCAGAGACCTCCAGCACCCACCCCCAGCCCCCGGGAGAGTGTGTTCCATGGAAACTTTGGGGAGGAATCTCATTATTGCTTGTTCCCAAAGACATGTCTGCATGTGGGTCTTATTTCCTTGTGCTGGACACTGGCAAGTCCTTTCAACCCAAAGGCTTGTGTCTTTCCGCCGGGAGAAATTGGCTTGTCTAACTTTTAAATCATTGTATCCCCTCCATTTTCTGTTTTTATTTTCTGGAACTTTCAACAGTAGAATGTTAGAACTCTGGGTTTGATCCTCTGTGGCACTTACAGTTTATTTCTTATATTGCTTTTGTTAACTTTGTTCCTTCTGGAAAATGTCCTGGCTTTATTTCCCAAATTTGCCATGACACTCTTCTTAGTTTCAGCAATCATTTTTCATTTCCAAAGCTCTTGATCCTTGTCCCTTTCTTATAGTATTTGAGGATACTAATTAGACTTTTTTTTTTTTTAAGGCTTTCTTCAGTTCCCTGTATCATCTCTGTATCCTTTTGGGTAGTTTTTGCTTATCTTGATCTCTCTTTTCCAAGTTGCAGATTTTCCTAAGTGTTGGTGGTGCTTGATGGGTTATACATACCAAAAAATGAGGTAACAAAAAGCTGATTGAGGCCCTGTGTTGGTGAGTAGAGCTTGTCAGCTGGCAAGCCTTGTTTTTTAAATTATTATATGGGGAACCCTTAAATGCCAGAGGGCAGAGGTCTTTGCTCTGGGGTCCTTAAATGTCTTTGGAGAAGAGTCTTCTGATTGTTGGCCTGGGGATTAACTGCTACTATCTGTCCTTCTGCATCAGGCATCAAATGTTTTGTGAACCAACTTCTTAGTTCATTCCAGTTCTAACATGTCACTCCCAGCCTCCCCTGAATCTCCAAGGGGAAGCCTCTCTCTGGTTCTGTTGGCCAGATCTGCCCCTCCTCAGTTCCATCTCATTCACGTGTAGGCTGAGGCAACCGCCCTTGGCTAGGGCTGCAGCCTGTAGAGGAGACCTAGCCTATTGGGGGTGGGGGTACTGAGTGGGCACAGCAAGTGCAAAGATGGGACATTGAGGGAGTGGATGGGAAAGTGGTTGACCTTGGGGTCCAGGCTGATGGAGGGAGACAGGAATGTGGTCAGGAGAAGTTCCGGAGATATGGAGGTGGAGCAGTATTGCATAGTGACAAAGTAAGATTTGGCTGCAGGAGTGGGTGGTGGAGTGAAGGTGAAGAAGACTCTTACAGCTTGAGGAAGCGAGCAGATGTTGAGGCTCAGGTGTAGCTGGGTCTTCTGGTAGACGCTGCGGTTGACCATGGTGGCAGCAAGAGTCAGGGGGCAGGGGAGGTAGAGGTAGACTGGAAGACAGAGCTGAAGTCCTCCAAGAACCCCAGGTTGGGCAATGGCCTTGAGATGGGGAGTTGGCATGGGCCTTAGTGGGGGAAAGCACATGAGGGTGGGCTTGCTTCCAAAACGCTGAAGCCATGAGGAACCAGCCAGTGCTCAAAGCCTACCCAGCTCAGAAGTACGGGAAGTCCCCACTCAGGAAGAATGGGGGGAAATGAGGCATCCTCAGAGGAGGGCCAGGCTCCAGCCAGGGCGAAGAAATGGAGGGTCTGTGAAGAAGTGAGGGGTGTGGGCAAATTTCTCTCCAGTGAAAGAGATTTCAGAGGGCAAATGGGAGGTTTGAGCCAAGAGAAGCAGTAGCCTGAATATGGGTGAAACCTCAGGAGCTGGTGGGGGCCGAGCACAGTCCTTCAGACTGACAAGGCCCAGGACAGTTCACACGGGTGGGTTAACTCTCCTTCAGGTTGTGATCTGAATGGACAGAAAGTTGTTCAGCAGCCAGAAGGGACATGGGGCCCCCGGGAGGTTGTGAGGTCTTGACTTTATCAGCTGCTGAGGCTCTCTCTTCTATACCAGCAGAGGAACTGAGGCAGTTCTCTGCTGTTGCAACAGAACCTGACTGGCTGGGTGGCCTTGTTGTGGCTGGAGAGCCCTCGCAGCCGTGAGGGGAGCAGGGAAGCCAGATCCAAGCCCCAGCACCAGCCCCCTGAGGTCCTATCCCTGCCGCTGGGCCCGGACCCGACAGCAGGTCCCACGTACGGAAAGAATATGCAATCAGAACCACTGAAAAAACACAAACACCTGGTAGTATCTAATTTTTAAAAAATAATCTTTATCCACATTCAAATATCTTTTAATCTAACATTCAGGCCTCAAAAGAGAACAGTCTCACAGTAAAACCAAAAGTTAACCTCTTACACGCTTGGATTTTGCCTTTGCTTTTCCAACAAGCCGGGGAGCCGCCTTTGGTGTCTTTCCTAAGGAAGCAGTTCGTTTCCCCACCTGGGTTCCTAGTCAAGCATCTCAGTCTATTCTCTCCCGTGCAGTAAAGGTGAAAGGAAGAAAAGGACAGCAGGTGCTTACCCTGACATCCGTGTTTTCCAGAGAAAAGGCGATCTTCCTTCTGTGAGAGACACTCTCAGCTCGTCCTCCGTCAGCTCTTTGGCTGTTGGGTGGTTCTGGGTAAATTTGCTGCACCTATATAGATCACCTTCCTTAAAAACAGCCTCTCAGGATCCCAGCCCATTTCCAACCTCCTTGTGATTGCAAAGAAATGGGATCTCCCACTGCCACGCCATCAGGAGAACTTAACCGTGCCTTTCAGACAGAGCAGCAGGACCCCTGTCACTTTGGCCACTAGGTGGCGCCTGTGTGCAGCCTCCTTTCCTGCCGGGCCAGCCCCTTCCCGAGTTGTCCCCTGTCCTGGGTGTGGCTCCTATTCCTCCCTCCAGCTCTGTGGGGCCGCCCCCTATGAGATGAGACTGGGATCCAGAAAGAAGGCCAAAGGACCTGGTGTTGTAAACAACTCAAGTCCTTCATGAAAGTAATGCATATTCACGAGTTCTTCTCACTCGAGCATTAACATGAAACATACTATGTACGGCCCCTTCCTTCTCTGGGGATGATCTTGGGGTCTGACGTTCTCTGGATCCACACCATAGTCAAGACAGGTACTAGGGTGTCCTTGAGCTCAACTCCAGGGACACAGATAGGTGCACGTCCGGGCACCACTTGTAACAACCCCCATAAACGTGGTCCGGTGCTTATCATGTACCAGGCTCTGAGTCAGTGTTTTACAAATCATCAAATTTATTCCGCCCAGAAGCCCTTCGAGGGGGCTCTAAGGTGGGCAAGAGGACCCTTAGAGCTTGGATGTGGGATCCCAATTGCCTGGAATAATCTTTGTGTGGCCTCTTGTTGCTGCTGCATGCCAGCTCAAAGAACCACCCACCAACTACTCACTCAACATCCATACCGAGTAAGAGCAGCAGAAATGTTGGCTGTCAGTATTTTCTGCATGTTACAGATAGGCAAATTGAAGCTCGGAGAAGTTAGGCAACTTGCCCAAGGTCACACAGCCGGCAGGGAGCTGTGCAGAGAATCAAACACAGGTCCTTGTAACTGTACTCCGCCAGAATGACCCCACAGTCTCCACCCTTCGGCCTGTAGGCCGCTGCGTCTATGAAGAAATGCCGTCTAAGGACCTGGTCAGCATTTCTACTCTGAATCTCTGTTTCCACCTGTAGTTGCGACTCCCTTGACTTTATTTAAATGGAGAGCATTTTCTCATTCTTGCTAAAACTGTGTGGTCTCGGCACCAGAAGCATCAGCATCACCCGGGAACTTTTAGGAATACAAATTCTCAGGCCTCATGCCAGACCAGCTGACTCAGCAACTCTGGGGATGGGGCCCTCCATGCTGATGCATGCTAAAATTTGAGGGCACTCGCTCGTGTCTCATAAAACCAAGTCCCTAAGCTTAATTAAGTCCAACAAGCATTTCCCGAGCATGTTCTTGGTGGCTCAGAGAAGAGGGCACCAGAAACCTAGCAGCGAAGGGAAGGAAACAGACACGAAATGGAATCTGCCCCAGAAGCTACAAAATGGTGGGGGGCAGAGACAGGGGTTGGGGGGTTGCAGGTCGGAGATGGACCCAAATGAGGCATCAGAACTGTCTGCGCAGCTCTTAACACAGGCACACGGGGTTATAATCAGACAGTTCTGAGGTGGGTTCAGCATCTCAGCTAAAACCTGCCCAATCTGAGATGGCTTTGGGGGCTTCACAGCCAGGCTTCGGTCAAGCTTGGCATCCAGGTGGAGTCTGATACTGTTTGCAGTACAAAAGATGTCACCCACCCTTCTGGAGAGGGACCGCCTTGGTCTTTCCCTTCCTCGGCTCACTTTTGGGGACTTGCAGAGCACTTTGTTGCCTCTTCATGTACCTTCTGTGCTCTCTGCCCCCAACTGACCCCTGCACCTGCCAGTGCACCAAACGGGACCATGCCTTCATGCCTCTGCTCCTGCTTTCTTCTGCACTTTTCACCCACATTTCTGCTTTTCCACCCGGTGTGCTGGTGGCTCAGCATTGTGCACCTTGGAATTACCTGGAGAGCTTAAAAAACACAGTATAAACATACACAAGATGCAACTTACAATGTGCGATGTTTGAGACATACTAAAAATAATGTATCTGAAATGCCAATTTCACTGTATTTTAGGAGAGTCAGAAGCAGGGCTGGGGACCAACCAGGTCTAGACCCCCCCTTGGACAGCGGATGGGTGATAAGAGCCTGTAAATGCCGGGGCTCAAGCCTACTTCCCAAGCCCCTTCTCTCATTACTCCCCCTCTGAAAGCAAGCTTGGGTCCCCAAGGTGGCACTCAGCCATCAGGGAAGTCTCGCCAGCCTCCCGCCCTCCCCCCACTACCAGGTTATTACAGTTACTACAGTCTTGGCTCTGATTAGTGATTCTGGGGCCTGATGCCTCAAGAGCCACAGACCCCACGTATCAGACAACCCATGCATTCCCCACTTTACTCCCCTGGCCTGGGGAGTGCCCAAATGCAGCAAGATGCTGTCTCTGACAAAACAGAGCAAGTCTGAATTAGGAAGGAACGAATGTGAGGCACAGCAATCTATAGTGAACTGCTTACACGCTTGTATTTTCCTCAGTACAATGCGATTTCGCTTTGACCATCTGAGAACTCGAAAAGCAATTGCCAAAATGCTATATTACTTCCTAAAGCTCGAACCAAAATGCATGTGGAGATGTTCTCAAACATTGATGCCTTTTCACCCGCCCTCTTTTTGTGAAGACCCAGCAGCAAATTAAGCCACTGGTGCCAGAGCCAATCCAAGCAATGGGCAATTTTATTCTGGAACATTCCTTGGTTGACTGATCAGTTTCTCTGGCATGATTCACGGTTTCTTATTCCACACTCTGGTTGCACAGGGCAGAAACCAGCTGAAACTGGCTTAAGCAAAAATGGCAAAAGGATAGGCTCATGGAAACCAATCTTCAGGAATAGGCTTCAGGAATGGCTGCAGACAGGGGCTGGAACGCCATCAGAACGTTTTCACCTCTTCTCTGTGCGTTTTGACCTCTTCACCTCCTGCAGATCCCCCTTCTCCTTTGACTGGGGGGATAGCCTCAGGTAGCATCTGTCCTCTGACCTCTGCAACCAGGCAGAAAAAAGGCTCTTTCCCTAACTTGTTAAACACCACCACCACGACAAACCCTCAAGGTAAGACCTGAAGGTGGGGTACTATGATGCCAACCTTGGACCAATCATTTGGCAGGAAAGTGGGGTCGAGTTGGAGGACAGAAGTTCCCTAGAAAACCTTCCAGAGTAGAGAAAGGAGGGGTTCCCCTCAAAAAAGGCCAAGTCCAGCATAACTCCTGGGGAAATTGCAAGTGGGACATGCATCCTAATTTGTGTCTATGACAGATGCCATCAAAAGTTTCAAGTCACATGGGCTCCTCCAAGCTTTGGGCCTTGATGCCCTCCCACCCAACGTCCCACATTGGCTTTGTTTCCGCCGGCAGTATGACAGGGAGATTCCAAAAAGAACATTTGTGAAGATGCTGATGCACAAAAATACCAAGAGAGATTGTTCCAGAGCCCAGCAGACCCTCCGCGTTCATGGTCTTGATTGCCCTGTGGTCTCTCACGTGATCTAATTTGTGACTTTGCTAAGCCAGGAATTTAAATGGTATGTGGGGCTGGCTTGTGGAAGCAAGATCCCCTGCCTCTGTGTGAGCCGAGCTGGCTGCCCAGCACCCACCTCTGCACCTGGCTTTGATACTTTCTGCCTATTGGTACAAAACCACTCTGCTAGGGTAGGGTTTTTGTTTTGTTTTTTTTTTAAAGATTTTATTTATTTATTTGACAGAGAGAGCGATAGCGAGAGCAGGAACACAAGCAGGGGGAGTGGGAGAGGGAGAAGCAGGCTTCCCGCCGAGCAGGGAGCCCGATGTGGGACTCAATCCCAGGACCCTGGGATCACGACCTGAGCCGAAGGCAGACGCTTAACGACTGAGCCACCCAGGTGCCCGGGTTTTTTTTTTTTTTAATTGCTGGGCGAGGTGGCAAATGTGGCAAGATCTGCGAAAGCAATGGTTCTTAGTCACAAAGAGAAGTTTCTCGTGGCAGGGCATGTCAATTAGGGGCAGACCCAGCTCTGTGACAGTGACTAGCCTCCTGCAGGGGGACAACAGGGGGCTCCTCCTGGAACTGTCCGTGCATCAAAGGCCCCCAGCGGTGTAGACGCTGCATATCCAAAGAGAGAGTAGGGGGAGAGTGTACGGCAGTTCCTCAGAATCTTGCACCTAGAATTATCCTATGACTTGGTTAATTCCACTTATGGGGCCTACACCTCGCAGAGCTGAAAGCAGGGCCTCGAGGACGTATCTGTGCCCACGCTCATAGCAGCCTGATGCACAGTAGCCAAAAGGTGGAAGGAACGCAGGTGTCCATCAACCAATGTATGGATAAGGAACGGTGGTGTGCACAGGCGGCCGAGTGTCACTCAGCCTTAAAAAGGAAGCAGATTCTGACACCCGACTCTGACACGGACGATCCTTGAGGACATCCCGCGAAGTGAAGCAAGCCAGTCACAAAAGGACAGGTACTGTAGGCTCCTATTGCTATGTGGTTCCTGGAGTAATGGGATCTGTACAGAGAGAACAGTGGTTGCCAGGGGCTGGGAGGGGGCAGGAACCGGGAGTTAGTATCTAATGGGACAGAGTTTCAGTTTGGGAAGATGACAGTGCTTTGGAGGTGGGCGGCGGTGATGGTGGCAGGACAGCGCGAATGTTCCCGAAGGCCATAGCATGGTGCCCTAAAAGTGGTTAACACGGTACCTTTTCTGTTGCGTGTATTTTGCCACCGTTTAAAAAAAATACAAACAGGAGTGGTCTGAAAGTGAGGTTCGCCTGAGGGGGGAGCCTGCCACAGGAAAGCACGTGACTCGGGCGTGAGGAGGGAGGGAGGAGTCTGAATTCACACACGCAGAGCCACACAACCGCAGAAGTGGGAGTACCTTGTCCCCTCCTCGGATCCCGGCCGCTGGATCCCGGGCTGCCCTGCGTCCCCGCCCCCCGCCCACCCAGCCCAGTCCTCCCATCAGCAACGACGACGACGGGTAAGGTCACGCCTCTCCCTTCTCTCTTGGCAGCCTGGAAGGGGTTTCCCACGGACTGTCAAGGCCCGACTTCTAGTCCCTTCCCCTCTCTTGGCCTGTTTCCCTGGCCAAAGCGGGCAGAGACCCCCAGAGTTCCTTCTGGGCCGATGTTCCCCGCCGGGTGAAGCTCCCCCCTGTCATCTCTGAGTTCACGAGTTTATTGACCTTGCTTTTATGGTTGCTTCCTGTTTTTGTCCCGCTTCCTCTCCTGTTCTGTCATCAGGTGACGGATTTAGAAGCGAGGGGCTGCCTTCTGGCCCGTGGGCCCACGTGGGTAAGGCCTGAGCCCTCTGCGCTGTGCTCCGAGCGGATGCAGAGAGAAAGGGATGGTCCCCTTCCTCTGGGGATTGCATCTGGGGTTCCTGACGAATCTCTCTTCTTTCTTACTATAGGTCACACAGGTTTTGCTAGTTTATTCCTCTTTTACTGCTACTGTAAATGGTGTGCTTTTAAAATTTTGTTATTGTATGTTACTGATAGACATAAAAGCAACTTATTTTTTGGATCTTGATCTGATAGCTAGTTGCCTTGCTAAAGTCCCTTGTTGTTTCGAATCACTTGTCTGGTCATTCTTTTGGATTTTCTACCCAGGCAATCGTATCATATGGAAATACTGAGAGTTTATCTAGGACCTCTGGAGCAATGGTAAAAATAGCAGAGATAGTGGGCATCCTCATCTGGTTCCTGCTTTTATAGGAAATGCTCCTAAGATTTACTCATTAAATATAATATATGCATAAGCTTTTTGTAAATTCTCTTTACCAGTTTAAAGAAGTTTCCTTGGGGCGCCTGGGTGGCTCAGATGGTTAAGCGTCTGCCTTCGGCTCAGGTCATGATCCCGGGGTCCTGGGATCGAGCCCGCATCAGGCTCCTGGCTCAGCGGAGAGCCTGCTTCTCCTTCTCCCTCTGCCTCTCCCCCTGCTCATGCTCTCTCTCTCTATCTCTATCTCTGTGTCTCAAATGAATTAATAATAATAAAAAATCTTTAAAAATAAGAAAAAATTAGGGCGCCTGGGTGGCTCAGTTGGTTGAGCGACTGCCTTCGGCTCAGGTCATGATCCTGGAGTCCCGGGATCGAGTCCCGCATCGGGCTCCCTGCTCAGCGGGGAGTCTGCTTCTCCCTCTGACCCTCCTCCCTCTCGTGCTCTCTGTCTCTCATTCTCTCTGTCTCAAATAAATAAATAAAAAATAAAATCTTTAAAAAATAAGTAAGTAAATAAATAAATAAAAATAAGAAAAATTTAAAAATAAAGAAGTTTCCTTCTAGGGGTGCCTGGCGGGCTCAGTCAGTGGAGCATGTGACTCCTGATCTCGGGGTTGTGAGTTCGAGCCCCATGTTGGGTGTAGAGATGACTTAAAAATAAAATCTCAAAAAAAAGGTTTCCTTCCAATCTGCTAAGATCTTTTTCATGAAACGATATTGAATGTTCTCTCTCTCTCTTTTTTTTTTTCTGGATGATCCTATGTTTTTCTTCTTAAATCTGTTAATGTAAGTTTTTAGTTTGAGCTCCTCTAAAGGCAGAGCCTGGAACAAGGACTTGGGTTCAGGTAGGTTATTTAAGAGGTGATTCCAGAAAGCTGGGAATGAAAGAGCAGGGGGATCTGAGAGGGGAAGGAAGAAAAGCCGATTAAAGGTGCCTTGACTGCGGTCATGGATGCAGGCAAAGAAGGCTTGACTCTCTGCAACCTTGGAGAATCCTGCTAGATGCCTCCCACAGTTGCCCAAGGAGAAGGAAGAGGCTGGAGCTCACATCCCGCAGCTCCTGTCCTTTACTGGTTGAGGGCTGCATCTTAGGGAACTTCTCTCCCACTTTTGGGAAACACTTAGGCTGATAAGTGGCTCCTAAAGCATTGAAGAAGACCCTGAGGCAAGAAGCAAAAAGAAACATGGTATAAAGTTGAGGTGGGACACTGCAGGGTAAGGTAAGCCTAAGCTTGCATGAAATTATCTGCATTAAGTTCTGCTGATATCAGAGAAGGGCAGAAGTGATGTGACAGAGCACCAAAGTCTTCTGTTACCAACATAATAAATGATATCTGTAGGTTCTCTTCTATTGTTAAACAACTTTTGCATACCCAAGATAAGGTCAATTTGGATGTGATATATATATATATTTACACACTGCTAGATTTGGTTGGCTAGCATTTTTCGTATAATTGTTGCATCTATACTCATGAGTGAGTTTGGCCTCTAATCTTTCTTTCTCATCCTGTACTGGTCTCATTTTGATGTTAAGGCTAAGGTTACCCTGGCCTCATAGAAAGAGTTAGTGTTCCTGCTTTTTCCATTCTCAGGGAGAGTTTTCATAAAATTAGAACCATCTCTACTTAAACTTGCATAACACTATCTGGACCAGGTATTATCTTTGTGGGAAGATTTTAAATTATGGGTTCAGTTTCTTTAATAGTTATAGAACCATTTCGGGCTTTTTATTTCTTCTCAAGTCAAGTTTGGTAAGTTATATTTTTTTAAGATTTGGCCTGCTTTGTTTCTTTCTTTCTTTTTTTTTTTTTTTTGCATAAGTCATTTATAGTCTTTTAAAATTTTTAATTGTGGTAAAAAACACATACCATAAAATTTACCATCTTAACCATTTTTCAGTGTAGAATTGGTTGTGTTAAGTGTATTCACGTTGTTTGGCAGCCAGTCCCCAGAGCGTTTTCATCTTGCAAAACTGAAACTATGCCGATGAAGCAGTTCACTTCCCCTCCCCCAATCACTGGCAACCATGTCGACCTTCTGTTTCTATAAATTTGTACTGTCTTCATTGTAATCCTGTAGCTATGTTCCCATTTTCATTCCTAATACTGGTGACTTGTACCTTCTTTTGTTTATAAGTAGATTTCACCAGAGATTTGCGTATACTATTAGTTTCTCCAAAGAACTTTTGGTTTTATTAATGCTGTCTACCACATCTTTGTTTTCTATTTTGTTGGGTTTTGCTCTTTATTATTCCATTTTGCGTTTACTTTGTTGTTCTGTTTACTTTGATTTCTGCTCTGATCTTTACTCCCTTTTGAGTCACTTTCGGGTTTTCTTTGCTGTTCTTTTTCTAACTTCTTAACTACATACTAAGATTGAATACTTATTTCTGACTTTTTTTCTAATACAAGCATTCAAGCCTATCCATTTCCTTTGAAGTGCCACTTTTGATGTATTCCAGACATTTTAATATAAGTATCACTCAATGCGAAGATTTTTAAAACATGTCATTACAATTTTTTCTCTGACCCATGTGTCAGAGGACGTTTTCACATTACCGAGTATATGGGGCTGTAAAGCCTATCTTTTTTTTTTTTTTTTTAAGATTTTATTTATTTATTTATTTAAGAGAGACAGAGATAGCGAGAGAGAGCACTGGTGGGGAGGAGAGGGAGAAGCAGCCTCCCCACCAAGCGAGGAGCTTGTTGCAGGACTTGATCCTAGGACCCTGGGATCATGACCTGAGCCCAAGGCAGATGCTTAACCTACTGTGCCACCCAGGCTCCCTAAAGCCTATCTTTTTGAAGAGTTTGTGTTCTCTAATTTAGAGGTGCAGATCGAGCTTTTAAATTATGTGTTTCATCTCATCCGTTCATTTACACTCTTGTTTGGTGGCTTCATTATTCCTAATTGAGAGACATGTATTATAATTCCTTGCTATAATGATGGTTTTATCTCTCTGTGGTTCTTTCAAGGCAGATGCTTACAAATTTAGGAGAATTATAACTTTCTGGTGATCTGTCCATTTAGTCCAGGCATGCATGCTATCCCTCATAATATTTTTGTCTTAGAAGTTCTCTTTCTCTGATATGAACAGAACTTTCCCAGCTTTCTTTTGGTTAGTGTTTGCCGGGTATATTCTTTCCCATCTTTTGACTTTCAACCATTCCATACTCTTATGCCTTAGGTTTGTCTCATAAATACCAGAGAACTGGGTTTTGTGGGTTTAAGATTTTATTTATTTGTTTGAGAGAGAGAGAGAGAGCACAAGCAGGGGGAGGGGTAGAGGGAGAGGGAGAAGCAGACTCCCTGCTGAGCAGGGAGCCCAATGCAGGACTCGATCCCAGGACTCTGGGATCATGACCTGAGCCGAAGGCAGACAGACGCTCAACAGACTGAGCCACCCAGGCACCCTGGGTTTTGTGTTTTCATGTTTTAAAAATCCAATCTGAGATGAGAATTTAGGAATGACTGAGTCCACAACTCCCACTATACTCTACTGAGTAAGAGTTGAGTTTAAAAACCTGCATTTTCAACAAGTTGACAAGAACCCTAATCCAGAAGTTTCTCTTTTGAGGTTGTGTGTTTGAGCTACTTATAGAAATAGACTTTATTTTTTTAGAGTAGTTTTATCTTCATAACAAAACATAAAATGGCCCCCACGCATGCACAGCCTCCCCTGTTGTCAACACCCCCCACCAGAGTGGTCCACCTGTTACGTTCAGTGATGCTACCCAGGCACATCCTTAGCACCCAAAGTCCACAGTTACATTAGCGTTCACTCTCGGTGTTGTACATTCTATGCCCTAAAAATCCTCTGTTCTCTGCCTATTCACCCTTCCCTCTGCCCCAACCCCTGGCAACCACTGATCTTGCCTAAGTTCTCATTTCACTCTATTACTTAATAGCTCCATGACCTGGGTACACAATTAATTCACCTAAGCCCCACTTCCTCAAATGCATAATCAGAATGCAGAATGGTTCCTTATTTTTGTATGAAAATTAAATAAAACAATGTATTAAAACCTCCCTTCAGTCCCTAACAGAGAATACACATCAACGAAATGTTAGTTTCCCATTCCTTCCCCCCACCCCCTTCTCTTAGTAATCGGAAATCAAGTTTTGCTGAGAAAAGGCAAAGGGATGTTCCCTTGTGACAGGGTGTATCACCAGAAATCTAAGCAGGGGAGGACACAAGAGGTTACTGCCTCCCAAACCCTCTCTCTCCAACTTGAAAAGTCCCTCCCTTTCTGCTTCCTCTCAGGAGGGTTCCCATCCATACATTATCTGTCTTCTCCATCCAACACCTCTGACCTACATCTGACAAACACACAGGTGTGTGTTTTAGTTTTGAACTTTTTAAGACTTCTCAAATTAAATATTATAAATATTACATACTTATCTTCCATATTTGTTTGCTGTTTTGTTTTCTCATGCTTCCTTCTTGCATAGAAAACTCTCCTGCAATCATTTTTTCTTCTGGATGCACATCTTTAAAAATTCCTTTAGTGGAGGTCTCTTGGGGGTAAACTCTCTCAGTCTCTGTTTATCTGTCTTTCTCTCACTTTGGTTCTTGAAAGACCGGTTTTGTTGGGAACATGAGAGAAGTCACTGGATTAAGACCCAGTCCTGACAAAACCCTTCCCCAGCCCTGTGAAGACATGAGTTCACTCCCCAAACCGACACACCAATCTCCATTCCCCTCAAATCCTCTTGTATCTTCCAGAGCAGAGCATCTTAACTCTTCCAGCTTTATTGTCCCCTTCACTGGAGAACTCAGAGACCTAAAGAACAAGGCAGGGAGTATTTGGTGGTAGAACAGCGCTCCAAGAAGGAGCACCTGAATTTCTTCTCTCATCTACATGATGGTCGGGTTCCTCTCATCCCTGGGCAGCTTCTTGGTGATAGGAAGTGTTGGTCTTCCCTCTTTGTTTGGAAGCATCCATCTGGCCTTCTAGGGTCTGATCATCAGGCCCCCGAATCCACATCATTCTCTCTCCTGGAAGGCCTTGCAGCCTCATGCCAAGACAGCACCCCCGCCCCCCACACCGCCTTCCCATTCTGCCCCAAAAGTTCTGTGAGGCAGAACGGGGCTCCAAGTAACTCCCGGTTCACAAGGACCCTGACTCCAATGGGCAGGTTTGAAGGGCCAGAACCTTCCAGCCTGGAAAGCACAGAGTCATCACCAGCCCCTCCACCCAGAGGCCACCCCATAGCCAGCACACAACCTGGGACAATTCTGGGTCACCTTCCCTCCACCACTGAGTCCAGTTCCTCTCTATCAGCTTCTGCACTTGCCGGGGGCATAAGTGCAGATAGCTGCTGGTTCATGGGTGCCCGCTGTTAGGATCAGGAAGAGAAGGGCTTGTTCCTACCAGTTCCGGTTCAGAGAGTCCCAGGAAAACCACTGTCCAGGCTTCACTCTGAGGGCCCATCTTTGGGGGGTGAGGGGCCCTGGTTGGCCTTGTTAGGTGTTCAGCCAAGCTCCGTGGCCTGGGGATCAGCAGAGACATCAGCAGGAGAAAGGTACACTGGACAGGCCCAAAAAGAAAGACCCCATGCAATCTTATCTGGGTGGTACACCAAAACAAACTACTTCTTCTCTTCATTTACTCAACCATTCCTCCATCCCTCCATCACAGTTACTCAGCATCAACGGTTCGCCAGGTAGTACCTACCATACCCGCGGCAGAACAGTAAGCAGTTCTAGGATCAGCTTCTGCCCTGCTGGACAGGCCAGTGGGGAGGGAGGGGCAGTTGATGTGTAAGCTATCAGATGCACAGCCACATTCCCATGCCTGGAGATCAGAGAGGAAGTGGTGGGTGGGAACAGGGGCTGAGGGCTTACAGCAGGACCTTGGCCCCCAGAAGCTTCACTTGAACACTGGTGGGGATGGAGTCAGGCTGGCCCAGCTGTGTGTGCAGTTGGGATTCACAGGCACAGACCCTTCCAGAAGATGTTTGGAGAGCTCCCTGGGCGTGAGCCACACACACACACACACACACACACACACACACACACACACACACACACACACACACCACAACCACTACCCCCGCCTAGCCCCTTATGGCAAGGGGGGCCCCAGCAATTTCCTTTGGCCTTCTGCTGTCTTGCATTTCTCTCGCAAGGGTCTCCTGGGCGTGTAGCTTCTAAGAATCCTTCTCTTGCCCCTGCTCTGTGGGCTTCCTCTCACTCATAAAGACTTCACTCTCTCCTAGGGATGTGACCTTGGCAAGTCAATCACTCTGTGCCTCTGTTTCCCCATTGGTAAGATGGGGACAGTGAGAGTACCTACCTCACAGAGGTAGAGCGCTTCTGACAGTGCTGAGCTGTAGTCAGTTCACTACTGCATTATTTTTGTTATGATTTTTGCTGTTATCGCTCTCAGCATCATTATTATTCTGACCCAGTAGAGACCACAGGGTCTCCAGCACAGCAGTGCCCGCTGTCGGAGCCCCAGGGCCGCACCCTCAGCCTCCCCGTGGGCTGGACGAGTGTTCCCTGCAGCGCCACATGGACCAGATCCTGGGCTGGGGTTACAGCTCGCGCTTTCCTCCATCTTCTGTCTACATCACTCCAAAGCAGTGCCATCCAGGGACGTCCCTGGCTCCAGGCTGACCAGCAGCCCTTGCCCACCGCACACGGTGGTGACAGCTTTTGGCTTCAGTAGCCAAAGAGAAGGGGACAACTTCATTCCACCCTCATAACCCAGAACCGAGTTAGGCCTGAGCCCTGAAAATGCCGGGGCACCCCTTGTTAAAGCAAGGAGACCCACTCCTCTCCTGCCTCTCCCAGGCCCTGCTGGCCCCGGGGACTCCTGCTTCTGGGGATTCCCTCAGTAGGTGACAAAGCCTTTCTAGAAACGCACTGCAACGCCTCAGGCCCTGAGCGCCCCTCCCCAGACCAGGGCTCCCTGCCCAGAATGGTTGGGGGGAGACACCATAAGCCAGGCCCTAGAAATGGAGGCTGGGGGTTTGGGCTACAGCCAGATTGAGCCCCATTACTCTGTGCCTGGGCTGCTGGGCACTCTTGTGGGAGCTCTTCCCTCAAGTTGTCCCTATCAGCTGAGTCCGGGCAGGGTGAGGTTGCAAGCCGGGTGGGTGTTGAGCTTTCAATAGCCGTGCCAAGGTGGGGGGTGTCCATCTGAGCACTTCCACTGCCTGCCCGGGTCTGCTTAGAGAAGGCCAGCTCCCGGCCTGCTTTGCGAAGGAGACAGCCTGTCCTGGACAGACCTGACTTCGGATATTCTCTTCCCAGGAGGGAACTCGATAATGTGTCCTGTGGGATTGGGGGTTCTCAGGTCTGGGGCTTGTAGGCATCATGGTCCTTTGTGCACACACAGTGCCCTGAACCCCATGTGCAGGCACATCACTCACATGCGTACCCACCGCTTGCACTGACCCCCAGAACAGTGACATGGCAGGAGGCCAGGTCATACCCCAGCTTATCGGCTACCTCCCAGCTTCCTCTGCCTGCGTTCCTGCAGGCCTGGAGCTCTGAGAGCTGGCCTTCCACGTGGCTTCCAGAAGACCTCTCAGATAATGAGAGGAAATGTGGTCATCAGCTCATAGAAGACTGGGGTTCCGGACTACAGCTCTAGGCCACCACTCCCTGACCTGGGTCCACCATCTCCCTCCAGGAGGCCCTCGGCTGTTCCCAGTGAGCCTGTGGATGCCACTCGAGATGTCCCCTTTTGGCTGCTGGGGCCTGCCTGCCGCCCTTCTTGCCCTGTTCTGCTGCCCAGGTGAGCTGGTACCTGGGGATCCTGACTTGGCATGTGCCAGGCCAGAGGGGGGGCTGCCTGTCCCCCTGGCTTCAGGCGTGGGAGGCGGGGCTGGTCCTGAAGTCACTGAGGCTTTGAAAACAGGGGCAGCCCACCCTGGGCGCTGGATGCTCTACCAGCCTGGCTCCCCCATGATCCTGGATGGGGGGGTGGGGAAGCTGGTCTTTTGGAAAGCAGGTTGAACAGGCTCCACGGCTGCATGGCCTGTGGAAGTGGCAGGTTGTGGAAGCTGAATGGTGGGCTGCGTGGGGGCCTGAGGCAGGAGGGGATGCTGGGGTTCGAGGGAAGGTGAGGGAATGCCCCAGCTGTTCTTCAGATGTGGTCCAGGGACAGCAGGGGGCAGCAGAGGACATGGCCTTTTCACGACCCCAGGGAGTCAGGGGACTGTGAAGGGAAATGCTACCATGTGCTCAGCACTCTGTTTTGGACAACCTGGCAGGTGCTTTTCAAGGGCTAGCTCACCACAACCGTGCAGGAAAGGGATTACTAGTCCGTTTGACAGGTGAAGAAACAGGTTCAGAGAGAGAAATCACCTTGCCCAGGGTCACACAGCTGGTACATGGCAAACTCAGGATTCAAATCCAGCTCTGTCTACCTGCAAAGCTCCTTTCTTGCCACTTCAGTATATGCCACTCACTGAGCGCTGAGTGGGGACTTGCTGGTGTGGGGGAAGCACAGGATAGGCCCCGCTGGTTGAGATCAAGGACCTTCTGAGTGGGAGCTGAGCTCTGAGGACTCAATCTTGAGGCATCAAATACTTCTGGATGTCTGTCACACACAGGGCATTGTGCTAAGCACTGAGGGAAACCTATAAAATCTCAGCCCTGCCTTCTAGAAGCTCTAAAACTTCTAAGGGAGAGTTGGCATGGATATCAATCATTTGCAAGGTGGTCCCATTATCTTCCTGAACTCCTCTCCCCCTGCCTTCCTCCTCACTGAGCTCTAGCTGTCCTGATCTTGCCATTCCTCAAGCACACCAAGCATGCCCTTGACCCAGGGTCTGAAGGCTGGGAACACTCCCTGCTCGCCAGATATCTGCAGGGCTCACACCCACCTCTTTTCATGTCTGTGCTCAAATGTCAATGCCTTGGTGAGGCCCGTGCTGACCACCCTATTAAAATGGCAACTCCACCTCATTCCTGTTTCCTGTCCCAGGCACTGATCACCGTCGGACAGGGCTGGATATTTCACTTGTTGATTATTGTCTCTCCCCTTCATGACAAAGGGAGCTCTGCAAGGGCAGGGTTTGGTCTGCTTTGGTCACTGCTGTGTCGTCAGAGCCTAGAACAGGGCCCAGCACACAACAGGTATTTACAAAGTATTTGCAGAAGAAAGGAAAGGAGGGAGGAAAAGGTTGAACCTAGGGCCACAGGGACCCAGAGCACCCAGTCCGCCTCCGTCTCTGAGAGGTCTTCATGGAGGAGGGGACATTTGGGCTGGGCTTTGAAGGTCGCATAGGATCCCTCTACATGGAGATGGAAGACGTGCACGGAGGAGACTCATCTGAAGGTGGTGGGCTGGAGGAAGAGCTGTGGGGTCGCCTCCGCGGTCTGGACACGGGGCGATACATAAGGCCTGACCAAGGGGACAGTAGCAGACGGGCCATCTCTGGCCTATCTTCTTGGGTACCTGCCCCGCGATCAGACTGCCGGTGGTGGGCGGGCCCACTGGGCAAGGGCAGCAGACACGTTTGCTGCCCAGTCTTTCTGCTCTTCCAGGATCTGGTGAGGGGTTCGAGGTGCACATGTATCCGGAGCAGCTTGTGGTGGAGCCTGGAGGGTCAAAGTTGATCAACTGTAGTACCAGCTGTGCCCAGCCGCAGACCGGTGGCCTGGAGACCGCCCTAACCAAGACCCTGCTGGAGTCGGGAGCTCAGTGGAAGCAGTACTTGGTCTCCAACATCTCCCAGGACACAGTCATCCACTGCTACTTCACCTGCTTCGGGAATCAGAAGTTAAAGAGCCTCAACATCAGCGTGTTCTGTGAGTGCCACCCTGCGGGGCCCTCCTCCCCAGGGCCGAGCCCGTGTCTCCTGACTGTTTGCACAGCAACTCTGGTACTGCTCCTGGGCACTCGCTTTGGCCCCCACCTCCCTGGGCTCCTGGGGGGATGGGGAGCGGGACCCCGGCCATGGGCTCAGAGTCTGCTCGCACCCTTCACTGGACTCCGTGAGCCTGCTGGCCACGCCACCTCCGAGGCTTGCTCAGAGGATAGTCCAAGCAAGGTTTGCACAAACTGACAAGTCATTTCCCCGGCAGTGCTCACAGTCTCCTACCTGCTCAGGAGCAGCCCATCACCGGACACCCCCCACCCCACCACAAATAGCGGGGCGCCAACAGAAGGGCCACCGTGCTCTCCGGTCGCCCCTTCACCTCACGGAGAGAAGGATAAGGCATGACCTGGTGCTTTTATATTCCTTTTTTTTTTTTAAGATTTATTTATTTGAGAGGGCTGGGGAGGGAAGGAGGGGAGAGGGAGAGAGAACACGAGCAGACTCGGGGCTGAGCGCGGAGCCGGACACAGGGCTTGATCTCACAGGCCTGAGATCACGACCTGAGCAGAAACTGAGAGTTGGGTGCTTAACCGACTGAGCCACCCATGTGCCCCTGCTTTTATATTCCTGAGGGCCCCTGGCAAATGTGTGACCATCACCCATACACACCTGTGCACGGGCCATGGAGACCTCCCCATAGGGCAGGATTCTCTCAACGTCTTGGCACCAAGGGTATGGCTTGGGTCCTCCCCATGACCAGCATCAGTGGATCAAGTGAATAGAAAGATGTTCTAAATCCAACATATTACCTTGGGGTGATGGGGGCAAGGTATTCTAGTTCGAAAGGGAATCCATGATACCACTGAGGACCCCGTTTAATAGATAAGGGATGGCAGGTCTAACTAAGCAAGGCAGGTCTGACTCCAGCCCCCACCCCTTAAGTGGGGACCCCACAACTCTTGGCCCAGTTCCAGTGAGCACCCCCTTCTTAGTCTCAATATAATTATCCAGCTGTTTAATACGGAAATTTGTGTTTGATTTCTGGAGAAGGAGACAGATCCATTTTTTTTTGTTTCTGGTTGGCTGTACAATTTCTAGACCTCCTCTTTGTAGACCCCTGGCCACCTCCATTCTTGTCAAGTCCAGAAAACGTCATGTTGATAAAACTCCTGGCCAATCCATCCTTCACCCTGAACTACTTCCTCTGTCCTCTCCCTATGCTCTAGAGCAGGCCAGGCCCCAGCCCGCTTCCTCACCACGTCCAGCCGAGGCCCTGAGAACACTGCGGCGCCAGGGGATGGGCCAGGCCGGAGGGTGGGGGGGCTGCTGGGACTGCACCCCCATCCTGACCAGCCCTCCCTTCTCCTTCCCTGCAGACCCTCCAAAGCAAGTGCTGCTGAAGCTGCAGCCCGCGTGGGTGGCTGTGGGGAGATCCTTCACCGTCGAGTGCCACGTGCCGGCTGTGAAACCCCTCGAGAGCCTCACTCTCACCCTGCTCCGTGGCCAGGAGGCCCTGTGCAACAAGACCTTTGCGAGGGGAGACAGTGGCACCCGAGGGGCCACGGCCACACACAACAGCACGGCTCACAGGGAAGACGGCCACCACAACTTCTCGTGCCACGCCCGCCTAGATCTGCGGTCTCTCGGCGGGGGCATCGTTCACCGTGTCTCCGAGCCCCAGATGCTCAAGGTCTATGGTGAGGGGCGCCCCCCAGATGGGAGGGGTGGGAGAGGGCATTCGCTTTCAGTTCCTTAGGGGAAGAAAAAGCCCTCAGCACGCCCTCCGCCAGCCCAGGGGACAGGCACCCAGGGACCCCACGCTGAATCCCGGGGCTTCCCTCTTGCTCTTCGGGACCTTGACCAAGTCACCCCCCTCTCTCTGGCCATGGCCCCTCTCTACGTTCAGAGGCTGGGCCCAGAGGTCCCCTGGAGCTCTGCTGTTCTGTGACTCTTGATGGCCAAGGTGTTCCCTGTCTTCAGAGACTTTGGTAGAAGCTCACTCAGCTCTGCCCGGGGCGGGGCTGGGCTGGGACCACGCCGCGGTCCAGGCCACGGTGGCCAGCATACATACGCTGCTGCCAAGGGCCGGTGGCCTGGACCCTGGCCTACCTTTCTCCGAGATCCTACACCATTAGCCCTTCATCTCTGCAGCTCAGGTGGCTGCAAGATGGATGAGGCGTGGGCGGGTGACAGGCGGACCCCTCCCCCGTGGGCCCTGGCCTCGAGCACCGGAGGACTTCTGAGACCACTGCCCCCTCTTCCCTCCCCAGAGCCCAGGCCAGACAACCAGATGGTCGTCATCATCTCTGTCGTGTCGGTGCTGCTGTTCTTGTTTGTGACATCCATCCTCCTGTGCTTTGTCTTGGGCCAACACTGGCGCCAGAGGCGGATGGGCGCTTACGGGGTACAGGATGCTTAAGCAGGGCCGAAGTCGGGCCGACTGGGCACAGCCTACATGAGTGGCACGGCCACCAGCGCCGCAGCCCCTGGAACTCAGCACGACTCCTCGGGATCGTGGTCCAGCCCTGGCTACAGGACTGTAACAAGCAGCCGAGGACATCGGGGTCATTTCCTTTTCTAGTCTGCATATAAACACCTGGACTTAACCCTGTGCCTCCATGTCTTCTCCTGGGATAGAACTCCACGGCCAGGAAAGGCACCCACCAGGCCTGGACTTCTCCCCAGAGGTCTCCTAAGCCTCCCTCCCCCCTCGCCTTTACAGGGGCCTTCCAGAGCCCCAGCCAGCCCAGGCCCTGGGGCGCCCCCATGCTGACCAGCCCAGGCACCAGACACCCTTCGTCGCGGAGCCCTGAGTGACTAATTTCTCCCGAGGGACAGGGACGTGGGGGAGACACGCCCTGGCCCAGGAGGGCAGAGAGACGTTCTGTTCCTACTTGGCGCTCGGGGACCTCAGGCCACACCCAAGCAGGACATGGCTCTGACTTCTTTCTGCCAAAAGAGCCAGCTTCCTGGGGCAAGGGTGGGGTCCAAGGGAACTGGCTCAGCTCCAGGACCCTCTGAGCCAGGCCTCTCTCCCATCACTCTAGGCCTTCAGAGCCTTGGACAACAAAAGCCGTCCTCCCCTTACCTCCTGCTCTGTCGACAGATTTGGCCACCAAGGCCCCACAGCCCTGGCCCTCCCACATAGGGGTGAGTGGAGGAGGTCGAGCGAGGGAGGGCTCTGGTTCCCAGACCCCCAGGCCCCCCCACCGGCGGCTTCCCAGCCCTGGATGATGCTTGGAGGGGTCTGTGCTCCAGGGCAGAGATGAGGCCAGTTCAAGGTCTCCATGTGGTGAAGAAGGTTTTGATTCACCCAGGAGAGGGCCTGGCTGTGGTTGAGGGAGTGGGGGAGGGCTGCCGGGCACGGCTGCAGAGTCGTAGGCACTAGAGGGGCACCTAGGGGCTCCAGGGCTCTTTCCAGCTCTGCGGTGAAGCTGGCAGGGTCCCAGGGCCGATGTCTGTCCTCACGGGAGGCTCTCGGCATCATAGTAGTCTGGGGAGAGACAGTACCCGTATCTTGGCTCCGGACAGGCCAGCTGCCTGTAGCAGTGATGATAGGCGCTCCCCCACCCCCAACACGGCCCTCCTGGCCTCCTGACACATCCCTGGGCCCCACTGCCCCCCTACCCTGCCCCTACCTGAAGCCGGGGGTACATCCGCACCCACAGTGCCTGTGGCACTGGGGGGTGGGGGTGGGGGCACGGTTATGGTTCTTCTGATATAGAGAAAAGAAAGACCCCCCCCATCAGAAGTGGTCTCTGGGGTCTCACCCAGAAGTATCTCCACCCCCACCCCCCACCCCCCAGCTCCTGGTGAGCTCTTCCAGCCCAGCCCCAGAGCAGGACTCTGGCAACGCCCAGATCCCCCAGCCTCACTTACCCCCTCCTTTTCCCAGAGGCAGGAGGGCAGTGCTGAATCCTGGATGTGTCCTGCAAGTGAGGCTGATGTGGGGGCAGGGAAAGGAAAGGGACTGGCCAGGGTAGCGAGGGGCCCAGCACGGGCATTGGGCAGGGCAGGTAGTGGTGATGAAACACCAAAGGCCCTTCCTCCTGGGCTTGCATCTCCTCCTCCTCCTCCTCCGCCTCCTGTGGACCCTCCAGGTAGACCTGGGGATTGTGGGAAAGGGGGAGGAGGGATGATGATATGGGAGACCCAACGTCCCTACCCCCACTTCTCTGTTCCTCTAATTTCTCCAGAGGAACATCATAAACTGGCTTCCCTTTATCGAGCAGCTAGGTACTTTGGAGACGTCTATTCCTTATTTTGCAAGAGGCAAAACTGAGGCTCAAAGAGGTTGAGCAACTTGTCTAAGGTCACCCAGGTAATAAGTGGCTGAGCAGGGACTGGAAGAATCCAGGTATGACTCCAGAGCGGGGTCAGGAGTCCAGTGACCTGCGTCTGGCCTCGCCCCCAGCCCCTGGACCCACCTGTGCCCCCATCAGGGAGGTGGGGTGCTCATCCCAAGGGCCCCCCTGAGGGCCAGGGTGTGAGGAGTGGTGGCAGCCCCTGCCAGCCTGGATGGTGGACACAACCTGGCCTCCTCCAAGCGGCAAAATCCTACCTGGCTTCCAAGGGCTGGTTCTAAGGTCACCTGCTCCTCCAAGGAGCCTTTCCTCATTCCCCAGTGAGTGGCGCTCACGCCTTGCCCCCCTCCCCGTGCCAGTTGGGACGAAGTCGCCTTGTATTCATAGTCATTGGTTTATTTTTTCACTTGTTCAACAAATTTCATTTGAGCCCCGAATAAGTATCGGGCACCCTGCAGACTCCAGGCACAGGGGCGCCTGTCCTCCCGGGCCTGCAGTCTAGTAGGGGGTGCACTGCAGGGAGACCTCCTTGAAAACAAGACCTGAGTGCTCTGGATTTGGGGACTCCCACCCCATGGAGGCTGCTGACTTGGGAGCCTGGCACATAATAGATGCCAAAGGGACCCAGCCGGGCGGCTGCACTGTTGCCTGGTTCGTTTTCTCCAGGATGCACCCCAGATGGATCCCCGCCCTTGGACCTGCAGGCCGGCGGCCCTGGTGGCACACCTCCACCCCACCCCCAGCTGACGCACCTGCGGGTGGCAAGAGGCTGGCCCCGGGTGGAGCGCGGCTGCCACCAGGCGACTCAGCAGCAGCTGGTGCGTCTGCGCGTTCTGCAGCAACATCAGTTCCAGCAGGTCTAGGGCGGGGGAGTTCAGCAGGCCCACGCCAGGCCTCCCACTGCCCACCGCTCCACCCCCACCGGCCCCCCCAAAGCCCAGCCCAGGACCGCGCGGAAGGGAGGTGCAGCGAGGACGCCCAGAGAATGTGCGAAGCGGAGTGGGGTACAAGGCGCGTGAGCCCCGTGTCTCACCTTCCTTCACTCGGCCGGGCTGCGGGGGCGGCGGTGGGGCGGCCCATGTGACAGGCTGCAGGACGGTCACCCCGGGCTGGGGGGAGCGGGAGACTCAGGCGAGGCGGACAAGGGATCCGGACCAACCTCTCCCCAACACCCCCCCACCCCACCCCGTGTACCCAGCGAGTGACCTCCCTCACCCCGCTGGGGCCTCGTTCTCCTCCCCGCCCGCCCCGGTTCCCCGAGTCTCCTCCTCTGCGGCTGGGGTCGCTCTCTGCTCCCACCCCACTTCCTCCAGGGGTCGGCCCCTCCACGGACGGCTCCCCAATCGGCCAAGGCCCCAGGCCTCGCCGGTAAAAGCAGGCTCAGCCCTCACCGTCCCGGCTGCACTCAGCGGTGGGGGCTGACCCCAGCTCCCTCCAGGGCCCGAGGCCATGAGGGCTCCAGTGGGTCACGGTTACCTAGGCGACGTGGGCGACGCCAGTCTCCTCCCACGCATGCGCAGGTCCCTCCCCGCCTCCGGTGCGGTGCTCGGGGCTTGCTCAGCTGCGAGGACTCCCTCCCCCAGGAGGCGGGTCCCTCTGCCAGATGTCCACCTCCAGCTCCCAGGCCGGGCATCGGGTCTTGCTCCTCGCTGTACCTTCCACCCTTGCGCACCTCCGGGACCAAGCCCGGGTGCGGGTGCGGGGGGGTCGGGGGGGAGCGGCTCATGTTTGTTGAGTGAATGAGTGAGGGGCTGGGGACACTTGGTTTTCAGGCCCCAGACTTGACTAGGGTGATGAGTTAAGCAGGAAGAGAACATTGTGTAGGAGCGGACTTGGCGGGGAAAGGCAGGTGAGTGAGGAGGGCAGAAGGTATGTTCTCGGTCACTCTGAATCAGAGGGATGTCCTTTGGGCCAGGAGTGTTTTCTGGAGCAGACCAAGGACGGTTCACAGAAAAGTCTGGGCCCTGGCCAGAAACAGGTGGCTGGCCCCTTGACGCCCCCCTCATGGCCGTTGGCTCCCTCATTCCCGGCTGCCGCTTTGCAGAGGTGGAGAGGCCTGGGGCGATCAGCACCAGAGCCCACATTATTGTCCCACAGCCGGGAAAAATCACCAAAGCAGGCATTCTTTTGATAGAAGTTATCAAGGTCTTCCTTGCATCAGAACAGGTGAGGGAAGAGATCTATTTCGGCAGCTGTGACCATCCTAAGATAGGCCCTGAGCAGCAGTCAAGGAAAATCCAGACAGGAAACTGGGATTAGCACCCATGAGTTGCCCTTCCCCCACCCTCTACTTCTGTTCAGCTCCTCTTCCTGGCAGTCCTGGTATCTAGAACCACAAAGACCATTCCCACCTCCTCTTTTGTGCCTTAGTCCCTGGGAGGGGACTGTGGGCTGAGCATTAGCTGTGAGTCTTATAGCTTCAGTGGCCATCAACCAGCTGACATCGGGCAATGTGGTGACAGTCCCTG
>NC_058417.1:45046811-45251568 GCF_002201575.2 Neomonachus schauinslandi | reverse complement strand
AAAAAAAAAAAAAAAAAAAGAGTGGCGAAACCAGTCCTTGTGTTTACCATCACCCAAACCTTGACCAAGGAGGTGCCTGTGTGTGCAAGGCGCCCTTCTGAACACTGGAGACACAGTGGTGTATTCTTGCTGGGCCCAGCATTGTTGGGAAGTGAAAATGTACCCATGGGAAGAGAGCAAAAATACAAGGCTCCCTGTGGGGTGAGACCTAGAAGAAGAGGTCATAAAAAGGGATGAGTTGATCACTGAGGGATAGAGTTCTGAAGTGGAAGACCTTGGGATGGGGCCAAGCAGTGTGGGAGAAAGGGGGCAACCCAGGCTGGGGACACAGCCCAAACAAAGGCATAGGGGCAGGCACCGACAGGGCCTGTAATGACCCAGTGGTCACATTGTCCAACTGTAGTGGAGGGTCTGGGCTGAGAGAAGTTCTAACAGCCCAGGCAGGAACAGGTCAGACTTGCAGGCCCGGTCATGGAATTTAGGCTGTGCCACGTGGGTAATGGAGAGCTCTTGGTGAGTTCCGAGCAGGAGAGAAATAGGGGGGTGACGTGTGCACGGCCGTGTTTTAGGAAGATAAATCTTGTTCCTTACATCTTTGTGTATGTCAACCAGAATTAGGAAGAACAAATGTCTGATGGGGATGTATCCTCCCAATGGTATACAGTTGGTTCCTGCACTCACCTACAGTGTCTCCAGTTGGGGACATTTTCTGGCCACAGGTGAGGCAGGCCAGAAGTCATCCCAGAAGCAACCCTGATGCATTTAAGGGACAGGAGTTGATGGTAGAGCCCGCTGGCCTCAGTGGGACAACTCTGGGAGAATCCTCCCCAGAGTCTCTCAACACTCCTATGTGTCCCGGTTATAACCTACTTACCAACCGAATACACACTTTACTGGCTCTTTTCTTTTCTCTGTCATTTCTCCACTCCTTCACAGTGAGTGCTTCCTGGGATCTCCTTCCAAATAAAATACTTGCTCCCAAATCCTTGTCTCAGGCTCTGCTTTTGGGGAAATCCAAACTAAAACACCAGCCTCCCATTCTCTCCGTGTCTGCCCCCAGGCTGCTAAAAACTCCTGGAAAACACAATTCTAATAGCTCTATGATAAATTTGTGTTCGATGAAGTAAAATACTGAAACAGACCCTGAAGAAAATTCATCTGGGAGTATAATAGTCAATGGATTAACCTGAGGCAAAGCTGGAGGCAGGGAGGCCAGCAGGAGGCCGCCACCCTCCTCCTTCTAAAAGCTGCCCAGAGGGGTGCGCCTGGGGGGCTCAGTCGGTTAAGCAGTTAAGCGGTTAAGCATCTGCCTTCGGCTCAGGTCATGATCCCAGGGTCCTGGGATCCGTGGTGGGGGTGGGGGTGGCAGGGAGTGGGTTTCTCCTTCTCCTGCTGCCCCTCCCCCAGCTTGTGCACTCTCTCTCCCCCCCTCAAATAAAGAAAATCTTTAAAAAAAAAAAAAAAGTAAAAATAAATAAATAAAAGCAGCCCAGAGCAGGTTGGAGGCGGCTGTGGAAAACAGACAGGGATTGGTGATTACTTCACTACCTCCGATATAAGACCGCACGTTGAGCCCACATGTGTTTTGGAAGACAGGGCCGAGGTAAAAACTGCCTGGCTTCTGTGTGCAAGCAGAGTTCCTTGTTGAAGGAAACTAAAGCATTTGCCCTTTAAAAAATGGAAAAACCGCACGCGCTTATCTGCCGGGGCTCTTTTGCTTATAGAAGATCTAACATTAGTCCCACAGTGGAGGAGGTGACTTTCCGGCCACTTGCCTGGCCCGCTATTATTTTCTGTGAGGCACTGAACACTCCACCTATTTCCTTTTCATGTTGTCTCCATGAGGACTCTGGTTTTGCATCTTTGGTTTTTGTTTTGTTTTGTTTTACCAGGTTTTTCGTTTGTTTCTGGGTGTCCCACAGCGATATATATTAAAAGTCCTCCCTGTTACCTCGGTAAATCTATTTCTGGGAATAAACTAAACACCGCAAAGGATTTCTCCTCAAGTGTGTTCATCACAGTGTTATTTTTAAGGGTTGAAAATTGAACATACCCAGGGTCCTCTAATAAGGGAATGGTTGTGTAACTGAAGGCAAGTCACTCAAAGGAAGAGTGTGCAGTCATTAAAAAAAAAACCCACAAAAAATGAGCTCCTTCCTCTCCTCCTCAGATGGGAATGGAGAGAAAAGAAAAGACCTCGGGTGGAAATTTCAGTGTTTCTTCTTGGTACAGATAGGAAGTGCTGAGCAGAGACAGATGACCCGACAGCAGGCCCTTTTCTTGGGCCCAGGTCCTAACGAGACACTAATTGGAAGGAGGTAGTTACATGACTGACTGGCTATGTTTGGGAGGCCTTGAAAGTACCACAGTAAAGAAATTCCATTTCTCTGCTTGGAAGCTCTGACTGTGCTGTTTCTCCAAATCATGGTTCTCCTTGTGAGGTGTGTGTGTGGTTTTGCCTGACAGGACCCTGGTGGTACTCTGGGGACTTACAAAGGGTAGATGGCACCAGCGGGATGCATGGTGGTGGGGACTCAGTTTCAAGGTCCCCCCCCACCACCACCACCAGAATAGAGCTGTGGTATGGAGCCCTGAGTCCCTCCCCTCCCCCACTCCCTGGAATCGGGGTGCTGCCAACCATGCGGGAGCACCTGCCGAAGCTCCCAGGAAGTCCCCCTGAGTGAATGGCTCAGGAAGGAAACTGAGGCCCAGGTCGGGGTGAGGAGCGGTGGGCAGTGGCCAGGACAAGGTACGACAAGGCCAGTTCCAGCGGGTCAGGGTGGGATTCTCTGAAAGGTGGTTCTATTCTGCAGAATTCTTGTGTCTGGGGGCAACTGAAACTCACCCTAAACTAAGGAAAAGGGATGCTTTTTGGTTCATGTGATGGGGGAGGACGGTGATGGGGCTTCTCTGTAGTCCCACTGACTCAGGGGTCAAGCAGGGCCTTCAGGTCCCTCTCTCATCGCCCCCACCTGTGAGTGGTATTCTCATTCCCTCGTCCTACAGACAGACGCTTCCACTTGGTGGGAGACCCACCTCTGAAGCTCCAGGCAGCTTCAGACTTACTTCAGTTACTCTACACAAACTCAGAGAATCTGAGGAGAGAGAGATTTTCTTTTGTATGGATATACATAAACCCCCAGGAAGGACTATGATTGACCCCACTTGCGCCACATATCCAGCTTTGGGACCAACCACTGTGGCCAAGAGCATTGGCCAGACCTGGGTGACATGGCCATTTCCACGGCCGAGGTGGGGGGGGCGGGAATCAGCAGCCAGGCCAGAATGACATATTTGGGGTAGGGAAGGAGCAGTTTCCCCAAAGGAAGGAGGAATATTGGCATCAGGAGAGGGAGGCATTCCTTCCCCTTGGGCTGTGGGAAAAGGTCATATTTCCCATACAGCTTTGGTTTTCCAATCAGCCTTATTCCTAATCCCAATGACACCTTGTGCAAATTAGAAAAATTAGCCCTGTCCTCTAGACAGTTTGCTACCATCTGCTACACAATTATCATCTCAAATACACGAATCTATAATGATTACAAAGGTGATGGTGCCCAGAATTGTATAGTGTACAACCCAGACAACTGAATGCAACAGCCCTCCGCCCCCTTCATATGTTACCATTCCCTTCAATTACTTCAACCCCTCATTAAAGAAATTCTTACCCCATAGAGCTCTAGGCAGTGCCCGGGTAGAGACCATAAATGGGAATGACGGCTGCCTGCCCACCTCCCTCCTCCGGTGCTCCCAGACAGGGAGGAGTGAGCTACCAAGGGGACAGTAACCAGCAGCAAAGCAAACTGGAGCCACAGCAGGGCCCTCAGTGGTGACAGGGGCCCCGGGGAACAGTTCCAGGGAGACAGCTTGGGAAGGCAGACACAAAATGTGTGCTTTCCCTCTGAGAGCTAGAAGCAGCAGCTCCTTACACAGAAGAGACAGAGATGTGCAGATACCTGGATCACATCAGCAGTAAAACTATACGGAAAGTGTGTGTCAGAAAGGTGTGTGAGCCAAGCAGCATAAGAACGGTGCACAGAGAACACCAGCTTCACACCTGTAGGTTTGGGAGACCCACCTCTGAGGGTGTGAAGTGATTCCCCTGGGGTGAGCTGTGGGCAGTTGCAGGCAGAGCAGAAACTTCTCAGACCACAGCCAGGCCTGGCCCCCGAGGAGGCGCTCAACAAGACTGAGGCTGGGTCCACCGAGGGTCACTGGGAGGAGAGATGCCATCCAGCCTCAGCCTGAGGGTGACCACTCCCCAGACCTCCCCGGGCCCCTCACAAAGGCCGCCCTGTCCTGGGCTCAGCTCAGCTGGAGCTCTGGCTACCAGAAAAGACGGCGTCAGGGACGGGCATGGGACACTGGAGGGAGCACCGCAGGGAGCTCTGGGGCACAGTGACTCTGGACTCAGCCCAGGGTTCTCTTGTCTGCCTGTGGCAAGCGTGGTGGGCGAGCTGGGAGATGGGTCATTTCCCAACAGCTCCACTAGGGGTCATCACAGCCCCTGAATGGAGGGGGAGCGGGGGCTAAACCCACCTCATCCTTCGCCCCGCAGCCCACCCTCCCCTCCCCAAGCTCTGAGGGACAGATGTCTAGCCAGTGGGATGGTGGCGGGGGTTGGGGGGGAAGTGGTGGTGGAGAAATGACTCTTGAGACCTCTGTGTTGTCCCCTGACAGTTGGGTGTGTGTAGGCGTGTGTGTGTACAAGCAGACATACACTTAATGAAAATCCCGTGACCGTAGGTACACGCAGGTGGCCCTGTGCATGTGGGAACAGGAACGTGGACGCAGACTCAGACAATGGTACAGATATAAGGAACGTGCGTGGACACGCGTGAATGCCTGAGCGTGCCCGTGGGAATGGGTGTGTGCACACACAGACATGCGTGTGATAAAACTCTAGCGTCCGGGATACGTGGCGTTCGCGCTCACCTGGGCAGGACAGTAGCTACGACTATATGTATATGATAATACGAGTGTACGCACGAGCCTGATGGCAGTGCGGGAGCGTGTTTGCGTGAGCAATGAGCGTGCATGGGCACGGGGGTAACAGACAGTGGGAGGGTGTGTGTGGATGTCTGCAGGGTGACTATTGTGTGTGGCTGAGCATGTGTGAGCGCGGCATTTGTGGGGAGACGCGTCCGCGAGTGTGCACGGGAGCGAGGGTGAGTGTGCGAGCTGGCACGTGCCGCCGGGGCTCCCGGGGCTGAGTGTGAAAGGACACTGCGTGTAGAACGAGCCTGCGGAAGCTCCTCGAGGGCGGGAGAGGGCCCACGTGAAAGGGCTCCTCCGTGTGCCCCGCCGCGCGTGCGCGTGAGCAGGCGAGTGTGTGCCAGCGGCGCCCCCAGTCCCGGCGGTCCCGGGCTGAGCCCGAGCACACCCGGTGAGGGAAGCGCGGCCCAGGCTCCCACCTGAAGATTGGCCCAGTCCTCAGGTTTCACTCATGACCCTGTGACATCAGCGGCAGCAGCTGTCCCCGCCGGCCGGCCCCCCGGCCAAGTCCCCCAGAGTCCCAGCCCCAGCCCGAGGTGGGCACGGCGCTCCAGGCTCGGCCGCAAGCACTCCGCTCCTGTCCAGCAGTGAGTACCGCACCCCTGCCCCGGCCGGCACCCCGAGGGCCGGCCACCCCGAGGAGCAGGGCACCCTGGCCCCACGCCCAGCCTGGCTTCAAGGAAGCCAGCGCTTCGCTCCGGGCACCACTGTCCTCCTGCCCACACCGGGCCCTGCTCTGCCCGGGCCGCGCCGAGCTCCTTGTGCCTTGACCCTCCCCGTCCCCAAACTCGCCTCGTGCGGGGCCCCCCCCCCATCAGCTGCCCTCGGTGCCCCTGGCTGGCCGTCTTTGCCCCCAGCAAGGGTCCTCGCCCTGGTCACCAATGGCCCGGTGGCGAAGGCTCGGCTCCAGGCGAGCGCAGGGTGACCCCGGGGACGGGACGGGGCTGAGTGTCTTCAGGAGAGGAGAGCAGAGGAGCCAGAAGCCCGTTCCCAGGGGCCGCTCAGCCTGTTCCGTGGCTCCGTGGCTCGGCTCTCTCGGAAGGCAGGGCTGTGGGGGGAGGAGAGCGGCGGGAGGCCGGGTGGGGGGTGGCGGCGGCTCCTTTGCTCTGCTGAAACAGGAATCTTCCAGATGCCAGCAGAGGACACATCTCAGGCTGCACGGCCCAGGCTCTGCCCACCGCCCCGGCCTCTCCCCGGGCAGCTTGTGGCAAGGCCGGGCTCCTTTCCTGGATGAGTGGGGAAGGCAGAAAGCCTGGCCCGAGGGGCAGAAGATGGGCCCAGGGCCCTGAGGGGCCGCTGGGGGCTTCAGGAGGGGACTCGGGCCAGGGTGTGGGGCCGGGAGCGCGGTGCCAGGGCAGAGCGCAGCCCCCCACCCCCTCCCTGCTGGCAGAGCCAGGTCCCCGGGCCCGGGGGCTGGGGGCGGGTGGGGGGGGGTCGGGAAGCGGCTACGGCAAGAAGCCGAAAGGTCTGAGCGGAGGTTGGAGACGGGGTTTGGGAGGAGTGTGATGCTGCTTATCAGAGGGAGGCATTTGTTCAAAAGATTGGGGAGTCCCCATCTAGAGGGCCCTGAGGGTGGGATGGGGGCTTCTGAGGCTTTCCAGGAAGGCACTGGTGTGGCACAGAGGGCCTGGGCGCCTTCCCACTCCGGGCGGTGAAGTACCCTGTCTCGCGGCCCCTCCCCCTGCCCGGGGCACAGGGCCGGGCTGAGAGGGCTCACACTGCCCCAGGGTGGGGAGGGGGCCCTCCAGGTGGACACTAAACATGTCCCCTCCCACCCATACCACCTGCAGCGGAGGACCAGCCTGGAAAGAAATCACCCCAGAGCCTGGGATGGGCAGAGCCCGAAGCAGCCTTGAAGGCCCTTGAGTTTAGCCTCGATAGAGGAGCCGGCTTGAGGAGAGTAGCTCCAGGCCAGTTTGGGGCCAGTCTGGCTAGTCTGGAGAGGGGAAGGGGCTGACGGAGAGGTAGGAAAGAGCCAATGGTGAGCACTATTGTCATTCGTCTGTGACCAAGGCTGTGACTGCCCCTCAGGGCCCTGAGCTGAGCTAAGGAGACCCCAGGGGTGGCAGTCGGGGGGCACAGGAAGAGGACTAGTTCTCCCAGGACCCTCCAGATTCTTCTGGGCCGTCCCCAGTCCCCTGGCCATGGCTGGCGGCCTCACGCTGTGTGGCAGTGTTGTGGACCGTTGTGGTTAACACACACGTCTTTGGAGCCACATCATCTGTGCGGGCGATGCAGGGTCCCAGACATAACCCAAGGGCCCACTCCCGTGTCCATCCCAGGCATCTCTCAGGGGATCGGCTGAGATTTTTAGTGGGGTTTGGAAAGATAATTAAGGGCCCTTCCTAGGTGCCCCTGTTCTAGCCTGGCTCTGCTTGTCATTTCTGGTTGGGAACTTGCCTGACGTGGGGGCTCAGGACTCAGAATCATCTTCCCAGCTCTAGGCTGGCCTGAGTGTCAAGGCCTGCCTATGGCTTCCCTCGCCAGGGCTTCTGGGTCCCACTGCGGGGCCAGGCCACGGGGAAGCCCTGAGTTCAATGCTGAAAGCACACATCTCCTGGCCAGACAATGGGGGTGGTCCTGACAAGGTCCCTGCCTTCGGAGGCAATTCTGGCCCACAGGACAGAGAAAAGTGTAGAGAGTGGCAGGGACGGGGTAGGGGGGAGTCCAGCTGGGGATGGACTTCAGAGAAGTCTCTGGGCCAGGCACAGCCAGAGAGGAGACAAGGGATTGGACCTTACCGAGAGGAGCGGAAAGGCTCTCTCCAGGTGACAGGAGAGAGATGCATTGACCGGAAATGAAAAATCTGAGGCCTGAGGTCCCAGAGAGCAGGTGGGGAGAAGGGAGGGGACGTCAACACCCAGGTTGTGCAAGCCTTCCGTTCCTTGACTCGTCTTAAGGGAGGGTTCAGGCTCCAAGGGTCCTGTCACTAGCCTGAGGCACACAGCTAGTGAGGGGCGCTGACGCTGGTGCGGGCAGGGTGGGGGGGCGGAGTTCGCCCCTGAGACTTGGGGGCGGGGCAGGGGGTTCCCGTGGGCAGCCCGAGGGCTGGGGCAGGGGCCGGGCCTCCTGCAGGGGTCCCCAGCTCTGCAGCAGCAGAGACAGGCCAGGGTTCCCAGGGGCTCCTTTGGGAGGTGCTTATGGGGCTGGGCGAACCCCAGGTTCTCTCTACCTCCACCACCCCTGCCCCAGGCCTTTCCTGTGCTCTGGCCCCCCTTCTGCCTTGTCAGCAACAGCTATTTTTATTCCCGGAGGTTTTCAGTCAACAGCCATCGTTGGGGGGATGGGGCAGCAGGAGGAGCAGGAGGGGCTCAAGGAGCAGACAGGCAGGGGGTGGCAGAGAGCTGTGCCCCTCGAAGGGCAGGCTGCCCCTTCCCCTCAGGCCTTGCTGCCCTCTGCCAGGAGCCCTAGCATAAATGCAAAGTACAGAACCACAGTGGTCACCAGACCCCACTCCGCCTGCCCCGTCCCCCCCCCACCCCCGACCCCCCGCCCGATAGGTGCTAGAAGGACATGGTCCATGTAGACTTGAGTGGTGGTATAGCTTAGTCCTTAAGTGCCAGGGGCTCTTTCGAGAGCCCCAAGGGCCGGGTTTCCAGCCCCAGTCTACTATATAAATCACCTCCAGCAAGTGACCTACCTTCTCTGTGCCTCAGTCTCCCTCTCTGTCAAATGGAGTGATAATACTAGGATCATGGGGAGGATTAAAAGAGCTCATGAATGTGAGGTGCCCAGAACAATGCTTGGCAAGTAGTCAGTTCTACGTAAGTGTTAACTAGTAGTTCATTATCGTGCCTCTTACCAGACTCTGAAATCAAGAGCTCATCTTGTGGGGGTGGGGGGGAGGGAGCGACGGAAGGAGGGAGAGGAGCTATAGAAGGAGGGTCTGCCTGGCAGGAAGCAGGCCGAACTTACCTAGCTCCAGGCACCCTGCATAGCTGGGAGGAGGGCTATGTTTTTTTCCTGTCTGGTCTCCCTCAGGTGAGGGAGATCCTGGTATAAAGTGGATGGCAGACCCCTTCCACGAGGGTCCACGGTTGACACATGTTTGCTGTGAGGACAGTGACGCCAAAAGCCAAGCAGAGTCCCTCCGGCTTTCATTTCAGTAAGATCTGCTCGTGACCCCAGTGTCTTTTGAGGCTTGTAAGTTCTTGATTGGCCTTAGTTGGGGAGAAAGACCTTTTACCGGGGTTGTTGGTAGGAAAACATCCCTGGAGCAGTTTTTGGGGTAGAGCGAAATTCTCGGAGGTAGTGGCAGGGCCCAGCTGGCTGAAGGGGCAGAAAGAGTCCGCCAGCCTCCCTTGTGGGTTCCCGGTGATGGGGCTGGGGCTCCATAGGCAGTAAGAGGGCCACTCTTCCTGGGGCTGGTGACGGTGATCCCCAGCTCCCAGGACCTGGCAGGCATGGGGGGCCCAGGTGGGGAGGGCTCAAAGCCCACCTTACCTGGATGGTTGGGGGTTGATGGAGGAAACGGGGAGCCAGGTAGGCTCTGATAGGTTTTGAACAGACTTCCTGTCGCCTTCTTGGTGGACCCATGGCAGGGAAAGAGCCTGCCTGCCATGGTCTGGGAGACCATAAGAAGAGCACAGAGGCAGAGGTATCTCCCGGGGCAGACTGGAGGTAGGAACAGGCAGGGCAGGGGAAGCAGCCCTGTGTGCAGGGGGTGGATCTGCCCAAAGGCGGGCCCAAATGTGTACAGGAGAGGGTGTGCATGCACAAGTTTGAGGGGTGGCATCCATAGAACCCTGGTGGTCATGCTTAGGGGCTCCTTAGAGAGAGCCGAGCTAGCAGAGGGCAGGAAGCCTCAGGCCTGCGTGGAACTAATCAGCCTCTCCACCCTTTGGAGCAGCTGGGAAATGACTCATAGAAGCAGTGTGTATGTGTGTGTGTGTGTGTGTGTGTGTGTGTGTGTGTGTGTACAAGTGGGCTGCAGAGGGCCTTAGGGGGTACATGAGGGTCGACTGGTATAAGAGAAAGTCTCTTTACCAAGTTGTTGACTTGTAGCCCCCACTCCCACGATTCTCAACACATACGGCCCCAGGAGGCCCAAGTCTAGTCCTGCCAGGGCCTGCCAGACTCCCACCCCAGCTGGTGTGTTTTAGGGGTTTGGCCCAAGGACCCTGGTCTGCCTTTTGAAGAGGACAGAGAGGTGAGGGTCAGGCCAGCCCAGTCCCCCAGAGGGCTGGCGGGGGAGGCAGCGTTTGTAGGAGTAGGCACGTGGATTTGCCTCAGAGAGCTGCATTCAAATCCTGCCTCTGCTGCTTGTCAGCTGGGAGGCCGAGCCTGGAGCGGTGCCAGGCACTCAGTAAGCACCAAATGAACATATCCATGACTGCTTTCTTCAAGAAATAATTCTTCAGCCTCCGCCTCAAGGGCCTATGCATGTCAGCATGCTGGGTGAAGGGGTGAAATTTGGGGGCCGGAGGAACCAACCTCCTTCTCTCCTAATAGACTCTTCCCCATGCTGACTGAGGTCGGAATTCCACATCTTAAGATGAATTCCTTTGATTTGAGGCTCAGTCTTGGGAGGGGAAAGCCACTCGTGGGCCTTTGCTTCTAGGGAGGGCCATCAACAGATGAGCTGAGAGGGGTTGGAAGGAAGGGGGCACAGTTCACAAAACCCAAACACAGCCCATTTGAGGATTTATTTCCCATTTGTGGGTTTTTTATTTCATCGGGCCCCAAGCCAACGAGAAACACTCTGGGTGAAGGCAAAGAGTCAGGTTTGAGAGGAGGAGGCAGGTTGGCAAAAACTAACTGATGTTTTTTGAGAGCCATTGGGGGTTGGCAGAGAATGGATCTGATTGTGGGGGGAGGGGCTGCTGACATATCCTGAACAAGAAAACAAACCTGGCATACAGTAAGTACAAAATAAATGTGGTCACCACTATCATACTTAACCCTTGTGGCGGACACATTATTAGGCTGGTTGATTCAGGTGCCTAAAAAAAGGGGAGGCATGTTTTGGTCCAGTGAGCCCCATATGGAAAGCGTGATCATCATTAGCCCACCCCTCGCCCTGGAGCACCCCTCACGTGCCCCTGATTGTTTCCAGAACTCTTGGGGCTCCTGAATGTCCGGAGGTTTCCACTCCTAGCTCTAGGCCTCCCTCCAAGACCTCTTGGAGCAGATTTCCTCTGCAGAGTGTTAGATCAGGAGGGGAGGGCACCCGGGGTGACTTCCTCCAGGGCCCTGGCCTGCCAACACCTCAGCCCTAAGTGCTGGCAGAGAAACAACACAGCCACCCCTTTCCCATCCCCACCCCCAGACTGCCCCAGCTGAGAAAAAGCTGTGACTTGAGATTTATAACTAGGGGGCATGGGGATCCATTTTGCATTCTTGGAGCAGGGCCACAATGGGAATGCAGGAATTTGGGAAGTAGGCCACCCGGATGCCCGGTGCTGTCTTTGGCCAGGATAGAAAAGCTTTGATCTCTTCCAGTCTCCCAGAAAGTTCTGAGTCTGAGCCCCCACTGCACGTGAAGCTTAAGGAGGGGTCTCCACTGGCCACATGGAGCTCTGAAGTAATCTTGCTTCCAATCCACAGAGAACCAAAACAGCCTGACCCTGGACTGTAGCTCTGCTGCAGATGAATGGCATGCTTGGTTGGCAAGAGGCCCGATGATTGGGGCCTGAGCAAGGCCAGAAAGCTACCTCTGCGTCCAGAGGGATGGACCCTAGAGTGAGCAAGGAAGGCTGCGAGGGACAGGTCACATCCATTCTCAATCTTCCAGGAGAGTTTCTCAAAGTGGCTTTTATATCTCGGGCTGGTATGGCATGGCTGACATTTCTTGGAGGATTCCAGCCCCATGCAAGTGCAGTTAGGTGGGTTTCTGGATGTTTAAAGGACTGTCTTTGAAAACATGGTTTCCTAGGAGAGAAGGTTCTAGAAGCATGTGGTGGTGGGGGATGGTGGTAGTGACATCTATCCTGAGCCATGTTTGGCCAATAATTTGGGACAGTCATGATCACAGACACCCAGCTGTGAGGGTGTTGAACTGAGAGGAAAAATCAAGATCCAACAGGCTTTCACAAAAGACTAGAAGTGAAGAGGTGCAATGAATAAGAGGAACTTGTAGAATGTAAAGTCCAACACCTGGATTTATATTAGCCTTGCATCCTGAAACCATTATTAGTTTCAAGTTTGGTTTGTTTTTGTTTTGTTTTTTTTTGTCAATTCTTTCGGATTTTGTACATAGATAATCATGTCATCTGTGAACAAAGACAGTTTTATTTCTTCCTTTCCAATCAGTATACCTTTTATTTCCTTTTCTTATCTTATTGCATTAGCTAGGACTTCCAATACGATTTCCAGACAACATCCTTGCCTTGTTCCTGATCTTAGTGGAAAACTTCTAGTTTCTCATCATTAAGTACTGTGTTAGCTGTAGGTTTTTTATAAATGTTCTTTATCAGGCTGAGGAAGCTCTCTACCAATCCTAGTTTACTGAGTTGTTGTTACTGTTGTTGTTTTATCATGAATGGGTATTGGATTTTGTCAAATTCTTTTTCTGCATCTCTTGATATGATCATATGATTTTTCTTCTTTAACCGTTTGATGTGATGGATTATGTTAACCGATTTTCTCATGTTGAACCTGCCTTGCATACTTGGGATAAATCCCACTTGGTTGTAGTTATACTGCTTTTTATACACTGCTAGATTTGATTTGCTAATATTTTGTTTGGAGTCCACCTGGATTTAAAAGGGAAAAATCAATTGCACAATTTATAGGATAGGGAAGATCTAATTTGACTATAGTTCATGAGGAAAAGATCCAGGAGTGATTGCAAATTTCACCTTATGAGTAGGCTGCTGAAAGAGTGAATACTATCTTGGGATGAATGAATACAAAGGGTGTCTAGGCCAGGGAGAAAAGGCCTCTCTCTGTGGTCAGACTATGTCTGGAATTGGGTGTTCCAATCTGGCAGCCCCACAGAGAAAGACAATGCTGGGCTGGACCTGCTCCAGAGAGGAGCCGCCTCACCCTCCAACGTCCTTACTCTCGGCTCGCTGCCTATGGACAGCTGGCCCCAGCCTGGCTCCCCGACTCCTGACCCTCCTTCCCCCACCCTCATCTCTGTCTGCTCACCACTTCCAGGCCCCCAAGATGGCCTGACTTTACTCACCACTTCCGCCCCAAAGTTCCGTTTCAATGCAGGTTCCGTTGGGGCTTCTCACTTACTAAATGGGCTCTGGCCCTGGTGCTCAGGGAGCTGGGTTTTATTCTTGGCATGGCCTCTCATTTATCACTCTCTAAAATTATCTTATTTGCTTCCCTATTTATTATCTCCCTCCTCCCTCTGGAATGCAAGCTCAGTGAGGACAGGGGGTTTGCCAGGGCTATATTGTGCCTCCTAGAACAGAGCCCAGCACAGAGCAGATGCTCAAGAAATGTTTGTTGAATGAATAAATGTATGATCTGGGGGGAGTTGCTGCTCCTCTCTGGGCCTCAGGTTCCCCATCTGTGAAATGAGGGCGTTGGACTCCTTGATCTCTTGAGTCCCTGCAACTCCAACATTCTTCAATTCAGTGGGAAGAGTTTGCCTCAGTTGCCACATCTGAAGAACAGACTGAGGGTGGAGGCCAGAGTCTGATCTCTGGCTGGTGGAAGGAAGGTTCACGCTGTCACGTTGGCCCCCATTACTCCAGGTTGTAGCTGGAAGAGCCACGTGGAGATGTACCAGCATGACACCTAACCCATGATATGGGGCATTGTTGTGCTTGTCCCTCCCAGGAAGCCACCATGCACACATCCCCGACAACCTTTCACTCCTCCACTGGTGTCCACTGCAAACAATATAGCTTGTCCTGTCTATTCTAAACACATTGAAAGGGTGGGCAGAAGGCACATACATGCCAGCTAACTGTGGTCTTATCTCAACCCACTGCCCCTGCAAGGGGCTCTCCAAGGCTGCAGGGTGAAGTCCAGACTCCCAGGCCTGCCAATCAAGGCTACAGCCAGCCCCCAGCCCACCTTCCCCAAATCCCTGAATAGATTCTGTGCCCCAGAAAGACTGTCATAACTGCAGCTCCCTATGTCCTGCCTCTGTCTTTGCTCTGGCTGCCCCCTCTCCCTGGAGTGTTCTTCCCCTCCATTTCTCTGTGTTTATAACTTAAGCATCCTTTGAGGCCCAACTGAAAAGCCACGTCTTTCCTTCTCTGACCTGGAAGTAGCCATTCATCCATCTGAACTCCCATAGCACAATGACCTCCCCTCTTTAGGGCAAGCATCGCTTTCTCCTCATATCATAGTTATGTGTGCCCATGTCCACCTTCCCCCAACCACCAGCTCTCAGAAAGCAGGATGACCAACTGGTGCATCTTTGTGTCCTATTCAGGGCTAGCTCAGCTTCTGGCTTATAAACAGGATGGATGAATTGATGGATGGATGAATTGATGGATGGATGGATGGATGGATGGATGAATGAAATGTATAGGAATCCATTTTATGCCTGGAAAGGTCTGTATCCAAGTCTTTCTCCACTCATTCTTTCAGCAAACACGTATTGAGTGCCTACTGTGTGCCCAGTCCTAGGACTGGCTATAGTGAGCTAGACAGACAGCTCCTGCCCTCTTGGCATTTCAGTCTAGTGGAGGACACAGACAAATAAATTAGGCAAATTACTTGTTTAAGTAATTACCAATGATGACATATGATGTCAAGGAAAACACAGGGGACTGATAGAGAGTAAAGAAGGAGAAAGCCACTTGGAGAAGAGACATTTGAGCCTTGACTGGGGGGTGAGATGGAAGAGCCAGGTGAAGAGGGAGGGGAGCAGAGGGCCGGATAAAGGCCAAAGGCAGGCATGAGCCCAGTGGTCCAGGAGCTGGAAGGAGGTCAGCGGGCCTGGGGCAGAGGGAACAGGGAGGAATCAGGAGACAAGGGTGTAGAGGGAGGCAGGGACTGGATCGCCTGGGCCTTGTAGGTCACAGTAAGACATTTAGGTTTGGTTCTAAGCACAACAGGAAATTGCTGGAGAAATTTAAGCAGAAGAAACAACATGATTAGTTTCTTGTTTTTAAAAGATCACTGGCTGCTCTATGGAACGGATTTGCAGAGGGCAGGGCAAAAGCAGTTAGCAGGAAACAGGCTATTGCAAGAGATTATTGTGATATGGTCCAGGGGGAAAAGGTGGAGGTCATGTATATTTTGGAGATGGTATTAATGGAACTTTGGATGGGCTGGATGTAGAAGGTGAGGGAAAAAAGCATTCAGGGAGGCACCCTGATATTTGACTGGAGCAACCAGATGGATGGATGGACATTTTCTGGGTTGAGGAAGACTATGGGTTGGACCAGTTGAAGAGCGCAAATGCTTCATCCCAGATACTGTAGGTTGGGATACCTCTTAGCTATCCACATGGAGTGGTCCAGTTGGCAATTGCATACATCAGTCTGGAGTTCAAAGGAGAAGTGATGCTATTCCTGTAACACTATTTACAGTCCTAGGAATGATGCCATCCAGACCCAGACTGAGCCCTGAGAAACTTTAGAGATTGGGCAGAGAAAGAGGAACAAGCAAAGAAATTGAGAAGAAGCAGCCAAAGAGGTAGGAGGGAAACCATGGACGTGCTCTCATGGAGGCTGAGCGAATAGAGCCTTTCCAGAAGGGGGCTGCGGCCAACTGGGTTGAATGCTTCTGAGAGGTTGAGGGAGGTGAAGACAGAAACGTGTTCGGCAGACTTGGCAGCAAAGAGGGTGCCAGTGACTTGACAAAAGCCGTTTCAGTTGAGTGGGGGGATGGAAGCCAGGTTGGAATGGGCTGGAGAGTGAACAAAAGGTAAGGAAGTAAAGACAGCTGGTGTAGACACTTTCTAAGAAGTTTCTCCATGAAGGGAAACAGAAAAATGGGGCAATAGATGAAGGGAGGTGTGAGGCTGGGAGGGCGGTTTCTGTCACCACCGCCATTATTATTACGATAGGAGAGCCTGGTCATAGACAGGAAGAAGTTCACGGTGGTAGAGAGACGATAACTAGAGAATGAGATCCTTGGGAAGGCTCAAGAGGGGTCGGGGCCCAGCCCACGTGGAAGGCCTGGCCTTTGGTGATTCCCCGTCTTCCGTTTAGCAGGATGGCGGGGGCAGGGGGCAGCGAAGATGGTTTTGTCAGTGAAATGGGGTGTGATGCTATGTTCTTATTGAGGGCTGAGGCAAAGTCACTGGCTGGGAGCACCCTGGGGAGGAGTGTGGGGGGTTGAAGGAAAGAAGAGAAGGCATGGGTGGCGCCTGGGTGGCTCAGTCAGTTAAGCGGCTGCCTTCGGCTCAGGTCATGATCCTGGAGTCCCCGGATCGAGTCCCGCATCGGGCTCCCTGCTCAGCAGGGAGTCTGCTTCTCCCTCTGACCCTCCCCCCTTTCATGCTCTCTGTCTCATTCTCTCTCTCAAATAAATAAATAAAATCTTTAAAAAAAAAAAAGAAGAGAAGGCATGGGATGGTTTTGTCACCAAGTGGAGAAGTGAAGCCGCCAGAGAAACCTGCACCCCCAGGGCAAAAGTGAGGGCACACGTGGCGTTTGTAACCACGACGTCAACTGTGACCCCAGCCCGGCCCCGCCTTTGTTCCAGCAGCATCCAGCCGCGCAGGGGCTGACCCAGGAACGGCACAAGTGGGATGGGCGGGCTGCGGTTTCCCCAGATGAGTGCGATGGAAGGAGAGAGGAGGCCGGAGTTGAGAGTATTTTCGAGGAGGGATTGTGATAGATAGGCACTTATACTTGAGCTGGGCAAGTCAGAGGGTTCTGTTGGAGAGGGAGAAAGTGCAGGGACAAGGGGTGAAGGCCAGAAGAAGCCCAAGGATCACAGCAACGGGCACTTGACTGTGAGTTGAGAGGTAGGAAGTGAGGAGAGGGGATATCAGAGGAGCTGTGGTCTCTGGTCATGATTTAGATTCAGGGTGTGCTTACAGGAGAAAGGGGGCAAAGGTGGAGGGCTCCTCTCATTCATTCACTCATCCATTCATTCAACAACCTTTTATGGGGCATCTGGCTGGCTCAGTTGGTAGAGCGTGCGATTTGTGATCTCAGGGTTGTGAGTTCGAGCCCCACATTGGAGGTAAAGTTACTTAAAATCTTAAAAACACACACACACACACACACAAAAAAACCCTTTTGTTCAGTATTAGGTACTTGGGTGGTACAAAGGAGAAGTCCACTCAGCCAGGGTGCCCAGGGAGGGCTTCCTGGAAGTAGTGGTTCTTGTGTAGGTTGAGTCTAGAAAGACAAATTAAAGTTCTCTGGGGTGACAAAAAGGAGGGGTGCCCCAGGAGGCAAGCAGACCATAAGCAAAGGCCTGGGTGGGGGGGGTTGTAAAACAGCTTGGCCCATTTGTGAGGATGGAGATGGCACGGCCAGAGGGTGGGTACGTGCGGGGCAGGGGAGGGTGATAAAGTAGGGATGGGGTCGTGGCGAGCCTGGGGAGCCAGGTGGAAGGGTGTGGACACGCTACTAAGCAGTAAGAAGCCACTGAAGGAGAACGCAGGTTTGATCAGATTTGTGATTTCAGAAATGTGGATGGTGGATTACCGGGGAGCCCAGTGGGAAGTAGGGAGGCAGGTGGGGGGGATCTGGACAGAGCAGGTGAGGGGCGATGAAGGAGCAAGAGCCTGAAGGACGGAGAGCCTTGTGGGTGCTGGACCTGGGAATGGACCAGGTGTACCACCAGCCAAAACCATGCCTCAACTGGCCTAGCCAGGGACAGCACTTTCTCCCTCTCATAACAAGACAGCCAGACATGAAGGGGCTTCAAGGCCGGTGAAGAGGGTGGGAGAGGAATTTAGGAGGAAGTGCAGATTTTGAAGAGGGAGATGCAGAGTCTGCCTGGGGCCGGCTGGGTTCAGCAGGAGGAGTTCACACAGCCAGCTGTGCCGTCTGTGGGTCTGGAGCCCGGTTGGGGGGAGAGCCCAGGGGAAGGAAGAGGCGGGGGCCAGGCAGCAATCTCTAAACAGACATGTGCCAACGTGCCAGGCACCAGATTCAGTGGTGACCCCAAACCCCAGGCTGTGTGGAGTCTGGCGGGGGAGACGGATACCAACAGACCCTCGTGCAAGCAGGGCATGAATTACCGCTGACCTTAGAGCTTTGAAGACTTCGTGCGCTGGGGGCCTCTAGGGACTCCAGCCAGTGTAGCTTCCATGAGTGCTGCGGGGGAGCCAGACTGTCTCTGGTTCTCCGTCGTCCCACTTGGGGCCCCGTGAAGGGCAGAGTGGGCAGCGTCAGGCCAGAGGATTGTTGCCAAGCGAGGCCTGTGAACTGGGAGGGCGCCCAGCGGCCATGGGGTCTCTGCAGGGCCATCTTGTGTATGG
The DNA here is from genome assembly GCF_002201575.2 of Neomonachus schauinslandi. Classification (NCBI taxonomy): domain Eukaryota; kingdom Metazoa; phylum Chordata; class Mammalia; order Carnivora; family Phocidae; genus Neomonachus; species Neomonachus schauinslandi. Next base: position 45,233,273 of record NC_058417.1, on the reverse strand, counting down.
GCATGTCTGTGGGGCCGGGGATGGGATGAAGGCGGGAAGGTGTGTGGCCAGAGGCAGGGTAGGATGGGGGTGTGTGTGTGTGTGTGTACATGTGTGCTCTCGCACACGCGCGCTCCCACGCCCACGACGGGGCGGAGGAGCAGCTGAGGGACGGGCTCAGCAGGGACGAGCAGAGTCATCCCCGTGGAAACACGACTCCCTGGGTGATGGTAGGGAGCAGCTGGGCCGCCAGGCAGGGGGGCGTGGCCGGCTCCGCCCAATGGCTCTGGCCTCTCCCTGGGCCGCCCTCCCCACCTGTTGACCAAGCCCGGGGAAGTGCTGTGCTGGCCGGGGCAGGGACGCTGCATGCCGAGGAAGGGCCGCCCTCACGTGGAGCCCTGGGAGCCTCTGACGGGGTCTGCCTGAGCCCCTTTGGTGGAGAGCTGGCTCTGGGGTGTCCATGCGGGCAGGCCTTGCAGTGGCTCGGGTGACTGGGCTGCCGTGGTCCCCATGTGCCTGCCTGCTGATGTGGGTCATTCCCCAGGGCCTTGTGGATAAGTGACCCACCACCTCCACGGGGAATGGGCTCAGGAGGGCTGGGCAGCAGCGGGGCCATCAGGAGAGGCCAAGGGACAGTCCACACTGTTCTCACAGGCCTCTGAAGCTCCGGGTGGGTGCGCCTTTATCCACCCAGTCCACACAGGGACCACAAGCCAGAAACAGTCCCTGGGACCTCTAGCCCTGCCCCACCAGTGAAACTCCCATGCCTTTGTCCCCATAACCTTGCCTTTGTGTCCTCCTCTTCCGCAGTGGCATCTGTAGGCTCTCCTGACATGCCCCCACCCTCCGCCCCGCACACACACAGCTTGCATCCTTTTGCTCTAGCCCCTCTGCTTGCGCATGGGTTAGATCCCACAAGTTCCGTGGGAGGGAGCTGGTGGGACCCTCTGCAGAGCCTGGGTCCCTTCCTTCTTTCCTCTCCTCGCCCAACATCATGCTTCCCCAAGGCTCAGGACAGGGTGGCCCGCCCCCACATCTTTCTTTCCCCTTCCCTCCAGGCCAGGGATGGCAAATACAGGCAGATTGGCTACATTCTCCTTTCTCGATGGGGTCTGCCCGCAGTTCTAGGCAGCCCACAGCAGCCCTTAAGACGAAATCCACCTGCCCTTCCTGCTTTAGGCTGCTCCCACCAGGCCCTTCATCTTGAGCCATCCTTGGGGCCGCCTGCACTGCCACCTTTGAGTCCTGTCCGCCTCGCTGCCGGCCTCAGGCCACTTGAGCGTAGCCAGCTGTGGTTCTCTCTGTCCCCACAGGCCGACGCCGCACAGTTCTGGAGCTTGGGCCCAGGAAGCGGTGGAGGGCACTGGGGCGTTGGCCCCAAGTCCCCAGCACCGAAGAGGACCTGGTGGGTTTGCTGTGGGTCCCAAGGGCAGCCAACCCCCTGCTGGGGAGAGTGTGGTGCAGGCCCGGGGGTGATGCTCTTGTGTCCAGCACCCAGGCCCTGCAGGCACAGCTCCCAGTCCCGACAGGCCTTGCGCGCTGACCACCCCGGCCTGGCCCCGGGGCAGGCAGGAGGTGAGTAGCAGACAGCAGGCCCAGGGCGGGGGAGCCGCCAAGCACCCGGGGGGCGGCACACTGCAGCCACCCCGGCGACCCACCACCCTCCCAGCCGCCGAGCCCAGGATGCGAGAATGGCCAGCTCATCTCTGCCCACCCTGGTGCCTCTGGGCCCTGAGAGCCTGCGCCCCTTCACCCGGGAGTCCCTGGCAGCCATAGAGCGGCGGGTGCAGGAGGAGGAGGCCCGGCAGCAGCGGAACAAGCAGATGGAGATCGAGGAGTCTGAAAGAAAGCCGCGCAGCGACCTGGAGGCCGGCAAGAACCTGCCCCTCATCTACGGGGACCCCCCACCGGAGGTCATCGGCATCCCCCTGGAGGACCTGGACCCCTACTACAGCGACAAGAAGGTCTGGGCCCGGTAGGGTTTCTTCTCCCTGCCTGTCCATCATCCGTCTGTCTGCCTGTCCCTAGACCTCACAGCACTCTCTCTGCCACAGACCTTCATCGTCCTTAACAAGGGCAAGGCCATCTTCCGCTTCTCTGCTACGCCCGCCCTCTACATGCTGAGCCCCTTCAGCATCATCAGACGCTGCGCCATCAAAGTGCTCATCCACTCATATCCTGCCCAAGTGGGGCGAGTGCAGGGGCAAGAAGGGGTTAGGGGCGGGCAAAGCCAGGTGCTGTAGGCGAGGAGGCCCTCCGCCCACCTCCCCTCCCCACCTGCTCCCTCACTTTCCTTGACCCTCCCCCTGACGCTGTTCAGCATGTTCATCATGATCACCATCCTGACCAACTGTGTGTTCATGACCATGAGCAACCCGCCTTCCTGGTCCAAGCACGTGGAGTAAGTCTCCTCCTCCTCAGAGGCCCCCTCCCCCCCTCCCCGGTCTGGGACACAGCCCACCCCAGGGGTCTGCACCCCAAGGATGCCCCAAGTGGCACTTCCAGGAAGACACACACTGCAACTGTCCCCTGCACCAACACCGTAAGACCCTAGGGTGGTGCACACTGTCACTCTCACCAATATCCTCAACCCCCCGGGCGGCATATTTCATTGTTGTGACCTCCCTCCTGGGAGGTCCATCCTCACCACCCCTGGCCCTGGGCACACTCTCCCGACCAGGTACACATTCACGGGGATCTATACCTTTGAGTCCCTCATCAAGATGCTGGCCCGGGGCTTCTGCATTGACAACTTCACATTCCTCCGGGACCCCTGGAACTGGCTGGACTTCAGCGTCATCACCATGGCGTGAGCAGGGCCTGGAGGGCATCCTGAGGTGGAGGAGGGTGAGGGAAGGGTCCCAGGCCTCAAAGAGGGCAGCTGAGTGCGCTGACCCTCTGGGAGGGGCGGACTGCGGGGGTGACGGGCAGGTGTGCGGCGAGCTGCCATTGCTGGGGTCTGGCGGGGAGGCTCTCCTGATGCCCCCTCCGTGAGCCTCCACACGCCGTGTGCAGCCACAGGCAACAGGGCTGGACCCCAATCCCACAGGCCTCTACCCTTGCCACCCCCACGCCCAGAAAAACTCCTGCACTGTCTTCCCCAGCTCTCAGGACCCAAGAGGAACCTTGGGGGGTCTGACCTGACCTTCCCCCCCAACCCCTGTGGTTACTCCAACCACAAGGATTCCTCAGCAATCCTCATTCCGGGCCTAGAGAAGCTGTGATTTCTGCCCTCACATCCACTCCCGACTCTGACACAGCCTTCACCCCAACCCCCCTGCCCAGGTACCTGACGGAGTTTGTGGACTTGGGCAACATCTCAGCCCTGAGAACCTTCCGGGTGCTGCGGGCCCTGAAAACCATCACGGTCATCCCAGGTACTGGGAAGGTGCAGGGACCCTCTGCCTGAGCCAGCGGGCCTCCCCCCACCAATGCCCAGGCCTGGAACCTGACACTCAGGTCCAGGAGCCTGACCCAGGGTCACAACACTCTCACACCAAAACCTGGACACAGTTGGGGGGGCCCCATGGCCAGGGAGGAGCAGGGGCTGGAGGCTGGAGGATGGGCGTCCGAGAGGCAGCACAGCAGGGTGGTTAGAGCACAGACTCTGAGCCAGACTTCTTGAGCTCAAGTCTCATCTCCACCACTTCCTAACTTGGACTTCGGGCAAGTGGTTCAACCTGCCTATGACTCAGTTCCCTCCTCTATAAAATGTGCATAATAATAGTCCCACTCATTGGGCTGTTACGAGGATTAAATGTGCATGGATGTGTGTTAAATAAAATGAGCAGACTGGGCAGAGCAGAGAACTCCACTAGGGAGAGACAAAGGGAATGAGTGATGGAACGTGCCGGCCCCGAGGGCTCAATAAGGAACATGCCACATACCCACTGAGCAATCAGGCCAGGGCAATTCCAAAGTAATGCAGCGAGAAGCATGAAATAAATAGAATCCTGAAAACCCAGATCCTCAAAAAAGCACATGGAGAAACCAGACAAGGTTCACGAAAGGAGAGAAAGACGGTCTGAAAAGAGATGGACCCTGGGAGGAGGGGGATTAGGTCTGAGTGCTAGAAAGTACCATACTTTTCCCCTAGTCCAATGCCCTCAAACTGTGGCTGAGGAAGGTGACACCCTGACAGGCCCTGGGAGAGGAAGTGCTTTCCGAAGGCCATACTGCTCTCTGGCCACCGAGTGAAGGCCACGGTCCTCAACACCACGCTTCCAGCATCCTCCCAGCTTGGAGGGTTTTGATAAGGCAGCTGCTGAGCCCCTGTTTTCCACATCAGGATAAGAAAAGGAAATGAACTGGGGTGCCTGGGTGGCTCTGTCAGTTAAGTGTCTGCTTTGGCTCAGGTCATGGTCCCAGGGTCCTGGGATCGAGCCCCACATCGGGCTCCCTGCTCGGCGGGAAGCCTGATTCTCCCTCACCCGCTCCCCCTGCTTGTGTTCCCTCTCTCACTATGTCTCCCTCTGTCAAATAAATAAATAAAACCTTAAAAAAAAAAGGAAAGGAAATGAACTGATATAAAAGGGAGAGACACTCTGATTAGGCCCAAAGAAAAAGTTACAGCTCTTCCATAAATGATGGGAATCCATCCCTGGAAGTCTTTAAGGGTTTCTATGCCTTTGTCTGTCCAAAGGGGCAGGTTGCAATAAGATCTCCAGCTCAGTCCAGAGCTGCTGTTCCTTGGGTGTTAATAGGCATTATAAGAAAAAGGGTTCTGTTGTCAAGTAAGTTAAGAAAATGTGGTATTAAAGTGTGTGTTTGTTTCTGCAGGACTTGTCAGAGCCTTTGATAGGCTAATCTACAGTCATGCTCCAAGAGCGGAATCTAGAACTGAGCCTTTCCCAAACATTTATCGAACCCCTTCTTTTAAGGGCACAGCTGGGGAGATCAGTGTTGTGTAGAACACAGTTTGGGAGTGTTGACCTGGTGACATTCAACTCCACCGTGGGCCTGTGTGTTACTCTACAAGTCAGGCAACAACCTGGAAAGTCCTTATAGCTTACTCTTCTAGTGGCCGAGATTCTGTGGCCATTCAAAGGCTCCACATCAAGGATGAGATGGGAGAGGGGTGGGCTCATTTGGGGAGGCTTCAGGGAAGTGGTGCCCCTCATATATCAAGCCTTGAAGGAGATGTGTAGGCAAAGGCTTGAGGGGATAGGAGAGGGAGCTCTCACCCTGCGAAACCCCTACCCTCACCCTCCCTCTGGTCAGGGCTGAAGACGATTGTGGGGGCCCTGATCCAGTCCGTGAAAAAGCTGTCGGACGTGATGATCCTCACCGTCTTCTGCCTGAGTGTCTTTGCGCTGGTGGGGCTGCAGCTCTTCATGGGAAACCTGCGGCAGAAGTGCGTGCGCTGGCCCCCGCCCTTCAATGACACCAACACCACGTGGAACGGCAACGACACGTGGAACGGCAACGACACGTGGAACAGCCATGAGAGCTGGGCCAGCAACTCGACCTTTGACTGGGATGCCTACATCAGTGACGAAGGTAAGAGCGCAGACTGGGGAGGCCGGGGGGATCGGTCCCAGCCCCTAGGGCAGCCCCTCACACGGGATAAGCTGCAGGGGGCACCGAAGCTTAAATCCATCGCTTACCAGCTTGGGGAACCTCTGACAAGTCACGTGGTCTCCCTAACCCTCAGAACCCTCACCTCTAAAACTGAGGCAACAGTGCCTTTCTCGGGCGCCTGGGTGGCTCAGTCGGTGAAGCGTCTGCCTTCGGCTCAGGTCATGATCCCAGGGTCCTGGGATCGATTCCCGCATGGGGTGCCCTGCTCAGCAGGGAGTCCGCTTATACCCCTCTGTCTGCCACTCTCTCCCTCCTCCTCCCCTCTGCTCATGCATGCTCCCGTGCACGCGCTCTCTTTCTCAAAAAAATAAATAAAATCTTTAACAAAAAAATGCCTTTCTCAAAGGGTGAGCGTGACAATGAATGCCCCATGGCTTTGAAAATCCTCCGGCTTTCCCTATGAAAAGCAGCGGCCCATCGTCCCCATTCCCTAACCGACACATCCCTTATTTTCCCCCATAACATGACCTCCTGGCACCCTGGCAGGGCCACCACCCGCCACCCATGGACTCACCTGGTCACACCCCATACTCCACAGGCACACACACAAGCCACACATTTTCACGCAGCCACCGTTACTCCATACAAGGCCTCCTGGCTAATTAGGAAAAGGTACCCCTTCTTCAACCTGGCCCCTGGATTCCAGCTCTCCCCCCACCTGCTCACCCCTCAGTCGGGCGTCCCACACAGACGTGCGGTAGCCGCGTGCAAGCGCACACACCGGCCGGCCGGCTCTCTGTGCCCCTGCTGCGTCCCGACCGCCCAGCCACACACCCGAGGCGCTGAGCTGACGCGGCTTGCAGCTGGGCTCCCTGAAGGGCATCTACCCAGTGACCTTAAAGGAGGGACAGGGGCAGCCAGAGAGCCTCCATTTGGTGCATGTGGTGCACACAGATGTGCCCCCAGGCGTGCAGTGAGTGCGAGTGTCCACAGTGTGTCCACGTGGGTGACACGTCTCCTTTGTGGCCTCTGACCCCCAAAGGGAACTTCTATTTCCTGGAGGGTGCCAATGACGCCCTGCTCTGTGGGAACAGCAGCGATGCTGGGTGAGTGATACGGGGGGCTGGGAAGAGGTGTCCCAGGGGTGTCAGGAGTCGGGAGCTGACTAGGGACAAGGACGTGGGGTGGAGGGGAAGGTAAGGAAAACCCGTGGACGTGAATGGGGGGACCCTTCCCTGTTTGGGGGACGTGGACAGAACTATAGGATTTTTCCTCTTGGGATTCCCCCCATCTTTTGCTCGGCTGGAGTTCTCTTCCCTCCCTAAAGCCAGCAGCCCGTTTTATCCACAGGCACTGCCCCGAGGGTTACGAGTGTATCAAGGCTGGGCGGAACCCCAACTATGGCTACACCAGCTACGACACGTTCAGCTGGGCCTTCCTGGCCCTCTTCCGCCTCATGACCCAGGACTACTGGGAGAACCTCTTCCAGCTGGTACGACTGCCCCCGCTCTGCTCGAAGCCCGCCCCCCCCCCCCCCACCTGGCCCCAGCCCCACAGCCTCCTCAGGGCGTGGCCGGACCTGTAACAAGGCCCCCTCCTCCCTGAGACCCCCGTCAGCGCCCCTGCAGACAGCTTCTCGGAGGCCTCTGACACTGGGGACCTGCCCACATCTGGCCACAGCCTTCTCTTCCTTTGCCACCTTCGCCTTAAGCGCCGAGATCTGGGCCTGGCACAGACCCCCCAGGCCTCACAGCAACCAGGAGGGTAGCTTAGAAATTCAACCCTGCCCCTACACAATTATTTAGCTTCTACTGTTTGCATGGTAGGCAGGTTGCGTCTGGAGCCGCAGTGCCTTCTGGTCCCTGGTAATGTTTCTAACACTGATGATATTAATGATAATAATAATAATGGCAACTATTATTTGTTGAGCTCTTATTAGATGCCAGGCATGGTAGCAACGGTAGGATTCAAGTTGACCCCAAAGCCCGTGTTCACCACTTTTTTTTTTTTTTTTTTTATCCTGGCTCTCTAATCTCAAGATGTCTGTCCCAGGTCCTAGGGCTCTCTGAGCCAGGAGACCAGGAAAGTCTGGGTCCCAAGTGTATATTTTGAAGCTCCCCAGAATGTGGCTTAGCCTGCCAAGGATGGCTATCCCCTGCCTCAAGGTCCTCAAATCGCCAGGCTCTGTGAGCGACCCTCCCTGTCTACCTATCTGGGCAGTGGGTGTGTGGAGAGGGGTGGTGGGTGAAAGCAGGCAGGGGGCCATGGGACGCTCCCTCTCCCTCTCCCCCTCCTCCCAGACCCTTCGAGCTGCTGGCAAGACCTACATGATCTTCTTCGTGGTCATCATTTTCCTGGGCTCCTTCTACCTCATTAACCTGATCCTGGCGGTGGTGGCCATGGCGTATGCAGAGCAGAACGAGGCCACCCTGGCCGAGGATCAGGAGAAAGAAGAAGAGTTTCAGCAGATGCTGGAGAAATTCAAAAAGCAGCAGGAGGAGCTGGGGAAGGTCTGGACTCAGGGAGAGGAGGCCCTCAGCCTGGGTTCTCCCGGGCAGGCTGAGGGTGAGGGAGAGGCGTGGGGTAGGGGCTGCAAGGCAGGGTGAGCACAAGGCCCCAGGCTGGGGGCTTTGCGGGGATGGGAGGCATCCAGGCAGTAGAGAGAGTAATCCGCAGCTCTGTGCCTCAGTGTCCCTATAAACAACAAGGCATCTGGAGTAGTTAAACCTGAAGTGACCTTCCAGCTCAAATATCTATGGTCTTGTGATTCTTTCTGGGTGGGATATGGGCCCATGCTGAGGGAGAGGTGGGTCCTGGGGAGGCCCTGGCGTGAAGCCGCCCATTTCCTCACCACCTCCTGGAGTGTAGGGTCAGTCCAGGCTTCCGAGAGCTGTGGGTCTTCAGGGATGAAGGTCTTCAGTCACTTTGGTCCCTACTCTGTCAATCCCATCACCCCCGAGGTCGCCCCCCAAACCGCACCAGGCTCAGGACTTGGAAAGAAGCTCTGAGAGTCCATTAGTCCATCCACCGGGCTCCAAGATGGACTCCGTGCCCACCATCCTTGCTGATCCACAGGCCAAGCCTGCCCAGGCTCTGGAAGGCGGGGAGGCAGATGGGGACCCAGCCCACGGCAAAGACTGCAACGGCAGCCTAGACACATCACTGGGGGAGAAGGGGCCTCCCCGGCAGAGCTGCAGTGCAGACAGCGCTATCTCGGACGCCATGGAAGGTGAGTGCTTGACACCCCTCTGGACATCCTACTCTGCTTGTCCTGCCCATCAGGCCACTCGGGCTCCTGGGCGGGGGGCGGGCAGGTGGGGCCTGGCTGGGCCCAGCTTCGGAAGGACAGTAACTTAATATAGGTATCGAAGAAATGGCCGTGAGAAGTATAATCCTGGCTTAGCCCGGCCCAGTTCTGGCTGCAAGGCCAGGCTGCTATGGGAACTGGGGGCTTCCGGGGGAGGACCTCGGGGGCTGCCAAGGCAATGGGGAAGGACAGGAGGATCATACTAACCAGGAAGGCCCAGTGTTCTGGAAACTGGAAATCCTGCTCCTCAAATGTCTTCTGGACAGAAGTTAAAGGTCAAAGGTCAAACTCTGCCCAGGTAGAGTCCCAGATTCCCTCAAATCCCCATACTGCCCTACAAGTGCCAGGGAAAGAACAGGATAAGGTAACAAGGACAGGGTGGATAGACACAAACACGGATGGATGGATGGGCTGAAAGATCAGTGAATGGGAAGAGACATGGGTGTGTGGATGGATGAGAGGAAAGGGGGGAGGGAGGGAAATGGGAGGAGGGAGGAGAAGGGGAGGAGGAAGCAAAGGAAGAAGGAAATCTGACATGGAAGAGATCTGGTCCCCTTCTCAGGTCCCCCGCCCCTTCCTTGTGCCAGGAAGGACTGGGAGGGCCTAGAGGACTTTGGAGACCTCTGGAGGACACCTTCTCATCCCACCTCATATGACAGGCATCCAGGGGTCTGTGCCCTGCCAGAGAATGCCACAGGGGGTACTCGGTGTCACTGGCTGAGGAGGTCACTCAACGCTGCCCTGGCTGGGACTGCTGTGAGAAGTTTTGGGTGTCAGACACTGTTTGAATCACCTGCAGTGACTTGGGGGTCACCAGCTTGGGGGTGGGGCTGTTACTATCAGACTAGAATCTGCAGCCTTTGCGAGGTCCAATTAGCTAATTTCCTGGGGTGTCCCAATCCTGCACTCGAACCCAGATCTCCATGGGACGGCCCCTGACTCTCTCCTCATCTATGAAATGGGGGGTCACTGATAGCACTTGTCTCATAAATTTCTGGTGGTAATGAAATAAGATCACGCTGAGGCTGCGGACTCCCACAGGCCAGCAGGAAGGGCAGCTTTATCCATGGGCCTGACAGAACCCCAGGACTCTAGAGCTGGGGTGGCAAGAATAGGCGATGTTTCCAGAAAGCCCCTCTGATGGGAAAGGACAGACGGGCTGGGGACAGTGTGGAGGGGTCACCTTTGCTGGCAATGGGAGGGAGAGGCCTCAGGGGGATCCTTGGTCTGCTCTGAATGGCATTGGCCAGCAGCAAGTGGAACGGGGCCCAACCCTCTGCGGTGGCCTCCCACCTCTCCCTGCAGACCCTCGGGCCCAGCCAGAGATCAGGGGTCTCCCGAGCCAGGATCACCGCCCCGGGGGCCACGGGCAGAGGGTGGGAGTCACTGAAGGGCGGGCTTTGTGAGGTGTGCCAAGACGGCCCAGCCTGAGGTGGGGCATTAAGAGAAGGGATTACAGGTAGGGCTGGCTGAGGGGGTGGGGGTTTGAGGGTGGGAGCATTAACAGGCGGGGCTTTGGGGGCGGGACACTGGGGTGGGTTGGGGCATGTGGGCGGGGTCTCCGGGGGCAGGTCTTGAGGGTGACACCCCCCACCCCCCAGAGGAGGCTTGAAGTAGGCTTGGCTGAGGGGATGGGTTTGAGATGTGGAGCTCAAGGGGCAGGCCTGGAAGGTGGGACCTAAGATCTGGGTCAGGGATGGAGGACACTTGGGGTGGCGGTGGGGGTCCTCAGCAGGTGTGTTTCTACCCTACTCCCAGAGCTGGAAGAGGCCCACCAGAAGTGCCCACCGTGGTGGTACAAGTGTGCCCACAAAGTGCTCATATGGAACTGCTGCACCCCATGGATGAAGTTCAAGAGCATCATCCACCTGATTGTCATGGACCCCTTCGTGGACTTGGGCATTACCATCTGCATTGTGCTCAACACCCTCTTCATGGCCATGGAGCATTACCCCATGACAGAGCACTTTGACAACGTGCTCACCGTGGGCAACCTGGTAGGGAGGGGACAGGGAGAGGTGTCACTCCCAGGCAGGACAGGAGAGAGAAGGGCCACAGGGCCCTATGGGGCCATCTGGGCTGTGCGGAAATACGGGGCACTATTGGGGGGCGTATGGGGACAAGCTGGGCTTATTCTCTCCCAGTATATGGGGGGCAGGAGTTGAGATACACGGGAGGTACATGGGGTGACCCATGGGATGTGGAATTTGGGTTTTAGGGTATTTGGAGGCAGAGAGAATGGGAATGAGGTGCTAGACATTTTAAAAGTAGGACTCAGGGGGTCTGGGGTCCAGCCCATGCCCTGGAGGCAGAGGTGGGGGAGTGGGGGCATGGGTGACAGGTCTCCACTTTCAGAGGTTGATGTGGGCCTAAGAGGGACCAAGGGACCTGAAAGTGGGGGCATATAGCCCTGGGCACCCAGGCCCAAGAGGCCCCCTGGGCATAGTCCCCCAACCCCAGCGCCCTGCCCACTACCATTTCTCGATCGTGGCCAGGCCAGCTCTGGGCGGCGGCCTTTCCTGCCCAGCTATTGTTGACATGCACTGATCCGCCTGCTTATCCCTGCCCATTAGGAGCATTATCACCTCGTTTCCAGCCCCGTGGAGCCTGACAAAGGGAAAAAGCCGCTTCATCCTCCAGCCCTGCCCTGCCCTTCCCCATTCCCTTAGAAATGTTTCCAGATGGCAAATGGGCCAGATGCTCCCTCCACCACCCTGAGGGTGAGGAGAGCCCAAGGAGAATAAGATTTGGGGGCCTGCGGCAGGATGAGGACGATATGGGTGGTGTGGGCATCAGACGCTGGACTCCCAGCCTGTGAGGCAGGCACTTCTATCCCATGGAGATGTCTAAGGCAGCCATGCCAGGCTGGGCTGGAGGGACAAGCGTGTGCTCTAGACTCACAGTGCAGCTGCCGGGCTGTGCGTGATGGGTCCAGCCTGCCACCTGCCCACCGCCTGCCCACCCCTGCCCGCACTCTGCTGCCGTCTGGGCACCTGCTATGGCCAGGGACAGCTCCTGGGCGGGGTTCAGCATGTGCCCGGGCAAGCTGTGGACCAGGGCAGCTGGTGCCCAGCAGGAGGGGGGCTGTGCCCAGGGAGCTTTCAGAGGCTAGGAAGCCCTTACACCCCTGCGCCCGGTTTGTGGAGGGCAGCTCTGGCCTTCTCCTGGATCCCTGATCTTGCGCCCTTTTGGCCCCTACCCTAGACTTCTGAGTCCACCAAGGTTTGCTGAGTTCTGCCAATCAGGGTAGAGAGGGTAGGGTGTAGAGACAGGAAGACTAAATTAAGCACCCCAAGACCTGGGTTTGAGGTCTGACTCATTCCCATATGGGTGGCGTGAGCAAGCACTTGCCGCTTACTCTCAGAGTCTCAACGTTTTCATCTCTGCGACAAGTGACCATCACTCCCAACTACATAGAAATTGGCATTCCGGTGAGGTCATCACGTGAACCGCAAAGGGCTGTATGAGTGCTAAATATTATGACTGGGGGGAGGCCCCCAAGAAGTGAATGACTGGCCCATGGGCCCAAGGCCAGAAGCGGATGGGTTCAGGCCTCCCTCGGGGTGGTACCCACTGTGCCCTGGGGCAGGGCCATTCCACTCACGCACGCACACATGTGGGCCACGGGTACCACTGCCTGACCCTGCTCAGGGCTCTGCCAGGAGGTGGGAGTTGGGGGGGGGGCGACCTTCAAGGCCCTGTGCTCCCTGAGGCTCTGCGATGTGGGGTGCCCCCCACCCTGCAGGTCTTCACCGGCATCTTCACAGCAGAGATGGTACTGAAGCTCATCGCCATGGACCCCTACGAGTACTTCCAGCAGGGCTGGAACATCTTCGACAGTATCATCGTCACCCTCAGCCTGGTGGAACTGGGCCTGGCCAACGTGCAAGGGCTGTCCGTTCTCCGCTCCTTCCGACTGGTGCGTGAGGCCCAGGGGCCAGGTTGAGGAGGGGCGGGGTGGGGGTACGCAGGAAGATGGGGGGAGAGATTGCCAGGAAGCCACTTGTGTATGCCACTCCACCACTCAGAGCCTTCCTTACTGGAAATGGGGAGGAAGAGAGCCCCCTCCCTTATCACATAGGGCGGCCGGGGGCCAAAATGAGAGCCCTGGGAGCTGACATTTGGGCTTGACTCCTTAGTGACCTTGGGTGAAAGTGGAGAAGGCACCATATTGCAGACCTGAAGGCTGGGGCTCAGGAAGCTCATTAGTAGTGGAATCAGGAGTCCGGTTTAGTATCCTTTCCACCACCCCATAGGAACACTTTTTTTTAAAAAACTTTATTATGGGACCTGTCATTCATCCACAAACATATAAAGTATACTGAACCTCTGTGTACCTATCACCCACTCCAACAGCCATCAACATTCTGTAGTTCTTATTCCATCTGTCCCCTACTTTTTATGGGGGGGGAGCATGTTAAAGCAAATCCTGACATATAATGTCACTTGTAAAATACTTCAGTCTGTATCTTTAAGATATAAGGACTCTATTTCTTTTGAACACAGAAAGAGGATGAGGTGGTCAGATAGGAGTATTCCCATTTAACAGAGAGGAAGGCTGAGGCCTCAGATCACTTATGGGGCGGGGATTTGAGTTGTTCTGGAGAGTTCTTTCTCCTAAGGATGGGGCTCCCTCGGGTTGGACCGGGTGGTGGGAGGGGGAGGCTGGGCCTCATTGGAGGAGGGGGGCCTGGACCTCATTGGACCCTGCTTGGCCCCTACCCTCCCCCTGCCCCGCAGCTGCGGGTCTTCAAGCTGGCCAAGTCGTGGCCAACGCTGAACATGCTCATCAAGATCATCGGCAACTCGGTGGGCGCTCTGGGCAACCTGACGCTGGTGCTGGCCATCATTGTGTTCATCTTCGCCGTCGTGGGCATGCAGCTGTTTGGCAAGAGCTACAAGGAGTGCGTGTGCAAGATCGCGGCCGACTGCAGCCTGCCCCGTTGGCACATGCACGACTTCTTCCACTCCTTCCTCATCGTCTTCCGCATCCTGTGCGGGGAGTGGATCGAGACCATGTGGGACTGCATGGAGGTGGCCGGCCAGGCCATGTGCCTCACAGTCTTCCTCATGGTCATGGTCATCGGCAACCTAGTGGTGAGTTAGGCTGGCTGGGTGGCTCCCCCCGCCCCCACCGCCAGGAAACCCAAGCGTCCGAAACATGTGCATTCAGTTATGTCCTTTAAATTGGGCTGTCCTTCAAGGGCCTTTGCCCCATGTGGTTAAACTGGATGAAATCACTGATACTGTAACGTATTCTACTTCCCCCACCCAAAAGGGCAATTTTATATGGTTTAACCCAGGGGCTCTCCAATTTTAACCTGCTTAAGAAGCACCTGGGAGTTTCTTAAAACCCAGATAGATTCCTGGCCCCACGTCTGCAGAGTCTGATTCAGCAGCTTGGGGGCCAGGGCCTGGGACTCTGCATTTCTAACCAACGCAGCTGTCGCTGGTCCAGAGAGGACGCTGTGAGTAGTACCGTTGAAACCTAGTGTTTGGGGTAAAGTAACATGATAACTGGAGTCAGACAGACCCACGTTCCAGGCCCAGCTCTGTGTGACCTTGAACAAGCGACTGCTCTGTGGTCAGCTGGGTGCGGGAAGGCGGCACGCGGGGTTGGCATCAGAACTCCCCAGCCTCCTGTCTCTCTCTCACCCTCTCACCCTCCTCCGTTCCTGGAATTGGGCCCCGGGAGAGGGGAGATGGCATAAACTGCTTTCATCCTACCACCTTCTGTGGCTCAGGGCTTCCCTGTGGGGCTGGTGCAGGGGAGGAGCTGCAGGGGGGCCCATGAGGAGCAGGGGTGCAGGCCGCCATCATGCTGACCAGCATTTCTGTGGCTGGGGCCTGGGGTGGCGTGTCTCCACATCCTGACGCCCACAACTCCTGCCCTGCTCAGGGTGGGTGACACTTCTGCTAGGAGCCCTGTGCCCGGCTGCCCCCTGCCGTGGCCGACGCTGCCCTGAGCAACGGTGTGTGGGGGGGGCGGTGCTGGGAAGACGCACGTCCCCACGTTCCGCAAAGGCCGGTGGAATCCTTAGGCTGCTGGGTCAGCGCTTCTCAGATATCGCTGAGCTCTGGCTGGGGGTAGGAGTCGGCTGGAGGGGAGGGGTGTCACCTCCACTGAGGAAGAGACCCTGGGATGAGGTCCTGAGCCCCCAGGGACAGCTAGGCAGGAGAACCCCAGCTGGCTGTCCCTGGGAGAGGGCCTGGGGCCTGGGGAGAGAGAGAGAAGATGCCCCAGCAGTACTTTGGGGCGGGATTGGGGTGGGTAGGTAGCTCTGAGTAGAAGGTAAGTTTAAGGGCCCAGCATGACTATAAAGGTCTGTTGGGTTTCCATCTGTACGTGTGTAAATTCAAAAGCACTGCAAGCCCCTGTTTTGCTGCTTACTGACCGGGAAAACTTGAGATGTTATTTAACCTCTCTCTGGCCTTAATTTTTCTCATGAGGAAAATGGGGATGGTAATGGTGGTGACCCCCTTCAGCGTGTGGTCTGAGCACTCAGCAAAGCACTTGGTCTACAAGGCCGGGGCCAGGGGGCGGGGTGGAAAGTGACGGTTCAGGTCCTCACCTTAGGTGTCACCCCACCCTCCGCAAGGACTGGGCTCCTGCCCTGCGCCCGTCCCTGCGCAAAGGGCTTTACATGCGTTATCCCTAATGCTCTCCCAACCCTGGGAGGGAGGTCAGGTCCGCGCCGTGCTCTGAGGAGCCCCTGCCCCGAACCACACAGCGAGGGTGAGACTGAGCCCGGACTAGAACCTGGGTCTGCGTCACGCCAGTAACAGCATCAGTAATAGCAGCGGGGGTGAGAATGACGGTGTCAACAGGGGCAGTAACAACGGCGACAGTTGACCTCTCTGTGCATTTGTCCAGCATTCTGAGAGCTTTCTGTGTATCCATCTCCCGATGCTCACCACCGCCTGACCGCGACGTGCTGTTTCTTCTCTGGTTTGTAGATGAGGAAGCCAAGGCTCAGGGCAGGAAGCTAGTAACCTGCACAGGATTGGAACCCAAGCAGTCTGGCTCCAGAGTCTGGAACCCCTCCACTGCCTCTGTGTGCCTGTCACACATGTGTGTCACTCCCCACACATGCATGCACACGCGTGTGCACGCACACACGTGCACACACACACACACCGCTGCTACTCCTTCCCAGCCCACTCTGCCACTCTGCTCTCTTGCTTTGCTCAGAAGGACTGGAGCAGCCCGGGGAGGCGGCACTGGCAGCTCCTTGGGTGCTGTCCCCGCCCACTGCCCCCCCCAGCCCAGGCCTCACGGAAGCTGGTGTCTGCCAGAGGGCACTGAGGCATCCTGCCAAGGAGTGTGGCGCCCCATGTCCCCTGCATGTGGCACTTGGGCACTTCCCCTGGGTTACTATGAAGAAGAGGAAATGACAAGGGCGTAGGTAACCCACCCCTCAGAGCCCCTGGGGGAACATGATGTCCATCCCCCTTCCCTCCAGGCCTCCTCCCTACGCCTTGCCTGAGACAGCTATTTCTGTCCCAGGCAGGAGCCGTGTGCAAACCCTGCTGACCCAGAGAGCAGTTAATTCCCATCTCAGATGTGTTTCTGGCAACTGGATGCCTCTCCCCCCCGCCACCCCCGACAAAGGGAAAGAAAGACCAATAAATATTGGTTGGGGGCAAAGGCAGAAAAGTAGCTAGGGGGCAGAGAGATGGGGAGGAATCGCCCCAGCACCTTCTCCCCCAGTGTGTATATATAGATACACACACACTTTAAAGACATTATGCTAACATGGTAGGTAAGGCGATGGTAAAAAGACCTTGGAGGGCCCCCGGTAGAAGCCAGGCTGCAAGAGGCACATAGAGAAGTTAGTCAAAGGTGGACACATATAGGCTCCCCTACTCCTTCATGTCCACTCACACACCCAGCCCTGTCCCAAGGTCCCCAGAGTAAGACCTGGCCCTGCCTCTGGCTGACAGGTGCCAGGACCCCGCACCCAAGCTGGGCTTCACCTTCTTCCTCGTTCCCTGGTAGAAGGTACAGCCACCGTACTGTACAACCTCTGGGGCTGCCATTCACATTGTAGTCTAAATGAATGATATCCTCTAAAGTTATGCAATGACTGGACACCTGGATTCTAGTCCTGATTGTGCTGGATGTCATAGGGCACGTCCCTCTACCTCGCTGGGACTCAGTTTCCTTATTAATAAAATGCTGAGCTGGCCTCAGAGTTAATCGTACTCTTTCCTGTACCTTGTACCTTCTGTCCTTGCACACGGAACAGCCAACATGTTTTGAGTGCCTACTGTGTGCTCTACTTACATTGATCTTTTAATCCTCACAACAATGCAAGGAGGTGGGTACTGGAATCATCCCCATTAATACCCATGAGGAAACGGAGGCACAGAGCAGCGATATGATTTGCCTCAGGACACATAGCTAGTAAACTGGGGTTCAAGGCCAAGCAGCATGTGCACCCCAGTGTCTACTGCCATGCAAACCCACTGCATTGTATCTGATCAAACGTCTGTCTCTACTAGGTTGGAGCTCCCTGACACCACAATGGGAGAGGCTCAGCAAACATCTGCCTCTGGAAAATAAGGCTGGAGACTGGAGGGGTAGACCAGTAACCTCCTAAGTCTTTCAGTAGGGAAATGGGAAGAAAACCAGGTGGAGCAGGGAATCCCGGGGAGAGAACAGAGGGTGAATAGCAGTAGGGTATGCCCTTCCCAGAGCAATGGGGTACATGCATCTGAGCACCGGGGAGCACAGGCTCTATTAACAGATAGGAAAAGAAGGCTCAGCTGATTCAGGGTCCCAATAAGTCCTGGAAACTCAAGACGAGAGCCCTGTTCTTTGTTCTGCCTTCCTCAACAGTGGAGATGGAAGACAGAGTCCTGGAAAGAGCCCCTGTCACCCAGTGGGCCTCCCCAAACCCTGCCTCTGCCATGGTCTTGCAGACTCCTATCATGTGCCTAAGTCTCTACTTCTTTTTCTGCAAAGTGGGGGTGATAGTAACACTCCTCACCTCCCCGAGCAGTTGTGAGGATCCCAGTAGGTGATATCCTTTCAAATGCCCCACATGTGGTAGGTCTGATCTGGAGACCTAAGGCCCCTGGTGCTGGCTGAAGGTGACACCCTTGGGGGGGGCCCCCGAGGCTGAGCTGAGGTTCCTCCCAACCCCTGTTCCCCAGGTCCTGAACCTCTTCTTGGCCCTGCTTTTGAGCTCCTTCAGTGCCGACAGCCTGGCCACCTCAGATGAGGATGGCGAGATGAACAACCTGCAGATCGCCATTGGGCGCATCAAGTGGGGCATTGGCTTTGCCAAAGCCTTTCTCCTGGGACTGCTGCATGGCAAGATCCTGAGCCCCAGGGAAATTATGCTCAGCCTCGGGGAGTCTGGGGAGCCCGGGGAGGCCGGGGAGAGCGCCCCAGAGGACGAGAAGAAGGAGCTGCCGCCCGATGAGGGCGACAAGGACCTGAAGAAGGACAATCACATCCTGAACCACGTGGGCCTGGTTGACGGCTCTCCCCCCAGCATCGAGCTGGACCACCTCAACTTCATCAACAACCCCTACCTGACCATTCACGTGCCCATCGCCTCCGAGGAGTCCGACCTGGAGATGCCAACGGAGGAGGAGACCGACACTTTCTCAGAGCCTGAGGATGGCAAGGTGAGCCCATCACAGGACCTGGCTTGAGGGGGCCAGGGGTCAGATAGACATGGCTTCAAGTTTTTGCGTGACCCTAGAGAAGTCAAATGCTCTCTGAGACTCAGTTTCTCCATCTGTAAAATTGGGGTAATGGCACCTACCTCAGAGCCTGGTCAGGAACATCAGGTGAGATGCTGTGTGTAAGCACATAGAAGGCTCTCTGTGCATGGTGACTGACGATTATTATTCCGATGGGCCCTGCCTGTCCTTCCCCAGTGTCCCTTCGCTCTGGCTCCGCACCTCCACCTGGGTTCCTGCTCACCAGCAGGTGGTGCTCTTGGACAGGATGTTCCTACCTGTGGCACCTTAGCTCCAGGGTGGGGACCCGAGAGGCCTCTCTTAACCCCGCTCTGAACTTGAAGTCGCTCCCACTATCCCACTGGGGCTGGTCCCAACCTCCCAGTGTGGGCCAAAGTGCTGGGTCTGGGCTGGGGACTCTGAGAGGTGGAGGGGCTTGGGGGGCCAAGGGGGTTGGGTACAAGGAGAGCAGAGAGCTAGGCATCTCAGCAGTAGCCCTGACCCACCCACACAGGAGATGCCCCCTCCTCCTGCCCCTTCCCTGCGAGGGTGACGGAGGCACTGGTAGTCACCCCCAGAAGCTCAGGCTGAGGCCAGACCTTGCCTGAGCCTCTCAGGGGAGCGGACTCTGAGCCGCAAAGCCTATCCTCCAGCTCTGGCAGAAGAAGGACTAGCACCTCAGGTAGGGCAGGGCCCCCGCCCATCTCTACCCTATCGGCCCTGGGCCTGGCTGGGCACTGGAGTCTCAAAGAACTTTGCTCTGAAAGCTCCTGACTCCTTATTCCCCCCAGATATGTGTCACGCTGACTTACCAGGGGGCCAAGTGCCTGCCAAGCTATAAATACCCAGGGAAATGTGGCACTGACCTCGGTATGAGGAGCGGAGGTGGGGGAGGGCTGGAGAGCACCCAGGGCCAAGGCTCTGGGGACTCTCAGGGGGGCAAACAAGGCTCCAAGGGGGACTGTGGGAGTTGGGACACACAGGCAGGGCAAGTGGCTTAGTGGGTGCCCTGGCTGACCTAATGCCTGCCTCGGTTTCCCTTTCTGTCAGCTGGGCACAAGGGGAGCTCCGTAATTTTCTGGTGACCATTCCGGATCCAGAGGCTGCCCCCCAAGCTGTCCTCTCCATCTTCCCCTTCAGGGACCTCAACTCCAGCCACGAAGGGGTCCCCTTGAGGAGGGGGGCTAGGGCCAGGAACCTGGCTTGGGACAGCACCAGCTGAGGTGGGGGAGGCCTGGCCAGGCCAGAGCCCCAGCCTACCCACCCTGCCCCACTCCCATCGGGTTTCCTTGGCCCCAGGCTGGAGCTTCTGCAGGGGAAAGTTTTCCATTCCTTCTGGGCTCCTCAGCCCAGCAGCCCCTGGGCATGGGAAGGCTCAGAACTTGACACTGCACACCATCCCCTGTGGGCTATGGCAGCCCTGGCTCCATTCTGACCCCTTTCATGCTCCCTCAAAAGTCCCTTCAGGCCCTCTTATTCCTCCGCTGCCCCCACCCCACGCTTCCCAGGACCCCCAGCCCAGCTCAGCCACGCCCAGCCTCCTCCCTCACCTGAGGCCCTCACCTGCCTCCTTGTGTCCTCACATCCCTTCCCAGGCCTTGGCCTGCCCTGCTCCAAATCGAAGCCCCGCGAGGGCAGAACCATGGCTGCCTTGGTCACTGTGGTTCTCCTGCAGAGGCCACAGTGCTGGCTCCATAATCCGGGGCTCAGGGAATGAATGAATGATGAATGAACGAGTAGGTCAGCTCCACCCCCTCTTTCTCCTCTCCCATCTGGTCTCCCATCCTGCCCTCTGCTGGTTCACCTGGTGGGAGGACCCAGGGCTCACGTGACCCCGTGGTCCCCTGCAGAAGCCACCGCAGTGCCTCGATGGGAACTCCTCCGTCTGCAGTACCGCCGACTATAAGCCCCCCGAGGAGGACCCCGAGGAGCAGGCTGAAGAGAACCCCGATGGGGAGCAGCCTGAGGAGTGCTTTACGGAGGGTGAGGGCGAGTCCATGTGCGTGTACCCCTACCACCTCGCCTGGTGCCTCCCCCAGCCCAGCAGCCCCTGGAAGGGACAGACCAGGCCAGGGCCTTTGGGGCGCAACAGCCCTGACCCAGCCCCAGCCAAGTGCCTCCTCGAGGACATCTCAGGATCATGTGCATCACCGAAAGCATGCAGAACTTCCCGTCCCCCCGCGCCCCCCCACCCCGCACCAACATGCTGCCCTACCCTGACACAGCCTGGGGGAGATACAGCCCCAGGGAGGGGCACCAGAGCCCGGATGCCTCCCAGCCCCTGACCCCCTGAGCCTCAAGCGTGTGCGGTGGGTGCACACCCGCCCCTGAGGACTGCCGTGCGGAATCCCCACAGGGCCCTGAGTGTGACCCCGTGCTTGGGGATGGCCAGTGCTTGGGAACGGCTGCTCTGAGACCGTTACCCTCCTCGGCTTCATCTGCAGAGAGAGGCCAGCCCAGCCCTTCAGGAGAGAGCCCTGCGGACACACCGTTGCCCCCAGGGCCTGGGCTGGGCAGCCTGAAGGCCATCAGGGAGAGGTGGGGAGGATGGGATCAGCCGATCCCCGGGAAGGCGGTGGGCACACGCTGGCTGCACGTCCTGAGGCAGCCCCCAGTCCTGTGATGTGGTGCCCTTGCCCCTTCCCTCCCCCAGCCTGCGTGCAACGCTGCCCTATCCTCTACGTGGACATCTCCCAGGGCCGTGGGAAGATGTGGTGGACACTCCGCAGGGCCTGCTTCAAGATTGTCGAGCACAACTGGTTCGAGACCTTCATCGTGTTCATGATCCTGCTCAGCAGTGGAGCCTTGGTAAGCACCGCCCTGGGGGACGGGCGTGGGCAGAGGCAGGTGCCAGGCCCAAAGGAGGCCCTCCCAGGCTCTCTCCTTCCCACATCATGGGAGGGACAAGGCCCGGGCAGTCTGGACCCCAGAGAATCCTAAATGGATTCACTTGTGGTTGCAGGATATGATGTAGAAAATGTTCATTTTCTTAAAGCGACAGGCGGGGTCCCACTCTGTGTGCACCCCCAGTGAAAGGTGCCAGCCAGGGCAGGAGTGGGAAGGCCCTGGGAATGTTGAGTTGCTTGGGTGGGGGGGGCGGTCAGGGTTGAAGATGTGTCATGGTGCTGGCCCCCAAGCAGATGACTGTCACCCCTGGGGAAGGGCTGCTGAGGGGTTTCTCCCTAGGGGTCTGGCACCCATGGGCCCTGGGGAGTCTGGGAGAAGCCAACAGCCTGCCCCTGGCCTGGACCCAGTGCCAGACCCCTGGGAAGCCCCAGCGGCAGGCAGGGTGGGGGACGTGGTTGCTGCCCCGGCCTCCCGGGCCCTGGCCACCCCTGGCCATGCTGGCGTCCCCAGGCCTTCGAGGACATCTACATCGAGCAGCGGCGAGTCATCCGCACCATCCTGGAGTACGCGGACAAGGTCTTCACCTACATCTTCATCCTGGAGATGCTGCTCAAGTGGGTGGCCTACGGCTTCAAGGTGTACTTCACCAATGCCTGGTGCTGGCTCGATTTCCTCATTGTGGATGTGAGTCTGCCCCGGGGGATGTGAGCCAGATCCAGAGGTGGCCCTGAGGCCGAGGGGCTTAGAAAGCCCTGGCCTTGAGGCCCTTCCTGCCCTGACCAGCCCACCCTCCCTCTGCAGGTCTCCATCATCAGTCTGGTGGCCAACTGGCTGGGCTACTCGGAGCTGGGTCCCATCAAATCCCTGCGGACGCTGCGGGCCCTGCGTCCCCTGAGGGCGCTGTCCCGATTTGAGGGCATGAGGGTGGGTGCCGAGGGGGGGCTCTGAGGAGGGCTAGGGATTGGGGGAGCAGCCACCGCAGAGCAAGGTGCAGGGGGCGCAGGTCTGTACTCCAGCCACCACGGGGGGGAGGAGAGGCCTCAGACTCTGGGCCCCGCTGAAGGCAAGATCTGAAGGGCCCCGCTGAAGGCAAGATCTGAGGGCCCCCAGACATCATCCCACACCACCCAAGGGCCCCTTCCGGCCCTCAGCCCCTCCGGAGCTCCTCCCTGCCACCGCTGGGGGACAGCAGAGGCTGCATCAGCTCCCAGGGGGGAGCTGTGAGGGCACGGGGGTAGGGAGGGAGGAAGGGAGGCAGGTCGATGGGTGTATAGGCATCCCTCCCCAGCCTCACACCAGGGCCGCCAGGGCTCTGAGACCTGGGTGAGCCGGCGGGTCCTGTGCCTGGCCTCTGAGCCTGCCCACCCTTCCCTCAGGCCCTTGAGAACAGAAGCGACAGTAAATAATAGAAGCTTTGGCTGAGACAATTGGGACCTCCCCAGCCAAGAGAGGTCTGTTGGGAACAAGACCCACTTGGAGGGACAGCTGGTCACAAGCCAACAGGGCACGCAGCCGGAGGGGCTCCCTCCTGTTCATGCAAGGGGCCAGCCAATGCTGGGTCCTCCTGCCCCCAGAACCAGGGACCCCTCCTCCCCGAGGGGAAATGACCTGCCCATGCAGCTGGTTGGTGCCCCAGCCAAGAATAGAGCTACCCCGGGCCTTACCAGGTCTGTGCCACCCACTCTGTCTGGAGGTCATGAAACAGCATCTCCTTGAAAAAGCACAATTCTCAGATTTGGCCCAGCCTGACAGAGTGAAGCTGGCCTGTGCAGCCAGGGCTGGGGAGTGGGGCACAGGGTCCTGCCGCTTTGAAGACCCACGATGGCTTCTTTTCGGTCTCTGTGTCTCTAATACTGGGAGCAGATGAGGAGGGGGCCGGGTCACAGGGGCTGAGTTTCCTATGGGGGCCGAGGTAGGAGTGTTTGTCTCCTGCCTAGTGACCCGTGGCCAAGCTGCTTCCAGAGAAGCCTAGTGCCCCGACTCTGGGCTGATGGCTCCAGCCAAGCAGAGAGCTCTCTTCAACCATAGGCCAGCAGCACCCCCAACCCTACTCCTCACTTCCCCAACCCCCAACCTAGAGCCCAGCAGACTTCTCCCCCAGGCCTGGCTCAGAGTGACCCTCCTCCAGGAAGCCTTCCCTGAATAACAATGCCCAGCCTTGTCTGGTGCCCTGGTTAGTGTAGGTGGGGAGCCCTGTCCCAAAGGGGCCTGGGTAAAGACGTGGGAATGACCCCTCCCCCCCCCCCCCCCGGTGGTAGTGAATGCCCTCTTGGGAGCCATCCCCTCCATCATGAATGTGCTGCTTGTCTGCCTCATCTTCTGGCTCATCTTCAGCATCATGGGTGTCAACCTGTTCGCCGGCAAGTTCTACTACTGCATCAATACCACCACCTCTGAGAGGTTTGACATCTCCGAGGTCAACAACAAGTCCGAGTGTGAGAACCTGATGCACACAGGCCAGGTCCGCTGGCTCAACGTCAAAGTCAACTATGACAACGTGGGTCTAGGCTACCTCTCCCTCCTGCAGGTGGTAAGTGTGACCTGCTGCCCTCGCACAAAACTGGGAGCGCTCCCAGATTCGTGTTGTACCTGAACCCACCGTTACTCCTTGTTAGGAGGCCCCCACCTGCTCCCAGTGCTGGGTAGTATCTAGACCTCTCTGGTCTCTGTGTGACGCCTGCCCCGTGGGGCCCTGGGGAGGCCCAGGCTGGGGTGAGGAGGGAGACTCATGGATGGTGGAAATGGCAATCAGCCCCTCTCCTCACACCCAACCACACTCTCCCAGGCCACCTTCAAGGGCTGGATGGACATCATGTATGCGGCCGTGGACTCCCGGGAGGTGAGTGGGCCTCACCGAGACGTGGCCGGTGAGTGAGCCCGGGGAGAGGACGCAACCAGAGACACAGTGGCAATTCTGCCCATCCCCGGCCCCACGCCACCTCCTCAGAAGCCCCCAGACTCGGCAGCCTGGGGGTGGAAGGGCCCACCTCTGGGCCCAGGCCCTCCTTGCTCACAGTGAGATGGGGAGCAGTGGGCAGCCAACATGCCCCCCCCAACCTCCCCATCCCACTCCGTCCCAGCCTGTCCTGTCCTGTGGCCTCTGCAGAAGGAAGAACAGCCCCAGTATGAGGTGAACATCTACATGTACCTCTATTTTGTCATCTTCATCATCTTTGGGTCCTTCTTCACCCTCAACCTCTTTATCGGCGTCATCATCGACAACTTCAACCAGCAGAAGAAGAAGATGAGTATCCACCCACCTTCCCTGGGCTCCATCCTCCCTCCTTCGCTCATCCGTCCCTTGGGATAGTCCCACATGCTGCCTCAGCAGCTACTGTGCTGTGGCTGGTGGCATGACTGAGGCAGCAAGCCCGGGTTCAGACCCTCCCCGGCGACCGTGAGAGAGGGACTAGGCCTCTGTGAACCTTGGTTACCTTGTTAAGAAACGAGGCTGATGCCCCCTACCCAGCTGGGTCATTCAGAGGACCCATCGAGATACGATGGCAAGTGTCTGGCCCCAAACAGGCTATGAGCCGGTGCTGGTCCTCTTCCAGACTCTGTCACCCCGCACCCCTCCCTCCTTTCTCTGGACCCCACAGACCCCCATCCCCTTCCTCCCTCCCTCAGCCCCCATCTCTGGCCCCTCCGGGTCCCCTGCTGGGGTGCGGGCTGCTTTAAGGGTGGGGCCTGAGGTGGGGAGGCCCTGGAGGCCGAGAAGAGGGGCCTCTGGCCTTACAGACACCATCCTACTATACTTCGGAGGGAAAGACATCTTCATGACGGAGGAACAGAAGAAATACTACAATGCCATGAAGAAGCTTGGCTCCAAGAAGCCTCAGAAGCCAATTCCCCGGCCCCAGGTACCGGACCTCTGAGCCCCTCCTCCTGCAGCCTGGATGAACGTTCTGCCCAAGGGGGCCCATGGGGGCAAAATGCAGGCTGTCCTCCGCCCACCAGGTGGTGTCCCTGGCGTGAGGCTGGGTCCCCATGCTGGAGAGCTTGCTTCTTTGTAACCGCCCTGAGGCACTGTGTGGGGGGGCAGCAGCAACCTGATAAACCCCAGTTGCTGGTTTGCCCCCAGTGTCGGCCCACCCCTTCAGCGGGTGGCCTCTGGGGCAAGGGCCCCTGGAAGCGGGAGGAAGAGGATGTCCAGACACCCTCCCCCGTGAGCAATGACTTCGGGAGAAGGATGAGAGGTTGCCGGGGGACCTTGAGAGGAGGAAGCGTCCTAGAGTGAGGAGGAAGCCCACGGACCCCCCAGAATGGCTTGTCCGGATGGGTCTCCCCTCCCTGCCGTGGCCGACTCTACCACAAGCCCTAACACCTCTTCCCCCCCCGTCTCTGTCTCTCTCTCATGCTGTTGTGTCTTCCTGTGTCTCCTGCCTGTCCACATCCTGTGTGGGTCCTGACCACTGCCCCCCCAAAATCCACCCACTTGCACCCCCACACCCCTCCCACGCTGCAGAACAAGATCCAGGGCATGGTGTATGACTGCGTGACCAAGCAGGCATTCGACATCACGATCATGATCCTGATCTGCCTCAACATGGTCACCATGATGGTGGAGACGGACGACCAGAGTCAACTCAAAGTGGACATCCTGTACAACATCAATATGGTCTTCATCATCATCTTCACCGGCGAGTGCGTGCTCAAGATGCTCGCCCTGCGCCAGTATTACTTCACCGTCGGCTGGAACATCTTCGACTTTGTGGTCGTCATCCTGTCCATCGTGGGTGAGCGGGGCCGGGCCGGGCAGACTCACTCAGGGAGGCCTACTGCTCCCGTCCTTGCGTTCATGCACCTGCTCTTGCACGTGGAAAGCTCACACATGCATGTACACGGACACATGGGCTGCCTATGCACATCACACTTAATGCACAAAAGGCACATGGGCCGGGCTCACAGGCAGTCTGTCACCTGCACACCCACGAATACACTTCTAGAAACCAGTAGATGCACACTCGGGTGCCCGTGAGCCCAGTGGAAGACAGAAGATGGTTCCAGTCTCCATACACACAGAAGTGCACAGACGTGTGTAATCACGATAGCAACTAACCACCATTTACTGACCATTTACTATTTGCCTGACACTGTGCTATCCCAGGAGGTAGGCACTGTTACCACCACCTCTGCTTTACAGATGAGGAAACTGAGTCACAAACAAGTCACGCTCCGAGTCACACACACAGCTGTCCTCCCTCTCTGTCTCATCTGGGGCATCTACAAACAGCCTTGGGGGTCGGCTTACCCTGAACCCCATCAGCTTGGGCACATCTCACCTCCTTCCGCCTGTGTCAGGGCAGAGCAGAGCCCCTGGCCCCAGGACCCTGGGGGAGCCCAGCCTCACGGGTCAGGCCATTTGGACTGTGCTTCTCTTGCTCGCTTCTGGGGAGGAGCATACCAGGCCAGGCCCCCTTGAGCCCTGCATGCGCCCCACCACCGCCCCCCCGCTCCCTGACCCCGCCTCCTACCCCAAGGACAGTGCTCCTCACACTTGCTCCCTACAGGCCTCGCGCTCTCCGATCTGATCCAGAAATACTTCGTGTCTCCCACACTGTTCCGAGTGATCCGCCTGGCCCGGATCGGGCGTGTCCTGCGGCTGATCCGTGGGGCCAAGGGCATCCGGACTCTGCTCTTTGCCCTCATGATGTCCCTGCCGGCCCTCTTCAACATCGGCCTCCTCCTCTTCCTGGTCATGTTTATCTACTCCATCTTCGGCATGTCCAACTTTGCCTATGTCAAGAAGGAGTCAGGCATCGATGACATGTTCAACTTTGAGACTTTTGGCAATAGCATCATCTGCCTCTTCGAGATCACCACGTCGGCTGGCTGGGACGGGCTCCTCAACCCGATCCTCAACAGCGGGCCCCCCGACTGTGACCCAACACTCGAGAACCCGGGCACCAGCGTCAGGGGTGACTGTGGCAACCCCTCCATCGGCATCTGCTTCTTCTGCAGCTACATCATCATCTCCTTCCTCATCGTGGTCAACATGTACATCGCCATCATCCTGGAGAACTTCAACGTGGCCACCGAGGAGAGCAGCGAGCCCCTCGGCGAGGACGACTTCGAGATGTTCTACGAGACATGGGAGAAGTTCGACCCCGACGCCACGCAGTTCATTGCCTACAGCCGCCTCTCAGACTTCGTGGACACCCTGCAGGAGCCGCTGAGGATCGCCAAGCCCAACAAGATCAAGCTCATCACGCTGGACCTGCCCATGGTGCCGGGGGACAAAATCCACTGCCTGGACATCCTCTTTGCCCTCACCAAGGAGGTCCTGGGCGACTCTGGGGAAATGGACGCTCTCAAGGAGACCATGGAGGAGAAGTTCATGGCCGCCAACCCCTCCAAGGTCTCCTACGAGCCCATCACCACCACCCTCAAGAGGAAGCACGAGGAGGTGTGTGCCATCAAGATCCAGAGGGCCTATCGCCAGCACCTGCTCCAGCGCACGGTGAAGCAGGCATCTTACATGTACCATCACAGCCAGGACGGTAGTGGGGACAGTGGCCCGGAGAAGGAGGGCCTGATCGCCACCACCATGAGCAAGATGTACGGCCACAGGAATGGGAACAGCGGCATGCCGAGCACGGGTGAGGAAAGGGGCTGGACAGGGGACGCCGGACCTGCCATTGGGCTCACGCCCATGAGCCCCTCGGATGCTGCCCTCCCTCCCTCCCCACCCCTGGGGCAGACAGTGCGCCCGGGGGTCAAAGAGTCTCTTGTCTAGTAGCAGCGGCGGCGAGGTAGCCAGCTGAGCCTGGCACGGCCCCCCAAAACTCACTCATGGTGCCTGCTTGCTGAGGGAGCAGGCTTTGAGTCTACCGCTGACCGGCTCCCTGTCGGGGACAGGTTGTGGCCACGCTGGGGCCGACACCCAGGCCATGGAAAATGGGAATTGCCCTCGGAGGCTCCACCCTGGGCCTGAGGCTCCCCCCACCTCCCCCCTGCTTCCCTGGTTTCTCACTTCAAGTTGCTCTCACCCCCTCATGGGCCTCTCCTCTTGGGGGAGGTTGGAACACCAGAGATCTCTGCCCCCCACACGGGGGAGGAGCCAGCCTACAGTGGAGGGATGAGCTGTCGTCTTGCCACCAGAGTCTTAAGGGCTACAGGCCCCCCCAGGCCTCTCCCGGATAAAGATGTCTTAACTCAGTGAGAGCGGACACCTGACCCAGGGCCCGCCAAGCCTCCCCTGACTGCGATACAGCTTCGTCCTGCCAGCTCACGAATTTCCTGGAGAAGAGAAACGTCACTGGTCCACAAGTGGCTCCCCGAGTCCGATTGGCCACTGGATCCTGATGCATCTGGCAGGGCTTGTGGCCCCTGAAACCACATCCCGCTTTGTCCATTGTGCAGCCCCTGGCTCCCTGGCTGGCCCCTGGGGGAAGAGCTGGAGGGAGGAGTCCACTCAAGAACCGTCTTCTTCTAGGAAGCATGGCGGGTTGATAGAGGTGGGGTCCCGCCAGCCGCATCACTGCACGGGAGGCTTCCTTGGCCAGAGCGCCCAGACCTGGGGCGGGGGCAGGGACCCTGGAGCTCAGGAGGTAGATTTCTGTTCCCTCCCTCCCCGATCAGCACCACAGGGCTCTCTGTAGCCTCACCCAGCCTCATCCCCCACCACACCCATCTCTTCCTCCCTCCTCATCCTTCTCTCCCCCTCCTCAAAGTGGTCCTAAGAGTGTTGTCGCCGAGCCCATGTTAGACATTTCAACCCTGGGACGTGCACAGCTCACCTGGCTCCGGCCCAACCTTCCAACTTCCCGCTGCCTGGCACACCGGGCAGCATCTTTGTTGGTACCACTGGTCCGGGTGTGGCCGTGCCAGGCCTCTTCTGGCGCTCGGAGAACAGACGGAGGCCGAGCTCAGAGGGGACAGTGAGACACCTGCTCAGGCGTCACTGGATTTACTCACTTGCGCGTGTGCCTTGTGTCTGCTTCACGCCTGTGTGTACAGCTGTGTGTGTGCTCAAGCCCACGAAGCACTGTGTCCCACCTGTGTGTGTGCGTATTGTGTCAGTGTGCCCCTGTAGTCTGGTGTGTGTGTGTGTGTGTGTCCTAGGCAGGTGTGCCTGTGCTGTGTGGATGAGTGTGAACGTGTCTGGTAAGGCTTGCACGTTGAGTCCCCGTTGCCCTTAGTTCCTCTTCTCTCTCTTGTTTCTTGTGAACAGTTTGATTAAAACTCAGGAAGCAGCGAAACCTCCAAAACAACGTGGGTGTGTGGGTGTGGGTGTGTGTGGGTGTGTGTGGGTGTGTGTGTGTGTGCGCACGCGTGCCCACAGGCTGGAGCCTTCCTTTCTGTCTGCCCTACTCTCTGGCCTCCTTGCCACCCATTGTCCCTTCTTCCTATTCCGTTCATCACACCCATTGCCCCAGCCCCACTCCCCGTCTCTTGCCTGTGTCCTCCGTGGAAAGGAGGCCCTACTCCTTCTACCTTCCTGCAACCGTCTGTCTCTTGCTTCAGAAGATGCGCCCTAGAGAGGGCAGCCTCCTCCCTGACCAGCACCCTGCCCCCTGCCCTTCCCTCAAACTGGGGCCCCAAACTGGGGTGGCCCCAAGAGCCTCCACATCTGTTGGACTGGATACTCACCACTGGACTTCATACAGACTGCAGAGCCTCCCCTGCCTATGGCCCCCTCCCCCGCACACCCACACCCATTCCCACTCTGTCTGGGTGGGAACAGACCCAAGCCAGGCTGGCAGGCAGGCTCCTTTGTACAGTTCTTATAATAAACCTCCCCCCGCCCCCGGGTGCCTCTCATGTGCGGGCTTCTTCCTTCTGCACCTCCTTGTGTGGACGTTGACAGGGTCTGAGGGCTGCTAGAAGCAAGAAGGGCTGGTGGGGATTGGAGCCAAATGGGGAAGACTTGGGGAACCTCAGGGTGGGTAGAGGGCAAGATAAGGAGGGCCCCAACTCCCTTTCTGGCCCAGTCCGGCTCTCTCCTGCCCCCCCCTCCAAAAGGAGGCTTGGGTTTTGAAAATTAATAAAGGGAAGCCTCACTAAAACGGAGTTGGGAGGTTCAGCTGGGGGAGCTGTCAGGCTCCACCACTCCTCATCAATTGCAGACCCAATAGGAAGAGGCGGACCTTGCAGTGGCTACCCTTTACTATCTGGCAGGGAGAGGAAAGGCTTTCCTCCTGCCCTGGCAACAGCCTAGCCAATGAGAGACACACAGAACTCAGCCAATGAGAAGCCACCATACTCCCTACTCCCACTTTCCTCCAATAGACTTTGCGTTTACAACAGCCTTCCCAACGTCCCCCTTTCCTCTATAAAGGAGCCGGTCCTCCTTTTCGTGGCGGTGTCTCTAGTTTTGCTTGGCTTGCTTCTTTGGTATTGCAATTCTCTGCTCTTCCCGAATTAACCCGTCTTTTGCCGGTAAGATAAGTGGCAGTTTTATTTTTAAGGTTACAGCTCCAACCTCTTAGCTGGAGTCCAAGACGCCAGGTGAGGTCAGGGGTCGTGGCCCCCTCCCCAACGGGCAGTGCCACGCCCCCCCCCCCCCCCGCTCCATGATGGTGCCCAGGAAATGGCGTTGGGACCCAGTGGCCCCAGCGCCTCCTCTCTAGAAGCCTCCTTCGCTTCTCTGCATCCCCCAGGGGCCCCGAGGTGCCTAAGGGACACCCCTCCTCACAGATACTGTCCCCCCAAGGACCCTACCTCTGGCCTCTGACCTCAGAGAGCCCAGGGTCCCGTGGACCTGTGACAATGAGTAGTATGATGTCGTGAGCTAAGTCCACAGTCCTGGTGGGTGAAATATAGCTTTATATATACTTCTGTTTTCTACAACTTGATTTCTGACTCCCAGGGCTGTATTTGTCCAAACTAGGAAACACTTTGTCCTTTACAAGATTTCTACACCCTCTTTTCCTGGCTCATAGCACCTATGCGGGCTCGGGAGGGCCACCACAGGCTACCCTGACGTCCTTCAGCCATATTCCTGAGGCCCCTTCCCTCCTTGCTGTTCTTTATGCGTGGGGAGAGGGATCCAGCATCCCTGCAGGGTTCTGAGCTCTCCCACCGGGGTGCTGACCTCCCTCCCTGGGGCGGGGGGCTCCTTCTCACTCTGTTTCTCCACACTGCACCTGGGGCTTCTCCAGCTCCAAGGACAGGAGAGCTTGCAGGGTGCCCTGGCCCACCCTTCCCCTGAGCCTTGACTAGTGCAGGAAGAGATATATACTAGATGAAAAACAAAAGCCAATATTTCAAAATCATCCCCTCCATCAGCTATCAGCTGGCCCCAGTGCCTTTGCCAATGCCCCCGGGGTGGGGTGGGACCACTCCTTACTGAGAACCACCAGGTAACTTGGGGCGGCTTTCTGGCTGCTGCACTACAGGGCCAGGAATCAAGCCTACCTCCTTCTTAGCCAGCGGGCCTCCACCCTCTGCCACAGAACAGCAAGCCCAGCAGGGCCAAGCAGAGTGGATTGGGGGAGGGGCGGAGGTCTGAGCCCCTCCTTCCAAACTGAGGTTCTGCCCTCTCCCACCCTCCCCAGGGGTGCTGGGGGTTCCTGACCTCTTGCTTCCTCAAACTCCTAAGCCCCTTGTCCCCTCTCCCTCCACCCCCATCTCTTGTATCGAAGCTGCCTTCCTGGAAAGGGGAGGTGGAGGCTGCCAAATGTTGGGGTGTGCAGCCCAGGGTAGCCGGGGGCAGAGGCGGGAGCGGGCTTATGGGGCCTCCTGTTCCAGGAAAGAAAAGGCGTCACAACCCGAGACAGAACTCTGTGCTGTTGTCACCGGAGAAGGAACAGCACAGCCCCGGCTGTGACAAATAACCCTGCAGGCGGTGGGGGCCCCACTGGTTCCACCCACTCCTGAAAATGGATCCCTGCCAGGCATGAATGGGAATGAAGTCCAAAGGCCACATCTGCATGCCTGCCCACAGGGGATGTGGGGGTGTGGGTGTGTTTGGAAGATGCCATCTGCCCCCCAACCTCCGTGCCCCCTGTAGTCACCCTGGGTCCCGGGCCCAGCTCCTGAGCAGGACCCACACCACGCAGCCGAGGCAACACATCGTGTGAGCATACACGTGCATGGGTGCGCATGCACACACACAGACGTGTGTGCCCCAAGTCTTCCCCAATTATCTTCCCAACTTTGGGGGGACACTAGCTCCAAAGCTAACCAAGGTCTCCATCATGAGGAAGTACTTTGCTAAAGGAAGAAACCCCTGGATTTTCCCCCCATTCCTCTGGGGGTTCTCCAGTCACCCTCCAACCCCAGCACAAGGGGCCTGTGGTCCCCAGGCTGACCTCAGGTGATGTTTATATTCCTGGGCTGTTTGTTCTGTGAACTGAACATCTGACGCCTTTTCAGAGAAATGTTTTTTTTTTTTTTCCATTTGGAACATCTGGAAACAGCCAGAACATCTGGGACTGCCAGGAACGAGCTGTTCCTTGGGTGAAACCTAAACCCTCCTGTCACTGTTTTCTATAGCTCTGGTCCTGGCCCGCACTCCTTGGCGGTGGCCCCTACCATTCAGGTGAGGCCTGTGTCCACAAGGATTGAGGGGGTACCACCCAGACCCCTGCCTTTCTCATTGCCAACCCTGGCATGGAGCAGGTCCACGTCTCTCTAAACCCAAACAGACCCACCACTAATGTAGGCTGTTTGAAAAATGGAGAGTGGCAGGGAGAACGAGATATAGGCAGAAGACACATAGGATTCAGCATCCTTCTTCCCCTCCTGGGAGTTGGGAGAAAAGAGGGATTGAGGGGACAAGAGAGAAAAAGGGGGAAACATAAAACTCAGAGTGGGCTTGGCTGTGGGGCTGAGGTATGCAAGCCTGCCATGTGTGGTTGTGCAGGTTGTGCACTGCACAAGGGCAGCCCTGACCCCCCCCCCCCCGCCCCCGGCCAAAGGTGCAAAAGTTATGTCTGACTCAGGGACACAGACAGGAACTCAAACAAGTTTCTGGACGCTATGATTCCATCCACTGCTCTACTGACTGGCAAGATAAAGCCAGAGAGCTTTTGAGTGTCAGAACCTGGAGGTTTCCCCGCACTAGGCTCCTGTCCCCTACCCAAGACCGGGGAGCTATGGACAACTCCCTGGAAGTCCCCTGATTCCTGAGTGGTGGGTTTTTTCTAAGCTGTCTCTACCTAAGTCCACCCCCTTTGGCAGCTTCTAGCAAATTCTCTCACCAAGTGAGGGAGGGAGGCCTCTTGCCAGGGTCTGGCCAAGTAGCTGCCACATCTGGCTCTTGCTCAAGAACCTCTGTGGCTCCCGCCTCCACAGGGACAAATCTTCATCAAGCCCCAACATGGCTGCCTGCGCTCCAGCCGAGAGGCTGCCCGCTGGGCCCCTCCAGGTGCCAGGCCTGGGCCCAGTACAAGTACCCCCACCATCCCCAGCACCCCTGCACCATCCTTCCTTGGTGCCTCTCTTCCTGCAGAGTGCAAGCCGGCCCAGAGCCGAGGAGCTGGGCTCGCATTCACCCCCAGGACCCGGGTGTCTTCAGCTAAGGGCCTGGGAACCTGGACTGCGCAATGGAAGCCTGGGGACCCCAGGACAGGACCGTCAGTGGGGTGGGGGTGCGGGGAGGGGAGCACAAGATGCCCTCGGATGACCCAGTGGCCCTTGCCTCCCGGAGTCATCCACTGTGGTGCCCTGTGAGCCTTAGCTGCACAGCTGACGAGAGAGCCCGCCCTCCCCAGGGTCCCAGGAGAGCTGGTGCCTCCCCTGGGTCCCAATTTGCATGGCAGGAAGGGGCCTGGTGGGGAAGAGGCAGGGAGGGGACGGGCTGCAGCCCAGGCAGTTACACGTTTCCCCCCAGGAGCCTCTGTCCTAGCCACCAGCTTGGGGTCCAGGACGGAGCGGTGAGCATGGCCGGGCTGCTGCGCCCTGCGCCTGGCACCTGGCTGGTGCTGTTGCTACTTTCAGGTACGCTGCCCCCTGAAGCGGGCCCCCACCCCACCCCCCACCCCCACCCCCGGGGGCTGTTCGGCCTTTCTGTTCTGTGTCCCGCTCTCTCCAGCCCCCACCTTCTGTCTCTCCCACTTTCTGCCTCCTGTCTCCCTCGGACCGCCCTGGGGCCTGGGTCTGTGGGTGTCACCCCGCTCAGTAGCTCTGGGCTGTGGGGCCCCGGCCCCTCTTCTGCTTAGAGGGTGTCCGGCTGAGCTGGGGGCGAGGGGCTGGTGTCTAGGACGGGGACGGAAGAAAGGAGTATGGTTTACCCCAGTCCCTCGGGGGCTGTGTGTGTGTGTGTGTGTGTGTGTGTGGTGGGGGGGTGGGGGACACGGGAGAGAGGCTGCCCCCAACCAGACCCTGGGATGTGCATGTTCCAGAAATGGTCCCCTGGTCTGGAAGACAGTTGTGACCTTCCTCCCATCTCATCCCGGTGTCTGCTCAAGGCCAGCCGACAGGCCCAAGGCAGGAGGGGGACTGGGAGGTGGATTTCTGGTGACTCTTCCCCACTCCAGTCTCTCCAGAGCAGTGCCAGGGAAGGGTGAGGTCTCTTGACCTTGATGTCCTGGGAGGAGGAAGTGGGTCTAGGAATGTAGGGGCCGCAGGGGTGGGGCAGCCAGTTTCCAGTGGAGAGCCCTGGCCCAGTCCCGCCTACTTCCTCCCACCCAGCAGGTGTGCCTGCAGCCAAAACAGAAGACAAGTACCCGGATCCCAAAGGTCAGCAACTTCCCCTGCCCCTTCTGGGGGCAAGTATGTGTGTGTCCAATGCTGGTCCTGGTCCCAGGGGCTGTCCCATGGTGGCCCCTGTGCTCTTGTTCCCCCGGATGTCCCCAGCCAGGACACCCATCTCTAGGCTACCTTAGGGTCTCCATCTCAGAGGCCTGGTTCCGAGGGCCCCCCCAGCACCCCTCCTGCCAGCTGTCACCCTCATTAGACATAAGCGCTCCAGTCCCAGCAACTAAGGGGTGTGGCTCAACCCAGGGTGGGAGGGGGGAAGCCAGAGGGAATTGCACCGAGGACTCAGGCTGGGTCTGTCTAGCTGGGTCAGACTCAGCCTGGGAAGGAGCCTGTAACCCTAGGGGCTCCGACAGGCCACAGGGCCTCAGAGATTCCCAGGGGTCTCTCACTGGGAATGCTGGGAATGATGCAGGAAGGGGGCTTCTTGGAGCAGGTGGGTGGGAAGAGCTCGCCAAGCTGAGAAAGAAGGTTTAGGAATCAAAAAGTGGGAGCACCAGGCCGGGTGGGAGGCTGCCCTATGGGCCTCTAGGCCCCAGTGGGTGAGGCCTAGATCACGCTGCTGTATGGGCATGGAAAGGAATTGGAAGGTTCCAGAGGCCTTCTACAGGAAGATCAAATGTTGGGGTGGGGGCAGTCGGCAAGGGGCGGGACACAGTGGTTTGGCCTGCGGCCACTCATGGGGCTCAGCTCCCACACACCTCTGCCTCATGACTGTCCCATGCCCAGGAGCAAGGACAGACGAAGGGGGCAGAGCTGGGGTAGCGGCACGAGGGGAGGGGCCCACGGTGGGGCAGGCAGTCAGGAAGATGCCCCGCGGGATGCTGATCCCAGCCTTGGCGCCCACAGGAAGCGCTTGCTCCAGCATCTGGCAGAACCCACGCTTCATAGCCCGGAAAAGGGGCGCCACAGTGGAAATCAGGTGCCACGCAAAGGAGTTGGAAATCGTGAGCTGGCTCCGGAAGCAGGGGATGGACTTGGAGCCCAAGCCGCTGCTGGACAAGGGCCGCATCCTACAGAGTCAGAACGGCTCCATTGCCACCCTCACCATCAAAGGCATCCAGTTCCAGGACAACGGCATCTACTACTGCCAGCAGAAGTGCCTGAAGGGGTCCCTCAGCAAGGGCTGCGGGACTGAGCTGCGAGTCATGGGTGGGTTTGGGACCTGCCTTCCAGCCGGGGTGGGGGGCAAGGGCGACGGGGCCACGGAGCCTTTGTAGAGCCATCTGCACCCCGCCCCGGCCCAGCTTGCCACCTGAGTGGGGGGGCCACACTGTGAAGGTGGCCGCGGCCGTAGATGGCCCAGGAGAGCCGCTGAGGAGGTCCTGAGGGGCACAGGCCCAGAGGGGGCCCCCAGCCTCACTGCCCCTCGCCGCCTCCCCACAGGGTTAAGCACCTTGGCACAGCTGAAGCGAAGGAACACACTAAAAGATGGCATCATCATGATCCAGACCCTGCTCATCATCCTTTTCATCATCGTGCCCATCTTCCTGCTGTTGGACAAGGTGACCGCGGCAGCCAGCGAGGCGGCCATGGGGCAGGCCAGACGTGGGCAGGGTCTCCATCTCCCCGGCCCCAGAGCCCACCCATTGACTCACCTATGCAGTCTCTCCTTCATCCATTCAGTTGTTCTGAGTGCTCCTCACCCCCTGACGCCTGACCCCTTGCCCCCAATCCCTCTCCCCGGCCCAGTCTCCCCGGCGCTCCCCAGCCTGGCCCAGCAGTGGATGGGGTGGCGGGAGCTAACACTCTGCTCTCCATCCCCTGCCCCGCCAGGATGACAGCAAGGCTGGGATGGATGAAGATCACACCTATGAGGTAAGGAAGAGGGGGGCCCCACAGCGCTGAGGGCTGTGGGGTGGTTGGCGGCCATCCGCTGGTGTGGTCAGAGAGGAGCCAAGGCCTGAGCGCCATCCCGTGTCTCCAGGGCCTGAACATCGACCAGACGGCCACCTATGAGGACATAGTGACTCTGCGGACAGGAGAGGTGAAGTGGTCAGTCGGGGAGCACCCAGGTCAAGAGTGAGGGGCCGGCCCTCCCCATGCCCCTGGGCCCAGCCAGCCGGGCCCTCATTGGCTGTGTGAGAGCCGCCTCCAGCTCCCAGCTCATCCCCACTTCCCTGGACCTCGGTCAGCCTCTGAAGCTGGCCCGCCACATCTGCCTGCCGCCCCCCCGGCCCCTGGTCCCCAGCTCTTGGCGCAGAGACTGGAGTGGAAGGGCCGCAGGGCAGGGCAGTGATTTGGAGTGGGGACTTCTCTGGGGATAGACTGGACCCAGACTTCTGGGGGTGCTATGTGGGGATCCAGCCCATGTTCGGGACGGGGAAGGCAGAGGCTTGTCTGGAACCTGCAAAGGGACTCAAGCAGACCAGCTTCCTGTAGAGCCCGGGAAAAGCCGTGGTCCATCCCACTTGGCCACAGATGGGCCGCAGAGGGCTACATGCCTCTCCCACCCTCTCCCACCCTCTTCCACCCTCTCCCACCCTCTCTCATCCTCTCCCACCCCAGGGGGCTCCTAGCCTTGATCCCATTCTCCCATGGAATAAACAGTGTGTTGAGAAACCACACACAGGCTTGTGACATCTATGGGTATGGGGTGGGTCAGAGTATCTCTCTGGGCACAAATGTTTGGACCTCTGTGGGCCCGGAGGGTGTGGGAGAGGATCACTGCCATGGATCTCATGGGCCTCTCCTGGGCTCACTAGGGCTTCTCTCTGAAAGCCTGGCTGGGATCTGTGGTTACGCCCTTCGGGTTTTCCCTGGCTGGGCCCAGATCAGAGAAAGGCTGGTAGCCCTTTTTAGCAGGAAGCCTTCATCCTGCATTCCCTTTAGCCCTTGGGTCCTGCTCTGTAGGGCAGGGGTCTCAGCCTTGAAGGAGCTTGCCCTTGCCCACCCATTCCCAATCCTTCTGTCCCTGAAGGCCCTCCATCTGCAAGAAGCCCTCCCAAATATCCCCAGTCCCTGCCCAAGCCCCGTTCCTGCCTTGTGCTGCCCATGCTGGCCTTCGTCTCCAGTTAAACTACTCCCCACCATGCCTGACCCAGAGCCACGCAAGAAAGAGATTCCTAAAGAAGGAGGCTTTGCGGTGGTGAAGTTTGGGGGTCCTTAGGTGACTCCCTTCAGCCTTTCCCAGCACCACATTGGAGGCCCCCTAGAGCCCCAACATCCCCACAAAATGATCCCTAGGGCCCTACAAATTAGGCCCCAGTGTGCCGGCTGCAGGAGGGACAGGAGCAGTTCCCAGCTGGGAGCTTAAGGGCAATGAACCTCCGTGTGCAAAGCCACTTCCTATGGACCTTGGGGGGGGGGCGCCCTGAAACACCTCTTTGCCACTCATGCTCTAGATTCAGGCCAGAGAAATCCCTGCCCCCAGGGAAGGGCCGATTTAACTGGAGAAGCAAGACCAGCGTGTGGGGACCAGTAAGAACAGCCACCAGTTGTTACCAGCTTCCCCGCTGGACCAGCAGGTGGGGTGGGGCAGGGGGCTAAGCTTCCTGCGCCTGGGGTTTTCAACAGTCCATGTGTGCGTGGCTCAGTGGCGCTCACCGGGAGCCAGGCTGGGCAGGCCAGGCAGGGCCCACTCCCTCCGTGGCCTCCGTGGCCTCTGTGGCCTCCGGGTGGCCCTGAGGAAACTGGTTTGTTTTGGCATCTGCCTCCACTGAGCTGGAGCCCTTCCTCTCCTGCTGCTTTGCATAGTGGCGCTAATTCTGTCCTCCTACCTCCGCCAGGGACCCTAGCAGCCGGGCTGGGGGTGGGAGGGTGTCTTCACTTCTCCCCCCAGCAGGGTCTCCCCTGACCTGGGGCTGCCCTGAGAAGAGAAGCCCTGGCTTTACCAAACGACTAATACTTTTGGATCACTGAGTTTTCCTAGCGCTTCGCAGTGCTGTTGGCCGAGAATTACTTGAGCCGCAAGCCCTGCCTCCTACCCTGGACACCCCTAGAGGGTATTAGCCCTCATGGTCATGATGTAGAAGCCCTCCCTGGTCTGTTTGTCTTTTTTTTTTTCCTTTGTTTTTGTCTTTCTGTTTTAGGGGCTTATGCTCTGGTTATTGTCCTATCTATATTAGGGGCCCCTGGCCCCCAGAACTGACTGAGGCAATGCCGATGAAACTGCGTGATGCTGGTGGGGGTGATGAAAGTCTCAGGTCTCAGTTGCTTTATCTGTAGAATGGGAATCATAAAAACTTGTCTGAGGGAAGGGAGTTGAACCAGATGCTCTTCTTTTTTTTTTTTTTTGCCATACAGTAAAATTGACTTTGTTTTCTTTCAGTATACAGTTGGATGAATTTTAGCACATGTGCAGATTTATATACCCCCCCCACCAAAATCAGGATACAGAACATGAACCAAAATCTTTTATTGGGCCCCTAAAATACTTACATATTGAGCACCTCTGAAATGCCAATAAAATTGTATCGAACAGCCCCATATTCATGTACATAATCTTGCATAAGCCCCAGCATAACCCTGGAAGGGGGCAGCATCATCCCCATTTGATAAATGAGCAAATCAAGGCTCAGGAAGATAACAATGGGTCAAAGTCATAGCTTCTGGGGGATTGGATGCCTGCTGATGCCAAACCCAGCATTCTTCCTGGTACCTCGCCTCTGCCTCCCTCGGAGGACTCTGCAGCATGGAGGCATTGAGGAGGAAGTAAAGAAGGAGGAGAACCAGGGAGGAGAGAATCCTGGGACAACACTGGCCATCTGCAAACATTTCCCATTGTTCCCAAGTCCCAACACACAAGGACACGAGTCCCAGCCTGGCTGGAGTTCGCGCCACGGGGCCATCCTTCTAGGGGTCCCGCTCTGGCCAACTCCCCCAGGCCTCCCCTTCCACAGAACACAGCACTGAGGTGCCTTGGTGGGCACATGCCCCACTGCCCACTGGGGGAATCCAACCGGGTCCCTCGGGGCCCTGCTGTAAGCATAGGCTGGTTCCTTCTTTGTTCTAGCTTGACTTCCGGCCCCTTCGATGCAGGTGCTGCCAGGCCTGGGGTGCTCTCTGACCTGAGGGTTTGGGTGTTTTTTCCAGCAGAATCAGAGGTGACAGAAAAACAAAACAAAATGTCAAAAGCTGCCGCTGTGTGGGTGTCACTGGTAGGTAGTGTTTGTCCCTTAGCAGGTGTCTGAGTCTTCTGCGAAGGGGCTGCAAAAGGCCATCTTGGAACACAGGGTTTGGGATTCCCAGATTCTGTCTGTGAGCGTTCTGCTCTTTAGATGACCCTCAGGGCTGGATTCAGAGCCCACATCTGTGAAATTCCTGGGTGAGTCTGGCTCTCCACGGTGCTCCTGGTTCCGGCACCCTCAGAATCTGCCGGTGACTCAGCTGCAAACAAAAAAAAACACACCTTCTACTTGGGATACCTCAGCAACCTCTCCAAGTCCAAAGCCTCTACCTGGAAACTTAGATGACTCCACAGCACACAAAGATTAACTAGCGTTCAATCCTGAGTTCAAAGTGTAGTTTGTTAAAGTACATTTAGATGGATCCTAGTGCGTTTCTTAAATTAAAAAATAAATAAATAAATAAAGACCTCTTTCTCTCCAACTGAACACCACTTTCTCTGGTGGTGAAAGCAGGGGGGAGGGGGGCGGTGCCAGACACCTCGGGAGGTCCCGCTTAGGGCTCAGGTTCTGCAAGTCACGAGTCCGTGTAGAATATTTGTGATCAGCATCTGCATACTGCCTTGTCTATTTTTTTTTCATTTAAATTTTTTTCATGCACATAGTGCCATGTATCGCAAGATCTTGTACTTCTTATGATTTTTTGGGGGGTACTTCTCATTTTAAATTCATTCTGAGAAGGACATGGAGACACAAGGTGGCCTACCTTATCATTTCTGGGTGGGTGGGTATTTGAGTTCTTCCCTTGGCATCGTCCTCGCATTTGCTCGCCCCACCTAGCACGTGCTGGTTGAGTTCCTGGCTCTGGGACTGTGCCTGCTGTCTGTCCCCCCCTCTTCCCAGGCTTTGCTCTCACCTCTCTATCTTAGCTGTTTCTTTCATGGCATTTTTGGCAACGTGAAATTTCCTTGTATATTTTGCCATTATGTATTTGTTTGCTCTTGTCTCTCTTCCCCGTAGACCGTAAGCTCCAGCAGAGAAAAGATGGTGTCTTTTTTTCATCCGGGTATGCCCATCTCCTGGGTACGATATCCGGCACATAGAAAGAGCAATGACTATTTCTAGAACCAGTTAATGCATGAAAAAGAGAATGAGTGAATGAATGAATCGATGAAAGGCATGAATCCAGCCTCGAAGGGTTTACAGTCCCACAAGGGGCATAAAATGTCCACAAATAAGCACAGAATTAGGTAAAAGGAGTCAGAGGTGATTTCCAATAAAGGGCACCAATCAGAAAAGCACCCCAGACTTCCCACAGCTGCTGGACACACCTGGGTACTCACTACTTCTTTTTCTTTTTCTTTTTTTTAAAGATTTTATTTATTTATTTGAGAGAGAAAGAGAGAGACAGAGAGAGCAGGAGGAGGGGCAGAGGGACAAGCAGACTCCTCGCTGAGAGGGAAGCCCCACTGACGGGGGTCTCGATCCCAGGACCCCAGGATCATGACCTGAGCCGAAGGCAGCCACCCAACCAACTGAGCCACCCAGGTGCCCCTCACTACTTCTTTATCCATGGGACTGTCTCCCTGGGGAATAATCCCCAAAGTGGAAATTAATAGGTCCAGTTATGGAGGCTGTTATGCACTTGTAGATGGTTCAGAGATTCTCAGCCAGGGTAAACAACACCCTTATCAACCCACAGGAGTGCCTATCCCTATGCTACCCCCCACCCCCAAGCCCTCCAAGGCCCTTCCTCCCTGCTTGAGCCCTGTGGCAAACCCAAGGGTCCAAAGAGATAAAGGAAGTGAAAACATGATGCACACTGAAACGTGCAATTCACATGTGAAGGATGATGTGATTTGGTTCATTAAATTGGGTTACATCGGGTTGTTTTTTCTGCAGCTTTTCTTGGTGTCCGTGGACCTCATTCTGGGGTGAAGCTCCTTCCGTTCAATTCCCCCCAGCTTCACTGAACATCTCCTGAGCGGGGATTTGACCCTCCTCTGCTAGCTTTGTGCTGAGGAAAGTTCTGTCCATGCCCAACAGCGCCACTGTCTTTCCCGGATGAGGGTTCTAAAGAGTTCCATGTGGTGGGAAGATGGGGGCCTTGGGCAGCTATCACTTAGGAGCCAAGAGACTGTGGGCAAACTACTTTATTTCTTTGAGTCTGAGTGTCCTCCTCTGAAATGGGCCTCCCACCCCAATCAGCCAGGACGGAGCCTCGCACGTGGTGGGCACTCAGAAATGTTGATCTCCTTCCCCACCTCCCCTGACGAAGCCTTTGGGAACCCCCACATAACATTCTCTAGAGACCTTGACCCGGTGCTGGATGATTGACGTGGTGCTCAGACTCCTGCTGGAAGCAAAGGGGAGGCGGAGTTACATCCCAGGGGTAATCCCAGCCTCGGGCCTCAAGGAAGACAGCACAGAGTTCGTGGTGGGAAATGTGGGCCTCAAGTGACCAAGGTGGGGGAAGTGGGAAGAACGGTTACCAGTCTCTCTGAGGCTGGCCCTAAGGCTGTGGTAAGTATGACTCCAAAATAAGTTGGCCCCAAACCCCGCGGATTGAACCTCAGAGGGGTTCCTGAAGCCTGAAAGAGGCCACTTTCTGATCAAGAGCAGATCCATGAGCTTCCATAATAGGTACAGAAAACCCCAGATTTCAAATCTGAAAATATGAAGGGCTTCCAAACACACTGAATTTCATGGATTCCAAGATGATGGGCAATTCATCTCGAGTCTTTTGAGGCTGACCCCAGAGATGCTAATCACAGCCTCT
Source organism: Neomonachus schauinslandi (assembly GCF_002201575.2). Lineage (NCBI taxonomy): Eukaryota > Metazoa > Chordata > Mammalia > Carnivora > Phocidae > Neomonachus > Neomonachus schauinslandi. The sequence goes on along the minus strand of NC_058417.1, from coordinate 45,190,435 downwards.
TCCTACCGGCCACCATACGGAGGCCATGGTTTGACAATCTCTGAACCTGGAGAAGCCAGGGGTCTGGCCCTTTGGTGCCCCAAGAAAGGGTGGATGACTCCCCAGCACCAGAGGGAAAATCCCAAGTCTACCTCCACACCCTTCCATTCTTGCTGCCACCATGGTAACCCTAAAGGGGTACCCTCAGGGACCTCCAGAGTCCTGTGAGCCGATCTAGTTCTGGGGTCAATGGAAGTGGGTCTGGTGAGAAGAGAAGAGCCCCTCCCCTGATCTGGCCAGTTCCATCTGTTCTTGGCAGTACCCTGCCTGTGGGGAACCTCAGCCACACTTCCCCTGTGCTCACCTTGTGTGGTTCTCAAGCAGTCCCCAACTTGGGCTCCTGTACCCTCAGTCCTAGGGCAGGCCTGACGCTTCACCCGTGGTCCACAGTTCACATACAAGTCCCCCCACCGTGAGCCAGAAACTGGTCATGAAGGGTTCCACATCAGTCCTCCTCCACAGGGTGGGAAGAGGGGGGCGGGGAGGTGGAAGGCTGTGTGGGCCTCAGAGAGCTTCCTCCATTTTGCTCCTGGCCCCTCCTCTGTGGTAGAGCTGCAGGGAAGAGAGGAAAGTCTTCCCCACGCTCCCCTTTTCCTCAGGCCTCCATCTTTAATGATAGCCCACTCTGATCCTCCCTCAGCCCCCCCTGGGGAACAGCTCCATGCGTCCAGTGCCTTCCCCAACAGATAGTGAATCAGGGCATGGTTGGGCAATGATTCCAGAATGATGGGAGAAAAGGAAGCTGTATCCTAAAAGTGGGAGGTGGCAAGACGCCAGTACTCCTGTCCTGGACCACCAGGGTGTGACTTTTCAACGTTGGTTGTCAACACCATAACCAATGACCTCTAGAAGGGTTTGCTGGTTCATTTGTTTGTTTTCCCACAGGGCAAGTGCTAAATGTTCTTAGACTCAAGGGGTGGAAGGTTTACACGGAGGGGAATGTGTTCTTTCCTGCTCTTAGCCCTGGGGGTGATCTGTGGCTGGTGGCCTGCAGATGCCACAATGTCCCCAAGCCTGGGCACCAGGAGGCTGGAGGGCGGCTGTCCTACCCAAGCCTTCCCGGCCCCCGCCTTGCAGGGCTACCTGATCTCCGACGTGCACCCTGTGTCTCTGGGCCAGTCTCGCCTCGGAAATGAGGAACAAAAGTCTGCCTCATAGGGGAGGACAAAATGAGGCAAAAGGACCCTCGTGATGAGGGGGCAACACAAAATCCCTGTGTTGAGGGGGATTTAGAAGATGAAATGACCGAGTGGCCCACCCACTCTGCTCGGGAGAAAGAGTCTGGGATGATCAACAGGGGAAGAGCAGGGTTTTGGAGGTCAGCTTCAGCCGAGGTAGCTGGCGCGAGCAAGCCTCTCTGAGCCTCGGTCAGCTCCTCTGTAAAATGGGAGGTAATAATACCGCCTTCACGAGATGGTTGTGGGGGTCAAACGTGTCACAACGTGACGAGCTCTGTACGAATATTTAAAGGGGAAGAAAGACTGGGAGGAGACTAGGGTGACTGGAGAGAGCATCTGTGGGGGTGCTGTACCCGGAGTTCCAGCGCTGGGGACGAGACCCAAGCCCTCAAGGCCTCTTCCCATCTTGAGATCGTCTGGCGGTGCCTGGGCTTGGGGGGCGGGGGGAAGCATTTGGGGCCTGGGTCTGTTCACTTCTCTCCTTGGTTTGCATCTCTGTAGCAGGTCCGAGGAGCAGGGGGGATGCCTCCAGTTTTGGTCTTTTGCCCCAGCCACCTGGGGGTGCCCCCACGTCAGGGAAAAGGGGGGGAGTTGGTGGGGAGTGGACAGTGTGGGGCTGGGGCCCCCTGGAGGTCGGTGTTCAGCACCAGCTGCCTCAGGCCCGACCAGGTGGTGGGATGGCAGGAAAGGGTCGGGGATGGTGACAGCAGCAGAAGTGGAATCTGGGGCTGAATTGTGCCCAGAAACCTCAGGATCCGTGGCTGTTCTGGGCTCCCTTTCCCTAGACACACATTCTCTCTGGTGGACAGAGGGGAGCTGTGCGGGGCGGAGGATCGGGAACAGAGGGCGAGGAAAGGTGGCGCAGCCCTCCCAGCACAGCCGACCTGACACAGCCCCGCTTTTGGGGACCGGTTTGGGTCCTCCTCACCTGGGCGGACCACCCCATGACGGTACCCGAGCAGAGCGCACCTGCCACCTCCCCCTTGAAATGAGGACCGATTGGGTGGTCTCTCAAGCTGAGACCCTATGTGCAGGGCCGGTGACATCGGAGAGGGGAAGATGGCAGGGAAGGCCTGGGGGACATGACCCCAAGAAGAGCGGGAACAGGACAGGAGGGAGGAGGCTCTAAATTATCCATCAGTACAGACCGGCCAGTGGCCCGATGCATAAATGTATAGAGAAAATAGGGGGGGTGGAGGGGGAGAGAGAGAAGGGACCAGGGTATAAAAAGGGCCCACGAGGGACCAATTCCAGGATCCCAGCACCCAGCTCCCGAAAGCGCTCAAGGTCCTGTGGACAGCTCACCCGGCTGCGATGGCTGTAGGTAAGTTCCCTCGGGCTGGGCGAGGCGGGGGCCCTGCCAATGGATGGGGGCGCTAAGCCTGGGCTCTGGGGCTGCTGCAGGGGAGCACAGAGGTCTGTGCCCAGACGTTTGGCCAAGCGTTACATGTTCTCAGTCCTGGGGCGGGGGCAGGGGAAAGGCTGGAAAGAAACAGGCCTCTCTCCGCCTGGGCCCCAGCCTTGCCCTCTATGTCCCTGTGTGTCCCTGTGTGTCCCTGTGTGTCCCTGTGTAGGCCCTCAGAACTCTGTGCTCCTGGCCTTCACCCTGCTCTGCCTGCCCTGGCCTCAGGAGGTGGGCGCCTTCCCGGCCATGCCCTTGTCCAGCCTGTTTGCCAACGCCGTGCTCCGGGCCCAGCACCTGCACCAGCTGGCCGCCGACACCTACAAAGAGTTTGTAAGCGTCCCAGGAATGGGGGGGGGGGGGGGGGGGTGTGCAGGAAGGGGTGAGGAGTTCAGGGTGATTTCATCAAAGCGAAGAGGCTGTCTGCTGAGCACAGCCTGAGGGGGCTTCCGAGTCAAGCAGTGGGGCGGCCCTGGGTGGGTGTCCTTGCTGCAGGAGCGTGCGTACATCCCCGAGGGCCAGAGGTATTCCATCCAGAATGCGCAGGCCGCCTTCTGCTTCTCGGAGACCATCCCGGCCCCCACGGGCAAGGACGAGGCCCAGCAGAGATCCGTGAGTAGGCCAGGGTGGGCCGGCCCAGGGGCAGGGGCCTCCCTCCTTCCAAGAAGGCAGCCCCTCCTCTCCACAGGAGTCGGGCCCCTGGGGCGGGAGGGGGCGCAGGGTGGCAGGGTGGCAGCGGAAGGCCCCCAGGCCCCCAGGCCGAGGCCGGCGCGCCCACCGCCCCCTCCGCCCGCAGGACGTGGAGCTGCTCCGCTTCTCGCTGCTGCTCATCCAGTCGTGGCTCGGGCCCGTGCAGTTCCTCAGCAGGGTCTTCACCAACAGCCTGGTGTTTGGCACCTCGGACCGAGTCTACGAGAAGCTGAAGGACCTGGAGGAAGGCATCCAAGCGCTGATGCGGGTGGGGATGGCGCCGTGGGTCCCCTCCTGGGGGGCCGTGCCCGCCCTCTGCTGGGCCTGGTGGCCCCGCTGGCTCAGACGAGGGGTGCGGGGCTTCCAGGGGCGACGGTGCCCCTTCCTTTATAGTAAGCAGTCAGGCCTTGACCCCTGAGAGCGCTTCCTCGGTCCCCCCACCCCCCGTGAATCCTCTGTTCCCTTCCCTGAGCCTGGAGGGGAGGGCCGCACCCGGAGGGACCGGGGAGGAGCAGCAGCCGAGGCCTGGGTCTCTCTCTCTCCCTCCCCGCCTTTTGCAGGAGCTGGAAGACGGCAGCCCCCGGGCCGGGCAGATCCTGAAGCAAACGTACGACAAGTTTGACACAAACCTGCGCAGTGACGACGCGCTGCTCAAGAACTATGGGCTGCTCTCCTGCTTCAAGAAGGACCTGCACAAGGCCGAGACGTACCTGCGGGTCATGAAGTGCCGCCGCTTCGTGGAAAGCAGCTGTGCCTTTTAGTGGCCGGGCCTCCCTTTCACCCCCTCCCCTGAGCCTCCCCTCACCCTGGAAAGGGCCACTCCCGTGTCCACTGTGCTTTCCTAATAAAATGAAGTTGCATCACACCATCTGAGTAGGTGTCATGCTGTTATGCGGGTCAAGGGCCAGGCTGGGAAGACCACCGCGGGCATCCCGTGGGATCTGCTGGGAAGGGTAACTGACACGATTCTTCCTGGGCTAGAAAGAAACGGACACACTCACTCCTGTCCGTCGCACATCAAGTCCCCTGCCCAGGCCCCGGGTCGCAGCTCTCTGGGCAGCCGTAGGTCAGGCGCACCCCCATAAAATCTCTGGAGGTGTTCCTTCCTCCCCCATGGGCCCCACAACACCAAATCTAGCCCCCAAGAGCGGGAAGAAGTGGAAAGCAAGACAAGCTAGTAAGTACAGAAGCAAAATGCCCCAACATGGGAGAAAACAATGAGAGAGATCAGAATTACTTTTGTGCAGAAAGTACACATTAGACGCGCCTACTTTTGGAAAACAGGAACGATGCAAAAGGCTTTGGGACAAACAGACCCAGAATATTGGGGATCTGAACGGTGGCAAGGGAAGTGGAGGAAAGACACTAAATCGGGGTTGCAAATTCAGCACCAGCAGGTGCCAGGTAGATAATTAGGAAAGTGAGGAGGGCTGGGCGTGAAGGGATAAGTCCTGACTGACACTCCACTTCCTCATCCGGGGTACAACACAGAACATGGGGACCAGAGCAACCTGGAGAACTCAGGCCTTGGCGCCATTCAGGACCACAGGGCAGGGCTTCCAAACCTCCTGATTTTTAAGACACGCAGGACATCCAGACTTTCACGTGAAATCTGATTTTTAAACATTGGTGACTAATTCACATTGAAAACATTTTTAAAAATATTTTACTTCTTTATTTATTTTAGAGAGAGAGCGAGCGAGAGTGGGGGAAGGAGCACAGAGAGAGACAGGATGGGGGAAAGATCTCAAGCGGACTGGGCACTGAGCCCGAAGCCTGACGCGGGGCTCGATCTCACGACCCTGAGATCATGACCTGAGCCGAAACTAAGAGTTGGACGCTTAACCGAATGAGCCACCTAGGCGCGCCCATATTGCAAACATTTTTAAGGTCAAAAATGAACCCAAACGCATTTGCTCTTCGAGTTGTCAGTGAGTGATTTGTTCTAAGAGCAGTGGATTGGAATAACTTGTGAGGGAAAGAATCAGAAATATTTGGACTTGAATTTAGGCTCATAAGTAGATTACTTAACCTCTCCGGGACCCAGTTTCCTCACCCATAAAATGAGATGATAACATATCGCCTTGCAAGGCTAATGTCAGGATTAGATAAAATGGTGTTTCCGAGGTGTTTGACACATTACAGCCCTCAAGAAATTGCAGCTCTTTTGCACTGAATTTTGGAGCGTCCCGTGTTTTCTGATGGAATGTTTAAATATTTGTTATTAAATCAAATTCTGTTTTGCTAATCGCTTCTCAATTGTTTCTTTCTTATTTCCACATAAACTTACAAGGGCAGTGGTTAACACTTTAGAATGAAGTCTTTGGTCACCCAAGCACCTTCGCTAAGTAGTGACCTATAAATCAATACTTAGATGCTCAAAGTAACTCTATTATCCAAACATGATTTTACAAAATCGATGATTCTTTTATAATACAAAAGTCAGTGTCCTAATTAATCTTGAAAAGTTCAAATTTGTATATGCTATGATGAATTTTCTTTAAAACAAGACCCACGTGTATTCATTTTGGATACTTGACATTTAGTAAGTTCTTGGGGAGTGGTTGAGAGCTGGGATAATCAGAACCCAGAGCTCCATTTCTTAGCTCAGAAACCATTCGCCTGCCGTAGATCATTCTTTTAGTGTCCGGCTTAAAATCATGGACTTTGGGGGTTAGAAGGGGCTCATGGGTCATCCTAATTCATTCTAATTTAGGAGTCTTACTCCATAGCATCGCCTAGAGATAGCACTCACTGTGTAGCACTAGTATGAGGGAGTTACTATTTCACAAGGCATCTCGCTCTATTACACCGCTCTGGTTTCAGAGAAGTATTTCTCACATTAAGCTGAAAAGCAGTATTCCTGTATTATCCCTCATTGGATCTTAGAATTATTTGGAAAGCTCATATTCTTCAGAAGTTGAGGTAATGAGCATAAATATAAGGATCTCTTAGCTTGGATAAGTGTTTTAGAAGGAAACGTGACCATTCTTTAAAAAGTACGGTGTTTGTTGAATGAATGTGGCAGAAGTGTGCCTTCAGAGCCGTGTTAACAGCTGCTAGGGAGAGGGTTCTACAGTGGGCTTGTCATGACAGCAGTAGACTGCAGGGGGAGCCACAGGCCAGGGAGCATCCGCTCAGCTCCTTCTGGGTTTAGCAGAATCCACTCCACCAAAGCTTGTTGAGAAATTCAAAGATACTGGTTGATTTTGCAAATTTTAGAATTTAAAAAGACCTTAAAGACCATCTCCCCTAAACTTTTTGATTTGACCAATGTTATTCTGCCTTTCAGCTTTTCAATTAAGCAGTGGAGACCACGCTCCATTGCAAATTAGAAACACCTGAAATGTTTTCTAAACAACTCTGGCAGTAGCCTCCACTCTCTGCAGTTCTGATTTAATTGGTCTGGAAGGGATCCAGGAAGGAGTCATTTTAAAAACTCCCCAGGTGAGTCTAATGTACAAACAAAGTTGAGAACCAGTAAGTTAGGGACCACAAAGATGAGATATCCGGGTCCACCGGTGATGAAGACCTGGGTCAGTTGTGGCTCTGTCTGTTTCTAATTCTAAACAGTCCTCTAAAAATGTTCTAATAAGCCAGTAACAAAAGACAAGTATTGTATGATTTCTCTCTATGAGGTACTTAGCATAGTTAAATTTATGAAGACAAGAAAGTGGAATGGTTGGTCTCCAGGGCTGGGGGAAGAGGGAATGAGTTGTTGTTGAATGGGTGGAATATCAGTTTTGCAAAATGAAGAGTTCTGGAGACTGGTTGCACAGTGTGAATGTACTTGACACTACTGAACTGTACACTTAAAATGGTTAAGATGGGGGGTGCCTGTCTGGCTCAGTTGGTAGAGCATGTGACTCTTGATCTCGGGGTTGTGAGTTTGAGGCCCATGTTGGATGTAGAGATTATTTAAAAATAAAATGATTTTTAAAAAAATGATTAAGATGGTAAATTTTATGTTATGTATATTTTACCACAACTTTAAAAAATTTTTTTAAATTTCTAATGAAAAATCTTCCCAAAGGTGAGATTGGTGAGATTTGCCGAAGAAAGAGTTCAATAGCCAGAGCTCAAGTAATCTTGAACCCCCCTGGAATAATGTTTTTCGGACTCCATGTAATCTTTTAAATTTACTCTAACCTAAAATGACCTAAATTTACTCTAATCCGAATTTCTGTGAAAATTAATAAAAAGAAACCTAGTTTAGAATGGAGTGGGGAGGCCAGCAGGGGGAGCTCTCATGACCTGCCACTTGGCGATTGCAGACCCAACAGGAAGAGATGGACCTTGCAGATACCACTTTACTATCAGGCAACTAGAGGCAAGACTTTCCTCCGCCCCAGCAACAGCCCAGCCAATGAGAGACACTCACAACTCAGCCAATGAGAAGCCCCCATACTTCCAACTCCCACTTTACTCCAATGGACGTTTTGTTTACAACAGTCTTCCCAACGTCCCCCCTTCCTCTATAGAAAAGGAGTTCTCTCCTTCGCCCTGCGGACTTGCCTATGGTTTTGGGGTAGCGTACTTCCCGTAAATTGTGATTCTTCGTTATTCCCATATAAGCGCGTTTTTGCTGGTAAAATAACTGGCATTTTGTTTTTAAGGTTAACCTTAGTGATCATGAGTGGGATGCAGAGAAGCGCCCCAACAATTCTGGGGCTGGGGAGCAAACAGGCGCTGGTACCCGCAGAGCCAGCCGGGCGCACTGACTCCTCCAGGACCTTGGCGTTGAGGGTAAGTTTTCTCCTGGATTTTGAGCTCTGCTCTGTGTTTGAGCTCTCCAGTCTTTATTCCGGATGCGTTTTCAGATCTCGTTTTTTTCTGAGAGTGTTCGCTTGGCCTTCCGTCTGACTCTTGTTCTGAACCCAACTGTTCCTTTTGGATTGGGCTGCCCTTCGGTCTGACTCCCATTTGGAACCAGACTGCTCCTGGTGGAACTGGGGCTGTTGAAAGTGTGTTGGCCTTTGGTGTGGCAGAAATCAGACTCACCACAGCAGAGTCGTATCGTTTGTTCCTCTTGGCCCAGCTACCATCCTCTTTATGAGCAACATCTGCAGGTGATACTGGCCGAATCCACAGTGCACCTCCCAGCAGGATTCAAATAGATCCCTCAAAATCTCTTCTCAGAATGAATCAGTACCGTATAAAGAAGCCCTTCAAGGCATCAAGGCTATAATAGAAGATTGCAAGGCCCGGAGCCTCATTATCCCCTGCATTCGTGCCTATAATACCAATGTTTTACCGGTGAGGAAGCCCCAGTAGCTGAGGATGGGGGTTTGTCCCCGACCTCTGAGCAATAACAACAGTGTTATCCCTTGGCACCTGTTGTTCCTAAGCCCCATATGCTACGGACATCCAGTCCCACTGAAGGCAAATTTTTTTTTTTAAAGATTTTATTTATTTGACAGAGAGTACAGATAGGCAGAGCGGGTGGGGGGGGGGGGCGGGCAGAGGGGGAAGGAGAAACAGGCTCTCCGCAGAGCAGGGAGCCGACGCAGGTCTCGATCCCAGGACCCTGGGATCATGACCTGAGCCGAAGGCAGCCGCTTAACCGACTGAGCCACCCAGGCGCCCCTGAAGGCAAATTTTTCACTGTAATTGATCTATACAGTGCATTTTTACCATCCCGTTTGATAAAGATAGTGCCTTTTTGTTTTCACTTGGGAAAAATGGAAATGCACCTGGACAGTAAGCTCCAGGGTTGCATATACAGCCCTTTTTACTTTTCACCAACCTTAAAAGCTGATTTGGGTGATAGAAAGTTTTCTGCAGCTCTATTTTGTTACAATTTGTATATGATTTACTTCTCTGCTCCCTTTCTCAAACCTCTTCACAGGAGACGGCATCCACCTGTTAAATTTTGGCCTTAAAGGGACATAAGGTCTCCAAAAAAAAAAAAAAAAAAAAAAGGCCATTTGCTCAAACTGAGATGCGATACTTAGGGCATCTAATCTTGAAACAAGGACTACATTTAGACCCAGACAAAACCCCTCACAAGCTTAACGCTGACAGATTACCTTTTGACCCTCCCCCATGGAAATATACAGGAAACACCTCTAACCAATGCAGATTTTTCATGCTTTACTGATGTTTCTTTTTTTTTTTTAAAGATTTATTTATTTCAGGGCGCCTGGGTGGCTCAGTTGGTTAAGCGACTGCCTTCGGCTCAGGTCATGATCCTGGAGTCTCAGGATCGAGTCCCGCATCGGGCTCCCTGCTCGGCAGGGAGTCTGCTTCTCCCTCTGACCCTCCTCCCTCTCATGCTCTCTGTCTCTCATTCTCTCTCTCTCAAATAGATAAATAAATCTTTAAAGAAAAAAAAAAAAGATTTATTTATTTCAGAGAGAGAAAGTACACGTGAGCACAAGTTGGGGGGAGGGCAGGGGCAGAGAGAGAGGGAGAGAAAGTCCCAAGTAGACTCCATGCTAAGTGCAGAGCCTGATGTGGGGCTCGATCCCACGACACCAAGATCATGACCCGAGCTGAAATCATGAGTCAGATGCTTAACCAACTGTGCCACCCAGATGCCCCTTACTGATGGTTCTTATTTAAAGGATGGTAAATATTGTGCTGGGTATGCTATAGCAACTCCTTTTGAAGTCGTTGAGACAGGAGCTTTACCTTTATAATTCAGCCTTACTCCAGCTTGTAACTTAGCTGAGGATAAAATCGTTACCATTTACACTGATAGGCGGTATGCTTTGGGGGTAGCTCATGACTTTGGAATGTTATGGAAACAGCAAGGTGTCTTTACCTCCAATGGGAATAAAATTAAAAATGGCTTCTATGTCCAAAAATTTTTAGATGCCATACTTTGCTGGCTGCTCTGGCTATTACTAAGGGTCCTGGGCATTCTAGACTCAACTCCCTGGAGGCCAAAGTAAACCACTTCGCTTATATTTCTGCCAGAAACAGTGCTCCCAAGGAAACAAAAAGCTAAACCTCTGTCATGTTCCAAAGTGATGTTCTCCCAAATGATAACTTGGAAAAATTGACCAGAGATACCCAACAATTGGCCCCAGAGAGGGAAAAACACTATTGGAAATCTAGTAATTGTTGACTCAATAAAAAGGGGGACTTCTGGTTTGGACCAAATAACAATCCAGCCCTACCAGAAATTCTAAATTTTCCATTCCTTAGCGCTGTACATGCATTAAACATTGGTCCACTGAGAAATAATAGCATTCACGCACCAGTATTGGTGGGGAAATATCAACAAGGTCACAAAAAGTACCTTCCTCTCTTGTCCCACCTGTCTAAAGTATAATCCAGGGAAACCTGTTTGTACAAATGGATTTGATACAGCTTCCCCTTCTCGTGGATATAAATGTTTTAGCCATGGTTTGTATGTTTCTCACTGGCATGATGCTTTCTCTTGTAGACAGGCCAATGCTTCTTCTGTGGCTAAAATTTCATTAGAAAAAAAATATCCCTACCTGGGGAACCGCTCTCATACTGCATAGTGATCAGAGAACCCATTTTGCCAGTCAGGTGCTCCCAACGAGTCTGTGCCATTGGCTGGTTTCACAGCACTTTTCATTGTGCATACCATTCTGAGTTCTCAGGGTTCGTTGAACAGACTAATGGCACTGTTAAGACTCAATTGGCAAAATTTTAAGAAATCCTTCAAATACACTGGCCAAAAGCACTGCCGTTAGTCCTAAATCTCAGATCTACCCTGGAACTCGTAGACTCTCACCGTTTGAGGTAGTCCCAGGACGTCCGATACCCTTGGCCCCTGCCTCCGCTGACCCCCAGTTGACAAAAGAAGATACACTTCAGTATTGCAAGGGCCTAACTGCTTCGTTAAAATAACCATGCTTTGGTACAGCTGTCTTTTCATGGTCCATTCCTGGGAGATGATAATCTTAAGCCTCACACCTTGCAACCTAGAGATTTATTTCATCTGTTGGAAAAGACACCTCCGGAAAGGCTCTCTTCAACCTCGCTGGAAAAGACTTTATTAGGAACTTCTAAACAACCCTTATGCCACCAAGCTCCAGAGCATAGCCTCTTGAATTCATGTGACACATCTAAAGAAAGCACCAAACCCTGACTGGACCTGCATGCCCTCTGGTGACCTGAAGGTAAGATTGCCCAGAATTGAAGCAGGTGGCGTCTGATGGGACCACTTTTCCAAGATGTCAGGGCAGGCCTGTATACGTTTTTCTCACTGTTGCTTCTTTTTTGTGTGTGTGGAAAGATGATGCCCTTGTCTGCATTTTCTAAGTCCGTGCGAAAGGGGGAAACCTCTTTTTTTGATTATGGGCTTTTGGAAACAGCCTCATGATGATCCCAGCACAAATTAATCTTACACTTGTTTTTTCTGAAGGATTAGAAGGTTCAGAATTCACAAAGACTTCTTTCATCTGAACTGTTAACTGAATTTAGACTCTTAGCCAAATTCATGGTCTCTGAACTTCATGGTCTTTGCAACCTTAGAGGCTGTATTATCAATAACACGTTTGTTTCAAACAGTTCTTTTGAGATAACAATACTGTTTTTAAACAGCTTTCAAAGTTTGCTGTTTTGCAAAAAGTTCATCAGCTGTTGCTCCATGCTTCTCCCTGCACTGTCTCTTCCCCACCGCACTGGGTTAATTCTCTCCGTGTGCTCTTGCAGAATCCACGATTCCTCTTTCATGGTTGCTTTAGGTGGAGACTTTGCCTTCACAGGGAGAACCTTTCTCCCCTAGGTCTGAATAAGTGCAAATAAATTTCTCAGTTAGCTACTTTCAGACCTAGAGTCCTGGTTTAGAACCATCATATGATGTGGAATTGTTAATGTTACTTTTTCTGTTTTGTATCATTATTTTGAGTTTTGTATTTTGTTGCCTATCAGACTTTTAAAAGCAATGTACCCAATAAGGTGATGCTGGCTCAACCCTTGGGGATGATCTCCAGTGCTTACAGTCTTGATAAATCTGGACGACAGGTGGGAAGTACCTGAGAGCTCTCCCTCTGAACCTTCCTTGTTACTCAAATGTGGCTTGAGTGGTTTCCAACTGCTAGGCACTTTCCCGCCCACTTAGAACATGACAACCGGGAACGGCCCTTCGTGGTACTGAGGGACAAAACCATGAAATGTGGAGAACCTGACTCTTGATCAGTGATGCTTTCAAAGAAAGATCTTGATCAAAAAGGGGAAATGTGAAAACTAATCAAAGAAAATCTTGTTTAGAAAGGAATTGGGAGACCAGCAGGGGGAGTGCTCATACCCTACCACCTGACGATGGCAGACCCAACAGGAGACAGACCGTGCATCTGGATATTGCTTTACCAACCGCTGAGGAAGAAAGGCTTTTCTCCTCCCCCAGCAACAGCCCAGCCAATAAGAAGCCACCATACTTCCAGCTCACACTTCACTCCAATGGGCCTTTTGTTTAGAACAGTCTTCCCAATGTCCTCCTTTCGTCTATAAAGGAACTGGTCCTCTCCTCTGTTCTACAGACTTGCCTAGGGTTTGGTACATGTAGCTTGCTTGTCCTGGATTGCAATTCTCTGCTGTTCTCCAATAAACCTATTTTTGCTGTTAATATAACTGGCAGTTTTATTTTTAAGGTGAACACTTACATCAGCATTGCTGAAACACATATATTGTTTTGATACTTTATACACATTTGAGAACAAAACTGACACTTTCCCCTTTCTTCACAAGTCCTCAGAATGACAGGACCTGGTCATCTGGGTCAAACAAACATGACACTTTGCCTCGCAGCTTTAATTCAGGAGGCCCCAGCAAACATGAGAAATACTTCAACTAATATCAATATTAGGGTCATCAACTCCTCCCCATCTGCATGAGACTACTAATTTTAGCATCTCAGAACACCTCAGCTCAGTGCAAACTGGTACAACTGGTCATCCTACTAGTTGTCCTACATCGTAGGGCACAAAAAAGGGGAAAAGTAGAGAAAGGAAAAGGGAAAGGAATAGAAGAGAGAACACAATGGAAAAGAGAAAGGTGTCTGTGGTGTGTGTGACTTTTGATGGCCCTCCATGGCTGCCATGGGTTTCTGACCCTTGCTTTGAGTTTATGATGATTACAGGTATGACTAGCACCAGCATTATTAGTGTAGTAAGAACTGATATTGTGTACACATGTACAACACCATGCTAGTGTCTTTTATAAGTACTATGTCATTTCTTTCCAACGATAATCCTGTAATAGGTAACTAGTATTATTATCCCTATAGTAAGAAGGCCCCACTGAAGAATTAACTTGTTTTCTCTCAGGTCTATAAAGAAAGACACCAGAAAGTCAACTTGACTTTCTTAAAAGAGGATAAATTTATGGAGTATTAAAGGTAGCTCCCATTCCCTGAAGATAATCAGGGTAGCTGCAGTTAAGTGTGAGCTAATTGTTCAGAAAAAGAGTATATGCAAACCTTTTAGGGGTGGGGCTCCCTGAAGACAAGGCAGCCACCCTCAGAAGAATGGGCAGAGACCAGCTTTATTCTGGAAAAGAGATGTAATGAGATCCTTTGTACTTTAAGAATTAACTAGAAGGGGCTGCCTGCCCCCTGGTTGTGTGGATCCCTGGGGAAGGAAAGAGAGGGAACAGATGTTCCAAGTCTACATAGGGAAAGGCCTACCAAAATCTGAAGAGCCTTACTAGACGGCTAATCTAAAGTAGTGAGGTCTGTAACCCTGGAAATTCATGCAAGGAATCACCCCTAGCTAGACCAAGCCGGAGGAAACGAATTATCCTCCCTGAAAGCTCCATGGCAGCGGACCCGGGAACCTGGATCGGGGAAGCACGAGGTTTTATGGCCTGTGTAGGACTGTCAACAGTGACACCAAGTGGCAGTGAGAAGCAAAGGCAGGAGCCTCTAGGCTCTCCCTGGCACCTCCACTGTGCCTCAGGGTATGAGGGCCTTGAGGTGGGGTTTGCTCTGTGGGGTAACTACAGACCTGATGCAGCTGATCCCAAGACACTGAAAATGGCTGGAGATTCCTGGATTAGGCTGCTCTGTACTCTTTTCTTTTAAACCCACTTCCTTATTTCCCTAAGTGCTCAATTCAGAAAAGTGAGTAATTTTCTCACATGATGAGAGAGCAATGGCTATTGTATTTAGTGGAAAAATTGAGGCTGAGGTCATTTGATGCAAGGCAGGGGTGATGCTGTTCTGAAGATCAAACAAGGTATTTCAGTCTCCTCCCAGGAAGCCTCCCTTGATCCTGAGTTAGGCGTTTTCATAAGACCTGTGCTTTCCCTGTTATGGGAATTAAGGTACAATTGTGATTTCCTGTTGACTTGCTCTGGATTCCCTCGTTGACTAGAAGCTTGTAGAAGGCAGGGACACTGTTTTGTTCACATTGTATCCCTACTGCCTTGTATGTTTTGAAATCAAAGGGTTATTTTTATACCTGATCCATAACCCAGAGACTCAGGTTAAGGTCTGAAAAGAATGAGTTTTTTTCACTTTGATGCCTGATGCTGTATTCTTTCTCATAGTGTCTACAATTTGGAAGGCTGCAGACCTCTATCTGGAGGTCTCAACTTTAGTTTTAAGGGCAGGTCAAACAGGCTGCTGCCCTGAGCTAACGCACCACCTGCCCTGGGCTAGTTGTTTGTGCTACCAGCTTAACATTCTTTTCTTAGAAACTGTACTCAAAATGCAACCACGTGGCTTAATAAGAGTTTTCCAAAATGACACAGAAGAGAAATACTTTCAGATATCGTAAAATCACTTTTATTTTTTTACTATATACAACATTTCAGTGACCCATACATGACTGATCTGGGAGAAAAGATCTGGTTTTATGACTCCTCATATCTTCTGTATGGGTGAATATATATTTTCCAAAGAACAGAGAAGGAAGCTGAATCATAAGATCTATGGTAAACATTGTCACAGGAGGAGTTGTTCTGAAGCTTAAAGGACATAGTTTGCAGACATATGAAAATAAATACTTCTTTATGGAAAGGGAGAATAAACACTGGAACTCTATCCTAAGAGCCTGCGTAGATTCAAAAATTAGTATGTCAAAGTAGACATAGACTCACAGACATAGGCTCACAGATGATTACTTTATAGTTGATTATGAAAAGGAATTCATAGATGTTTGGAGCCCATAACCTATGAGGCCAGTTTTATGGAAGAACTCTAATTTCCACTTCAGGGACAGAACATGGGGTTAGGGAAGCTGCTTGTCTGACCCAATATGGAATTTATGACTTTTACACTCCTCCAAGGCACACAATAGATGGTTAGTGAGTTGAAGCCTAACCACCCATGGACCCTTAATGGCGTTATCAAATTCAGCTCTGGGAGCCAGCACTCCAAAACCTCAGGTTAGGGGAGCAGGGGAATGTGTAGGGAGGAATAAGCTTCTGATTCCTATCTCTTTGGTATTCACTCCCTTTGAAGTCCTGTCTGTGGACTAAGAAACTGGTTCCCATCTACTCATAAGGAAACCAAGAGAAATGAGTTGCATTTCTGAGATATTTTCTTACTATCTCTTTAGTCTGATGTTTGGGAGCAAAGGTAGGGATCTTTTTTGAGTCTAAGAGCGAGTGGACTGATTAAGCACACAGTAAGGAGCAAGAGGCCCTCTCATCAGCTGGACACTGTGAGTGATATTCCTAGTGACTAGAGTGACTTCAGAGGAGCTGAGCTTGTGGATGGATGAGATACAAGGGACGCGGGGTCTGAAACACCTGTTTTATGGGACTGCAGAACACAAAGGGTAATGTCTCCTCCTTTCTCCTCTCCCCCCCTTTCCTCCCTTAGGAAACCCCAGTAGTAGAGGTTGCCTTCAACCAAATAGCTGTTTCCATTTAACAATTATGTGCATTGCACTTTTCTGCTTGCTGAACAGCAAACTGGCTTTTCTCCTCTTTTCTTCTTCTCTTTCTGCCTATAGGGCAATTTCCGCCTCTCTATTTTGCAAGGCCGGTAGTTCAGATACAGTGCTATGGTGATTACACCCACTCCAAGGGCGACAATAATGATGACGAAGATGGTGGAGCTGATTCCTTCATCCAGTCCTGCCCAAGCACAGAAGACAAAGTTCGGGAGGGTTACAGGGCAGAGAGAGTCCCTGCCTCTCCCAGCCTACCACACCCACCTCTCAGTTTCACCCTCCCTCCGCCCACTGGAAGTTTTCTTCTTTCCAGGTTCGGATAAGAATCCCAAACCCCTGGGGGATTTCCGTCCTGGGCCTGGCAGCAGGGGAGAGCCACAGTCACCTTGAACAATGACAGCAATGTCTTTGCTGACGGAGCCCAGCTGGTTAGTGGCTGTGCAGCAGTAGGTTCCCGTATGGTTCTGGGTTGCCTTCTGTGGCACCTCAAGGTGGAAGATCACTCCATTCCAGGTACACACCAAGGTTGGAGTTGGGTTTCCCTTTGGGACGCATGCAAGCATCTGCTCTGTCCCTTTGACCCACGTCTGGTTGCCAGGGCAGTCAGATTCCTCTAACCGAGGCTTGTCTGGAAGACAGTCCCCCAGAGAACTGAGCTCAGTGTGCCACATTCCTTCCTCACCCAGAGGCTCAGCTCCCCCTCCTCCCCTAATCCAAATACTGTGTCCCTTTGACCCAACAGCTTTCCTTCCTGAGGGAAGGACCACTGTTCCCTGCTTTGGGCCATGTTTGTCTTTCCTTCCCTAGGGGCGAGGAGTCTGAGACTCATCAAAGGCATTGTAATGGATTCAGACTAAATGATCTGGGTTGTCCTATCAATGGTGGCTTCCCTACTTCCCATCTTTGCTTCTCAGTGAGTGAGGAGATGGGTAGGGACGACCCCAGAGATGAGAGATTTTCTACTTTTCCAAAATACAGATTCTTATATGAAAATGTCCCTCCTCAGCATAAACTCCCAACTATCACTTTCTGTGTCCTCAGCCATCAACCCTCAACTAATACCACTTGATCACCTTGTATTCTCTTTTCCATTCCCAGTTCCCCCTCATGTTTCTCCCAGCTCACTTTCCTGGGGCTAAGGTAAGCTTGGGAAGCTTTAATGTTATTTCCTTCTTTGATTTTTTTATTTTAATGAGAAAAATGCGGTAACTCTAATAATGAAGTTGCTGGCCAAGACCTCTGGAAATGAGAGACTAATAATAATCCTTGTTTTGACCAGAAAGATCAGTCTTCTACTCACATAAGACATGGAGCTGCATTGCAGTGGTTTTGATCAACCGTTGACCCTGAAGCTCCAAAGAGGCCTCACAGGAGAAATTTCGGCCATTATCTTCCTCCCTGGTGGTAAGTAAAAGCCAGGCAGGCTCCCCAGGGGCAGGGAGGTCTGGGGCTCCCTTCAGCCGAAGAGTAGGGCTGGGTGATGTTAATACATGCCCTGAACAGGTCACATTAATGTCTGTCCCTGCCAATGGGTATAATTCTTCTATCTCCAGGATTGGTGGAGGGAAGCCTATAAGAAAAGGAAAAAGAGAACCAAACATATTTCTCAAAACTCACAGCCACTTCTGTACTCTTGCTGCTGAAGGTGTGGTATCTAGGCAGACAAGATAGGAAAGACTTTAGATACCCTCCTGCCTCTGTGCTGACTGGCAGGAGCAATGAGATTTGGGAATTTGAGAGCTCTTCTTACAACAAATGCAGGGTGCATACATTTGGCTATGCCTCTGTGGCAAGGACAGCAAGATGGCTTTTCATCTTACAGATTCTTCCTCTTTACCTCAAAAGTTGTTCTAGAAACAAGTTGAAGGACCCACAATCACTCTGATGGCCTAGGGAAACAGGGTGAAGGCTGAAGAGAACTACTGTCTCAATGCGTGTCTCCAACCTGCCTGCACTCATCAGAGAAAACTCACTTGAGAGTATACCTGGGAAAGGTTAGTAGGGATATTTACTGTCGAATCACCAAGACTTTACTGTGGAAGATTACAGTGGCAGAGAAACCCGTTGCGGAAGGGAAGAGGCAGGTCACTTACTATAGACATGCACTGGCTCTCTTGTTTTCTGTTCCATTGGACCCAGAGATACAAGGCAAGACAGCTCCTGATCACCAGTCTCCATGGCCCGAACGGTGGCATTGGCCCATGCTGTGTCTCCTTTCCAGGAGACAAAAGGGCTCAGCTCCTGGTCTCCCAGGAACATGTGGAACATGACCTCTCTGGCTGGAAACACCCTAGACAACTCACAGCTCACAGCCTCTGCCATCCCAATCTCCAAAAGTGGGGAGACCCAGATTTTGGGGCTCTGAGAGAATTCTGCCAAGAAATGAAGAAAAGGAAAGAAAGGAGGAAAACCATGATAAATCATGTGCTGTGTAGAACTCCACAATGTAGGAAGGGAGTGTGGCTAAAAGCACTCTGTCCCCCAGGGTAAGTTTAAGGCCCAAGTAGAGGTAGAGCTCAATTACCCTCAAACCCTCATCTTAAACTTTGTGGGAACTTAGTCCCAAGGGCCAAGGTAAGACAAGGAAAATGAGCCTCAGGATCCTTCCACACCTGGGCTCTGACTCACCAAAGATCCGGAGTACCTTGATGGCTGAACTACTGTGAAAGAGCCCTCCACCATGTGAACTCAAGTCCAGTTCTGCACGGCATGAGAAATTACACCTGTCATCTTCCCTTTGGGCTTTGACACTGATGGTGACCTCAGCTCTTTGGGAGGCCACAGCCAAGCTCATAAAGTTCCTTCTATGTAGTTCCTGGTTACCCTGGAGAAGGGTAAGGGTGAGGTTTTCCAGGGGTGCTACACTGGGCACATGGCACTTCACTGTAAAGGCTTCATCCATGGCTACCCATGCAGGCTGCAGCTCCAGGATCACCTGCTCTGGTGGCTCTTTAAGACAAAAAGGTGGGCTTGATGAGAGAAGGCTACTCGCTTCTCCAGAAAGAAATGATACAGCGACGGGCAGCTTGTGATACAAGGTGACTGTTACCCTTGAACCGTCTGATCAGCAGTGTCAGCTTTCTGCCAACCCTGCCCTACATGGAACGAGTCAGTCTTCTGACTCGTCTGCTCATGAAAGGTGGCCAAAGTCACAGCCAAGAAATATGACTGCTGAGGGGGAGTCCCTTGTGTTGACTGTTGCTGCCATTCTGGAGAACTTTCTCTCTTCCAGAGGTGCTTCAGAGGGACGAGCAGCTTCTGAGGAGCTCCTCAGCATCACACAAAAACTACACCCTAGTCTACCAAGCTTTTACCCCACCGAGGTCACACTTACTCTTATGGCCGTATCCATGCTGGTGCTATTTTCCCACCTGTAAGACCTTCCTCACCCATCCCCATCACTTCAAATCCTTACCATTCTGCAGGAGGGAAGCTCAAGAGCCTCCTTTTCCATGGAGACTCCTTTTCCATGGAGACAACTATCCCGGCCCATAAAGACCCTCCTTTCTCCAAACCCTATTTATTCTAAGAATTTGTGTCAAATAATTTAGCACTAATTGTATACTTTTTTGATCATTTATAAGCTAGCATTACTGGCATATGCCTTCTGTATCTGAACATATGCTCAAGCACAATGTCTGGATGCCCTCTATGGTCTGCTCCTAATTTAAAATCCTACACCAAAGGGAAATAGAAGTAATTAGCCCTAGAATTCCTACAGTATAACAGAAATCTCTATTAAGGTTCCTAATTCTCTCCCCTAAAAGAAATCTCTAATTCTTCCCTAAATAAGGCCTCGTCCTGTTCCCCTACTCTTCCCTTCCTCCTCAGCCCTACTCACGATACACAGTGATGCCAAGACTTGTGTCCTTTTGGATCCCTGCACAAGAGAAGAAGCACTGCAGAAGAGAATTCTCTGTGACATCCTCCAGGAGAAACTCCTTCCACTGAGGTCCTTTGTCCACCTGGGTTTTCTTTAATAAAGTCTCAATTCCACTGGGTCCAGGGTCTGGACAGGTAGTGCTGCAGTTGACCATTAGAGAATGTCCAAGCTTTACCAGGGCCTGATCTGGCCAAACAGAAACCTCAAATGTCTCTTCAGTAGCCCCTGAAATGATCAACCACATAGGCCAAAGACTTTGGTGAGGAACACATGACCCAAATAAAATACAAAGCTGATTCTATTTGATGGTTAGAAATAGGAAACCTAGGGGCATCTGGGTGGCTCAGTTGTTAAGCAACTGCCTTTGGCTCAGGTCATAATCCCAGGGTCCTGGGATCGAGCCCCACATTGGGCTCCCTGCTCAGTGGGAAGCCTGCTTCTCCCTCTCCCTCTCCCCCTGCTTGTGTTCCCTCTCTCACTGTCTCTCTCTCTGCCAAATAAATAAATAAAATCTTACAAAAAAAAAAAAAAAAAGAAATAGGAAACTTACCCTGAAGAAAAAGTTAACAAGGAGCTAGACAAGAAAAACACCCTTAATAAACAAATTAAAACCCTGATTCCACCACCATTCCCTCCACTCATCATCTTTCTAGGGATCTTGATTTCTCTATTAGTGTCACCTTGGAAACTATGGAGTTCTTAAAACTCATGCCCAGGAAACCATTCTCTTCCTGAGCTTCCATAAGTCTTGGAAGCTCCCAGGATTGGCTGCTGAGGGCTCTCAAGGGGTTATCAGGCCCTGGAGAAAAGAGCTTTGTTACTTATACCTCAAAGCAGTGTTTCTTTGAAATTATGGTCTAAGGACTGCCTTCACCAGAATCACCTGGGGTCCTTGTAAAACTGCAGATTCTAGCTTTACCTCAGGCTGAATGATTAAGAACTTGTGAAAGTGGGACCTGGAAGTAATGCAAGTGAGCAGAACGAGCATTCCTGATGACCCATATGCATACCAAATCAGAAGAACCACTAGCCTGAAGGTGACTCCTAGGGTCATTCATTTCCCAGAGAGCTTTTCACCTCTTCTCAACATGAGACTATTCCTTTTTGCTTTGGTACTAAGGCAACAGATGCTTTTGGATGCTTAAGAGTTTAGTCTGTTAGGGAAATCTCAGGTGCAATGAGAGAGACATCAGGTAAATTTTAGATGCCTGACATAGATGAGAGGCAGTCTTCTGAAAGCTTCCCTACAGGTCCCTTTTAGCTACTCCATGTCCACCATCTGCTTCGTCTCCCAAATACCAGTCCCATCTAGGAATACACAACTCATGAGGCCGAGTTACCTACTAAGGCTCCAGTTCCTTTCTTGCCATCCAGAGAACTCACTCCTCATAATTGAGCTATGGGCCCTCTCCTATCGAGACCCTATTGTAGCTTTTCATGACATAGAGGGTGGCAACAATGAAGTAAAAATATTCTCAAGAGTGGAAAAATAAGACAGTCCTGGGGCAGCACGGAGCCAAGGAGAGAAGGCATATTTCTTAAGGAGAGTTCTCTCTAATGGTCTATTATCCTGTCCCTCAATTCGGGTTCCCCAATTATAAGCCAGAGATACCTACAGATTCTGTGTCCTAATGATCCCAAAATAGGAATCTCTCCCTAGGGTCCAGACAAGTGTCAATTTTTGCCCTGAAGTACTTCTTATCCTCTTTCTCCTTGGCCAGCCATCTGCACCCGGGTACATACTGACTAAAGAAACTGTCCCCGAATAGCCTCACCTGGGAAAGGGATCAAGGCCAGCAGGGCCCAGACACGAAAGAACAGCACTTCCATCCTTGTGAGAAGGGCCAAAAGCTGGAGAGAAAGGAGAAAACAATGCTGGAGAAAGTGATCAAAGAAAAGCAAAAGGATATAGAAAATTATTTCTTTGATATTGTTAAAGGTCAGCCCCTTTCCTAAAACCTTGCATAGTCTGGAGAAATTGTAGCAAGAGTAACAGTGGTATGGTGTGGGTGTACTAAAAGGACACAGGAAAATAATAGAGGATATTAGATTGAGACTCTTGTAAAGCTTGTATTGCATTTATCTGTTTACATATTTGCCTCCACCTATTTGAGTCAACAGAAGGCTGTTAGCATGAAAACAAAAAATGAAGTTTAGAGAGATGAGATCAGCCAATGTATATCTAGCATTGTTCAATGGAAAGTGACCCTGAATCTAGAAAACATGGTCGCTAGAGTCCCATTCTCTGATAAAGGGAGAAATGTTTTATCATGGCTCTCTCCTCATGACCTCTTTGAAATATCCCTCAAGACAATCCATCTCTTTCTGATCTGCCTCCATGTTCACCAAGCAACCTTTGGATTATTAATTTGGCTAAGTGTAAAGTGTCTACTTCTCTTTTCTCCACACCAAGTTTTTTTCTTTCAAAACCCCATTCAAGGTAATTTCTTCTAAGAAAGTTTCTTGACTAACCCTGTCCCACTTCACAATCCCTTACTTACTACACGTGGTACCTCACTTTATGCCAAACACAATTTCTGAAGCTATGTATATTAAAATGCAATTCACTTTAGTGAATTATTTTTAATGATGAAATTATTACTATGCTAGGAGTTCCCTGAGGACAAGAGACTATAATTTATTTATCTTGCATCTCCACCTAGCACAGTGCCTGGCATGTTATGGGTATTCCATTAAATGAATGATTAACCTCTAATTCTGTATTTGAATGTTCATGCATTGGGTTTTACACAGGTGTACCTTTACGGGTATGCTGGTCTGAAAGAGGTTGTTTTCTTGGGGGGGGGGTGTCTTTTTTTATACATGCATAATAGGCATATCAAGATTTATAATCCCAAGTGAATGTTACTCTTCAAATACTTTGGGAAAGCAATACATTTATTCCAGTAATGACACCATTATTCAAAACTTTTTTTGGAAGTGATTTAGAACTGGCTTTTAAGCTACATAAGAAATATCAGTCTCTTTCTTAAACTATTTTATTATTCTTTGAGCAAAAATGATATGACTCAGACACCTTATTCACCAGACTTAGCTCTGAGTCTCTTTCCAAGGAGGGTCTCCTATCATTGAAGATATTCTAAAGTTACCCTAGACTCTGAAGTTTTAAGAGTTTTAAGTAATAACAGCTCTGTTTGAAAAAGTATAAAAGCCCCGAGTGGAATTGCTTATATTCATACATTATTCCAGCAAATAATTATTGAGCATCTATAGTATTCCAGGCTTTTAGTGAGGTGCTGAAGTTACCAAGATTCATCCAATGACAGTAGGAATTCCTGGAAGTTACTAGGAAGGACAAATATAAATAAAAATAAGAATATTATGTCAAGTGTTATTTTAAAAACTCCCAGGGGGGAGGGAGTAAAGTGAGAATTAAATGACTTAATTCAAGCCAGTGTTTAGCTCAGTTCCTGCTAAGATTTCAGTAAGTTAGTGTTGATGCTGATTGTGTCACTGTTGCTGATGCTGTCAATAATGACAAATTGATCA
Organism: Neomonachus schauinslandi; assembly: GCF_002201575.2. Taxonomy (NCBI): domain Eukaryota; kingdom Metazoa; phylum Chordata; class Mammalia; order Carnivora; family Phocidae; genus Neomonachus; species Neomonachus schauinslandi. Next base: position 45,166,912 of record NC_058417.1, on the reverse strand, counting down.
AGGAGCATTGAGGAGGAAATCATTACTTGTCTCTGAAGGAGTTGAGGTTTCTCAGAGACACCTCCTTTGAACTGGTTTTCTATTATGACTGGAAGTTTATTAAGGAATGAAGTGATATGGAGAAGAGATCAGGCCAGACTTAACAGAAAATTCAAGAAGTTCAATATGGGTAGAGGGTAGCTTATAGGGAAAAGAATTTGGGTAAAGTTAAGAGAAGTAGGTATACAATTAAGTAGGCAAGTAGGAATTTACAGAGTTTTTAAAGCATGGGGGTGGGATGATCAGCTTTATTTTTCAAGATGACAACACTGGCAGTGTGTGGGAAAAAGAAAGATGAAGAGAAGATTGGTGGCCATGAGATCTGTTAGAAGGCTACTACAGTAATCCAAGGGAGATATGAGAGGACCTGAAGGCAGTGATGGCTGCAAAATTTCTATACAGATGACGTTCAGGGGGTCTCAGTCTGGTTGGAAATAGAGGCTAGAGGTTGTGTTTACATAGTACACATACTGGTTTTACTTAAAATGTATCTTACAGATCAATAAAAATAGCATTCTAAATATTTTTTCACATATTTAGAAAATATCAATTATTCATATCTAGTATTTTGAAAGTGGCATGGAAAAGGCGGAGGAAAATGGCATTCCCACTGTTTGAAGGGCATGTATAACATTCAGCTATATAATTTTTAAAAAATATCAGTCACATTAACTTGGACACTGTAGAATTCCCATTTATTCTTGTATTTCTTGAGGTAAACTGCTCTCTTCCTAACACCCACTCCAAGGTAGGCACTCACTACTGATCTGTATCTCACTTCAATGACTCTTTCTATTTTTTTTTTTATTTTTTTTTTTAATTTTTTTTTATTCTTATGTTAATCCCCATACATTACATCATTAGTTTTAGATGAAGTGTTCCATGATTCATTGTTTGTGCATAACACCCAGTGCTCCATGCAGAACGTGCCCTCCTCAGTACCCACCACCAGGCTAACCCATCCTCCCCACCCCCCTCCCCTCTAGAACCCTGTTTGTTTTTCAGAGTCCATCGTCTCTCATGGTTCGTCTACCCCTCCAATTTCCCCCGCTTCATTCTTCCCCTCCCGCTACCTTCTTCTTCTTCTTCTTTTTTTTTTTTCTTAACATATATTGCATTATTTGTTTCAGAGGTACAGATCTGAGATTCAACAGTCTTGCAAAATTCACAGCGCTTACCAGAGCACATACCCTCCCCAGTGTCTATCACCCAGTCACCCCATCCTTCCCACCCCACCCCCCACTCCAGCAACCCTCAGTTTGTTTCCTGAGATTAAGAATTCCTCATATCAGTGAGATCATATGATACATGTCTTTCTCTGTTTGACTTATTTCACTCAACATAATACCCTCCAGTTCCATCCACGTCAATGACTCTTTCTCAATCACATCTTGTCTAACAGCTCTTAACATTAGTAACCATATACTATGTTCCAGGCTATGGAACTATGCTGAGTGGTTTACTTCAGTTATCTCATAACAATCCTATGATTATTGCTAGTTTTATAGATGAAGAGATGGAAGCTAAGAGAGGTAAAGTACCTTACCTCAAGTCACACAACTAATTAAGAGGTAAAGCCGCGATTCAAACCCAGACATCTTGACTACAGGGCAGTGCTTACTATTTCACTGCTTTTTTATATTCAGTGAATCTAGATTATCTGTGCTTTGATGGGGTCACAGTGCCACAAATAATACCCCATAGAGGTTAATCCAAGAGCTCCTTCTATTTTAGTCATCTCTCCTTAGCTTACTCCTGTTGCCTTTCTCTGCAAGCCTAATCTTGCCCTGAATGAATCTCATGATTATATTCTGCTCCTAGAGCCTTAGCTAAAAGACTTTCCATCTTTGATGTCTACAAGCCAAGCCAGTTGGTTTTCCCTTGTGGTTGCCACTAGCATATGCCACACAGATAAAAGAAAATGGGGTGGGGAGAGTTGATTTTTTTTGTTTTAATACTCCTACGCTGACCATACCTTGTTCTGTGTTGTTTCAAGTGCCCCAGTGCCCCTCCCCCCAACTATACCCACAGCTCTACCCTTTCATCCCTGTTTTCACGTGGCATGTTATGATCAGGTACTGAAACGTGCACTTTTACATTCATTCATTTTCTTAAGAGAGAAAGCAGCATCCCTAAAGGGAGATGATTTTTAAATCTTTTTTAAATTCCTTTGGCTTACTTGCTCCGTAGATGATATCCCCAAATTCAAGGTTTAAAGTGGCTGAAATCCTACACCTATAATCAGCCACTAAAGGGTTGCAGGGGAGAGCGCAGGCAGTTGAGCGAGGGCCACAAACACTGATCTGCTGCTGGGACTGCTCTGGCGCTGTAGCCAACCTGGACTTCCAGTCCAAGTCTGGGGCTCTTCCAGCGTTTCTGGCAGTATCTTACACAGATGTGAGTCCCACCCCACTCTCTGTGCTCTTTTCTCTCGAATTCCCTGGAATTCGCTTCCTGCTCTGGGGACACCCCCTTTCCCCCCGCCCCGGTTCAGGATACCTTCGCGAGGGGGGCCCAGCACCACCTCCCTGCCTCCCACCCCCAGTGCCCAGGCCGCAGCCCGCGCTCCCGCTTTCTCGTCTCGCAGGCCGCTCTCACTCCCTTCTCAGGCCTGCTAGTCTACCTCCCCCGCCGGGTCTGTTCGCCCCGGGAGGGCAGGGCATCGCCAGCTCCAAGGGACGGAAGGACGAAGCGGATACAGTAGTTACAGATGTTGGAGGGAGGGCGGGCGCCCGGCGCTCGGACACGGCGCGCGAGGCCCGCTCCCGCTCGGAAGGAGCCTCCTGTCTCGCGTGCACACAGTGTGGCTCTCATGCTCTCGGCCCGACAGGCCCGGAAGGCCTTTGAAGGCAGACGATATTGAAAACATTAAAAACACGCGGGGAAAACAAGTACTTCAGCGAGTGCTCCTCGGGGGTTTGCGGGCCGCTACCGTGTGAGAAGGCGAAGCCCGCCACACGAGGTCAGACCTCCGCAGACTTGACGGAAAAGCCGGGAGGAGACACCGGCACGAACCGAAGCACACAAAGCCAGACCTAAATCCTCACTGAGGGCCGCTGCTCGCTGCTCCGGTCACTCCTCGGGTGGCTCGACCGCCTCGCCTTCTCCGCTGCCTCGCCCGCGCCACTCTCAGAAACCCGGCACGCGCTCAGACCGTTTGGGAGGCACCGCCGGGAGGGGGCGCGCGAGGGAGCGCGTGGCGGGAGGATTTCCTGATCTGCCTAGAAACTCGTGACGTCTACGCAGAAACTTAGCAAGGGTTGGCTGGGACAAGTGGGGGCGGGCCAGGAAGCTAAAACCACAGGAGGGGCTTGCGGGGAAGATACGGGTAGAGAAGCCTGTATCTTGCTTGGTAGAGAGCGCATGTTTGACCCAAGATAATAGCTACCTGGCGAAACAAAGTGAAAAGAAAGAGAAAGGGTTATTGTAGCAAGTAATGGCACTATAAGGAAAACAAAGGGTGGTGCGCCCCTGTGCCTATTTGTCATGTGGTACGGCCTGAACACGTGAGGCGCCGCGCGCGGGAAAGGGCTGCGCGCGCAGGGGTCGCGCAGCTTCTTGGGTGCCGGATCTCGGTGCCTCACTCGGTTAAGAATTTAGCTGGCGTCACTACGGGTTCTTCCTGGGTGACCTGAGAAATGGGTTCCACGGGACTTTTTGGCAATATCCGAAAAGACCTTTTTGTTCCCCGCCCCCCCCCACCTTTCTCCAAATACAAATAACACTCTTGAGTGAACGAGCATTCCCTTCTTCACGTCCTACCAAACGTGCCCGCGCTCTCGCTCCCGCGCCCAGGAGCTATCAATAAGCCGTAAAAGTGGGGGTGAGTAAATCCTCTGTTGCATCTCTCCACCCGAGACCCTTTTCCTCCGCTTTTATGTCAAACGTCTTCCGAGGCTCGTTTCTCAAGAACACTCTCCTGCGTCCAAATTGGGCCATTCTCAGGGGCGTCCTGCGGTGTCCTTGGCTCTCCCGCAGTCCTTGTCCGATCGTGAGCCATGGGCTGAGTTCCTTGGTGCAGTGAACTTTGAGGATTTGGGAGTTTGTTTTCCGGGGACCAATTACTACGTGCAGTCCCTGTCTCATTTACTTAACTCCTTTGAGGGAGGCACTACTAGCAACTCCATTTTATGGATGAAGGCTTATTTCTTTGGTATTATGAGTGAGCGGCGTCTTGTCCAAGAAGGGCAGCCGCCTTTCGTGTGCCCTAGTTGTACCAATGCTTTGCCTCCTTCCATACTGACAGTTTGAGAGAGAATGTCCCGAGAAATAGAAGCTTTGGGGCCAGACAAGCCTGTCTATGAATTCCTCTTCGATGTCTTACTAGCTTTGGGACTATGGGGAAATTACATAACTTCTGGTTCCTCTACTGTCAAAAGGAATGACAATTGGTTTATGTATGTGAAAGTGCCTACCATTGCTTTTGACACTAAATAGGTGTTCAATAAATGGTAGTCTGTTTTCCATTTGCAATCACAGAAAGGCCTTTCCTGACTACCCATAAAACGGTCAGGGTTTATTCAAGGCTGGTTTGTAAGACCTATCATAGTCACCCCTTCAAGCTACCCTCATTTCTCTTTTATGGCTTTGAATGGGTTTTGCTCATTCGTGTTAAATATTTCTGCAGAGTGCTACGAAATCAACATCATAATCACCCCTTGCTAGAAACCAGTCTCTGCCCTTATACTTAGCAGGATTTTTCTCAGCTGCTTATTTTTATAAGGTACGTTTGAATGTTGGATTCTATTTTGTCGTATGCTTACATTTTTATTGCCCTTCCCCAATTCCTCAATGGCATTATCAACCTTAACTTTCATTCCTTTGATTAAAATCTTAAATTTTAATATTTTAAGGCTGTTAATATAATCCCATCTAATAAAAATAGGTGTATTGTATAAAAATAGTTCTTAAAAAATTATAGTACTTTTATAAATTGGTCCATAGTGAATTGAATTTTGGCAAGTGGGCTTGCTCCAATTGACCCATTTCTTTATGTGAAGGTACTTTCCCAGGGAAGCAGAGAAATCATTCCTTCAAATGGATAATTGCTTTGGCCTGGGTGGTCATGGTTGTGGGAATGGGTTATAGAAGCAGTAGGTTTGAACCTGACAAAAATGGGAAACCACAGCTAGAGGAATGTCCTCTTCTGAAGTGGCATTTCCCTTTTGACTATTTTACTTTGTTTCTGGGCTCCCCAAATCTGCTGCTTCCCTGATCCCTCAAGATTATTTCTCCCTTACCTGTTTGTTATTCCTGGGGCTGTCAATGCCTGGCTCATAGGCATATTGTTTATAGAAGCTACACGGTTGTTTAGGGTCAGTACAGTCTTCACCAGAATTAGAAGAACAGAAAATTAAGGTTTCAAATCAGGAGTTAGGGGGCGCCTGGGTGGCTCAGTCGTTAAGCGTCTGCCTTCGGCTCAGGTCATGATCTGGGGGTCCTGGGATCAAGCCCCGCATCGGGCTCCTTGCTCAGCTGGAAGCTTGCTTCTCCCTCTCCCACTCCCGCTGCTTGTGTTCCCTCTCTCGCGGTGTCTTTCTCTGTCAAATAAATGAAATCTTAAATAAATAAATAAATAAATAAAAAATAAATCAGGAGTTAGTATTAAGTGAATCAACCTTGGTCAGACCATCAGAGTCAGGGTGAGGATAAGATCTGGGCTAAGAAGTAAACAAAGAAAAATCCAAGAATCCAGGTGGAAGGTCACAAATCATTAAAGTTTAAGAAAGCAAGAGCATAAAGCTTGAGAAAGATTTGGGTGCCAAAGTTAACTGTTACAGCTAAGCTGGTTTTAACCTTCTGCCCTGATGGGTTAAGTCCTAATCAGGACTGACTTGGAACAGAGTTCTGGCATGGGGAAGCGGAGGTAACTTTTATCAGAGCTATTTCCTGAGCAGGCATTGTTTCTGCACTGTCCTTGTCCTCCTAGAGTTCACACTGGAGGGGTGTGTGAATAGAGGCAGAGCCCTAAACAAAAGCCACAGCACAATATGATGATTACTCTTACAGAAATTTAGACTGAGTATTATAGAAAGCAGAAAACCAACAAATTGATGATGGCAGTTGGAAGGTTGGGATAGAAAGTCATGGAAAATTCCAGAGGCAGTGACATTTGAGTTGGCCTTGAAGAATAAACAGACACTTGCTTAGCAGGGAACTGGAGAGGAACACTTACTCTTTTAATCAATATGAATTGAGTACTTAACTTTGTGCCAGAACTATTGTTCTAGGTAGTGGGGACACAGCAGCAAACAAAGCTCCAGCCTTGAAGGAGCTTACATTCTAGTGTTGTCATAGGCAGAAGAATCACAGCATGGAAGAGCTTGGTATGTTCAGGGAAGGGTGAGTTCAGTTGGGATGTTGGTGGAAAATAAAGCTGGAGAGGTAGGAGGAGGACAGAGTAAGAGCCACTTACGCCATGCTGCAAAGTTTAGAGACAGACTCTTCTGCAAGCCCTTGCCTTTTCAACGTGTCAGAGCTGTGGAAACCTTTCCACCAAAGAATCCTGCAAGGTCACTTAATATATAAAACAATAAAAGCAGAACTCCTTGTTGAAGCAGGGATGAGAGGTGGGGGAGGGTGGGAGAGGATCTCTCAGTGCTTCCCTCCCTTCTCACTCTCAGGTCATCGCAACAGCTCGGAGAAACCCGAAGGACCACAGTGGGTTTAAAGCCCACTGCTGAACATAATGGAGGGCAAATATAGGAAAATGGAGAGATGTGATCACATTTGCTGCCTTGGGACAAAATTGCCAGGGAGGATGGGGTAGGACGGCTTATAAGGAGAGAAACTAGTTGGGTGGATTACGGAAGAGATGCTGACGACCTGACCTATGGTGGGTAGGATAGATCCAAAAAAGATTTAGGAGGTAAAACCAACAGAACTTGAAGACTAAGACTGAAGGGGAACAAGAGTCAGAGGAGTGAAAGATGATTTCAAGATCACAGAATAGAGGTCCTTAAGGCTTTCTCTGTTCTGTTCATCTCTTTGATTGCAGGTGTCCTGGGCATCTGGTTGGGTCACTCCATCTTTGGCTTTCATCTGCTAACAAGACCGGTTTGAAATGTCTCAGCAAGGCAGGGTTGGCCCTACACCATGTCCTCATGCCCTAAGTCAGGATAGATACAGGAGAGAAGTCTGGGAGGGAGGACAATGAGACCTTGATTTTGGACAGATGGGTATAAATGACCTATGGAGCATCCAGCAGTGAATTGGAAATATGGATCTGAACCTTAGGAGAGAGGTGGTAATTGGAGTTAGAGATATAGGCTCATCAGAAAGTAGACAGTAATTGATGGGATGGGAATAGATGAGTATGCCTGGGTAGGTCACATATACAGAGAAGAGCTAAAGATAGAACCCCAGAGGACAAGCACATTTATGGACCCAGTGGAGACGCTTACCTTATCTTTCCTCTGTCTTAGTGGTCTTTTTTTCGGTTATACTGGTGGATCTGAGTCCAGATTCAGGAGCCAGGAGGTCACCTCTGAGAAGGTCTGGGAAGTGACCAGGGAGAAGACTCAGACCACAGTGCCACCCAGGTCTCTGAATGCGCTATAACCCTCTACCTTGCATGGGGAGAGAACAACTGGTAGAATCATGCCCTAGACCGTGGCTCCATAGATTTCGGGAGTGTCACCTGGGCTGTAGACCTGAAGCTCACCTCTTGAATCAAGCAGTATCTACTCCCACTACTGGAAGACATTATTCTTAAGGTTTACCTGCTAGACTGTGTTGACTATGAAAATACGTGTATTGAGAACTGTGACTATGTTATGCACATAGAGAAGGAGCTTCCATACACTTGATGATCCAGCAAAATCGATTCTGATTCTCTTCACCCTGTACTGTTTCATGCCTTTGAGCCTTATTCTGTTTTCTTTGCCTAACTCGTCCGTAGCCTTTTTTGCATACCGTCCTCCAAGAAGTCTTCACTAATCCCTTTCCTTTGTTAAAGGCCCCTCCTCTGTTTCCCCATGGTACCTTATGAATACCTTTTATCTTAGCAATTGTCGCATGGAGAAATGGTCTATTTCTGCATCGATCTTTACTAGAAGATGTCAGAGACTGGCACATAGAAGCTGCTCAGTAAGTGCTTCTCAAATGGAGACTACAACAGCTGCTGCTTTGCCATCCAGGCTTTCCGCTGCTCTGACTGGGCAGTGCCCCAGGCCTACCTCACCACCACATCCATTTGGAAGTCGGATCCGTCGCTGCTTGGGGTCCCACCTAGGACAGGCTCCTGGTACAGCCCCAGCAGTGCTGCCATTGTGGTAAATGTTTCCCCACCAAGACCTGACTATCCACATTGCTTCTTCTGAAATTCCAACCTTCTGAGGGCTATCATAGTGAGAAGTGATCCTTTGCTGGCCTGCTCTAGGGGAAGCCCTTTCTCCTAGGAACTCCTTGGGAGCTATTTTGCCCACCACACAGCTGGGTGAGGAAGCATAGAGCCCACACTGGGAATTGTCTTTTTGGCTCAGGTTTATTAAATACTTTTAAAATACTTTAATAGGGGCGCCTGGGTGGCTCAGTCGGTTAAGCGGCTGCCTTCGGCTCAGGTCATGATCTCAGGGTCCTGGGATCAAGCCCCACATCTGGCTCCCTGCTTAGTGGGGAGCCTGCTTCTTGCTGTCCCTCTGCCTGCCCCTCTGCCTACTTATGCTCTCGATCCCTCTGTCAAATAAATAAATAAAACCTTTAAAAATAAAATAAAGTACTTTAATAAATTAAATACTTTAGTTCCATTAAGTCTCTGAGTGTCTGTAGATGCAAAAGGGTCAGAGGTTATAGGAAAGTCCCTCTTCTGAGACCAAAGAACGTTTCAGAATGAAATTCTGAAAAGTGGTCAGTGAGTAAATATCAAGGGAAGAAGAGAGGAAGAGAAAAAGGCATTCCAAGTCAAGGGAATAAAGGCATGGGAATGCTGCCTCCATGACTGCAAGTCCTGTATTTGGCTATAGCATTAGGTCCTATGAGGGTGGCAGTAGGAATGGCCTCCCCTCCCCTCATCTCTTTCAATTCTTGAGCATTAACTCAGTGTTCTCTTTTACAAGGTCTTGAATTGCCCCTAGTGATATATCAAATCCCATTTGCCTATTGTGTGACCACCAGTGGTATATCCTTCAAATCAAAATGCTCCAGAAAACCTTTTTTTTTAAAGATTTTATTTATTTTATTTTTGAGAGGGGGGAGGGGCAGAGGCAGAGGGAGAGAGAGAATCTCAAGCAGACTCCCCACTGAGTGCAGAGCCCGATGCGGAGCTCGACCCCACAACCCTGAAATCATGACCTGAGCAGAAACCAAGAGTCAGAGGCTCAACCAACTGAGCCACCCAGGCGCCCCTCTAGGAAATCTTTCTAATTAATCAGGTTCTGCCAATTAACCTCCTTTTCTCTGAGTCCCCACAGAACTTGCTTTTCAGTTTGAAAGCTTTCTTTCCAAGTAAAAACAGACCAGAGGTAATAACAGAGAAATAACAGCAATGAACAAGAAGTCACATATAGTAGTTAAGTGTCTGGATTGTGGATTCCAAAACCAGGTCAGAACCAGGTTTGAAGCCTAGCACCATCACAGTGAGAGTAGGGAAAGTAACAATCTCGCTGCCTTGATTTCTAAAATAGAAGTAAAATTAGTATTTACCTCATATGCGTTGTGAGAGATAAAAGAGGTAATACATATGTAAATACTTAATAAATGTTAGCTATTTTCTGCCTTCTGTATAGGAAATCTTTATCCCTTAGATAGCTCTATTTCCTCCCTAATATCTTGAGGATATTTTTTCATAGCAATTAACTCATTGTTGATACTTTGTTTATCATTCTCTCTCACTACACTTAAAGATCATTCACTTATTTAAACACATTTATCGAGTAGGTTATGACAATGATTGAGTGACACAATATATCCTAAATAATTGAAAACAGGTACTCAAACACACATACATGCACATTCATAGCACAGCACTCCTTACAATAACTAAGAGATGAAAACAACCTGAATGTCTATGAACTGATAAATGGGTAAGTAAATTATGGCATATTCATACAGTGGAATATTACTCAGCCATAAAAAGAAATGACATACTGGTACATGCTATAACACGCATAAACCGTGAAAACGTTATGCTAATTTTTTAACGTTATGCTAATTGAAAAAAGCCAAACACAGAAGTCACATGTTATATGATTCCATTTATATGAAATAATCGGAATAGGTAAATCCATAGGGACAGAATGCAGATTGGTGGTTACCAGGGGATAGAAGTAGGAGTGAATAGGAAGCAACTGCTTAATGGGTATGGAATTTTCTTTTGGAGTGATGAAAATGTTTTAAAATTAGGTAGAGGTGTTGGTTGTACAACACTGTGAATGTATTAAATGCCAATGAATTGTTTGCTTTAAAATGGTTCATTTTACATTATATGAATCTCACCCCAATAAAAATAAATAAATAAATAAAGAGAGAAAGTTCCCTGCCTTCATAGAATTTGTATTTTAGCAAAGGAGCCAGATCAGACAGTAACCCAGTTCACATATAAACAAGCAATTATATATTGTGATAATCACTTGATAGGAAGTAAAGTAAGGGGAGAGGGTGGAAAAGCTAAGAAAGTGCTGGAAGTAGAGAGGCTCTGAGGTTGGAAGGGGCTTAGCAGTTTGAGAAATTGCCAGGAGAACCTCTGGACTGACTCTTAAAGAACCAAAGGCAGTGATCTGAAAATGAGTCCAAGGAGATAAGCAAGAGCCAGGTCCTGTAGAAACTTACATGTCATGAGAGGGAGTACGACATTCAATCTAAGAGCAATGGGAAGCTGTGGAGGGATTTAAGCAAGGGATAAAGAAGACCTGAATTACATTTAACTTTTATCTTTTTTTTTTTTAATGCACTTATTAGCTTGTCTGTTTTCTAGAGGAAAGGTTCTCAACAAGGCAGGTTGTATCAGAATTACCTGGGGGGCTTATTCTGTTATGTTTTTAAATTTTAATTCTAGTATAATTAACATACAGTGTTATATTAGTTTCAGGTGTGTAATACTGGGAGGCTTATTCTTTAAAGATTTTTTTTTTTTTTTTTTTTTTTTTTATTTGAGACAGAGAGAACGAGAGAGAGAGCACATGAGAGGGGGGAGGGTCAGAGGGAGAAGCAGGCTCCGTGCTGAGCAGGGAGCCCGATGCGGGACTCGATCCTGGGACTCCGGGATCGTGACCTGAGCCAAAGGCAGTCGCTTAACCGACTGAGCCACCCAGGCGCCCCTGGGAGGCTTATTCTTAAAATATAACACTGGAAGCCATTGTATTTGTGTGTGTGTCTGTGTGTGTGTGTTGTGTAGGGGATTGGCTGGCAGGGATATTTTGAAATAGCTCCCCAGGGGATTTGCCCCTACTACTTCCTCTAGAACTCTAGAGTTGCTCTAGGAGCTTGAAAGGCTTGAAATAGACATTAATTGCATTATCATGAATTCTTTACCCACTTTTCAGGGGTGGGAAGGGTCCCTGGTTCAATGACTGTAACAATTCCAGTGGCCTACTCTCAGACTGGCAGGTAACCCACTTTTAGGCAGAAAGAGGAGAGTGAGCTCTGTGAAGACTAAGAGGCAGGAAAGCAACAGCAGAGCAGGGTTCATCACTGGAGGAAAAATACCAGGAAGTACAGGTGAGCAGAACTGATTTCCAAAAAGGGTTGGAGGACTATACTATAAACAGGATCTGGGGTGCTACGGTGCAAGACTAGGTTAGGGATGAAAACAAAGCAGGGAAGTTATATAGTGAAAATCAATCTTGGCTACTCAAAATTGTTGTCTGAGTAGAAACAGCATTGCTTTGGAGCTCTAGAAGCAATTGCACTACTAGGTGTTTATCCAAAGGATACAAAAGAGTGGGGCGCCTGGGTGGCTCAGATGGTTAAGCATCTGCCTTCGGCTCAGGTCACGATCCCAGAGTCCTGGGATCGAGTCCCGCATCGGGCTCCCTGCTCCTTGGGAGGCTGCTTCTCCCTCTGCCTCTCTCTCTCTTTCTCATGAATAAATAAATAAAATCTTAAAAAAAAAAAAAAGATACAAAAAGAGTGGCTGGAAGGGCCACATGCACCCCAGTGTTTATAGTAGCAATGTCCATAACTGCCAAAATACGGAAAGAGCCCAGATGTCCATCGAGGGATGACTGGATAAAGAAGATGTTATATGATATATATCTCAAATGGAATATTACTCAGCCATCAAAAAGAATGAAATCTTGCCATCTGCAACAATGTGGATGGAACTAGAGTGTATTATGCTAAGTGAAATAAGTCAGAGAAAGACAAATACCATATGATTTCACTCATGTGAAATTTAAGAAACAAAACAGATAAACACAGGGGGAGGGAAAGAAAAATAAGATGAAAACTGAGAAGGAGGCAAACCATAAGAGACTCTTAACTCTAGGGAACAAACTAGGGTTGCTGGAGGGGAGGTGGGTGGGAGGATGGGGTAACCGGCTGATGGGCATTAAGGAGGGCACTTGATATAATGAGCACTGGGTGTTCTATGCAACTGATGAATCACTAAACTCTACCCTGAACCTAATCATACACTATATGTTAACTAACTTTAATTTTAAATAAATAAATAAATAAAAGAAATGCAGAAGCTTGAGCCCTGCCCCAGACCCCAGGCCTACTGAATCATAATCTGCATTTTAAATAAGAGCCCCAGATGTTTCTTACGCTCATTAAAGTTTAAGAAGCACTGGTCTGTATGATGGGGAGAAAACCCCAGATGACCAGAATGTAGGCTTTGTGAAACAGCTGAAGCACTTTATTTTGAATTCCTTACGATACAGGACAGTGGTTTCTGAAAAGGTATTGAATTTTTTTTCAATTAAGTACTATAAATCCTGGAGAAAGACCTTATTTAACTGCAGGGAGTTTTCTCATAATGCAAAATTCCTCCCCCTAGAATCATTTCCTGTGGAGTAAAGTACTAGGCTTCCTTAAAGTGAGGCAAAGCCACTTTAAAAATATGCGATAAGAACTCGGCGCTTGGCCAAGTCAGCCCTTCACACAGCTGGATCGGGTCTGGGGCAGCTGATGTCCCTTGGCAGCTCTGAGCCACCAGGATGCGCTTTGAAACAAAGTCAAGTTGGCGGCTTTTCTGCCTCAGGGAACAGCTCTCTGTTGAGTCGTTAATGCTGAAAATGTAGAAAGGAGACTTAAGAAAACTACTTTCAGGGAGCGTACCTGGGAGACTCGGGGAGTTGGCTACAATAGGGAGAGATCAGCAACTACCCATTCCCTGTTGAAGCCCTAAGCGACCTTCAACCTCTGACCTCGCGCCTTGCACAGCACTTCCTGCGCAGCTTTCCGCCCCCGCCCCTCCGGCCAAGGGCTGGTCCAAGGGGTGTGGGCGTGGCTCTGGGGGCTGGCGGTTAGGGGTGCTGCCTGTTAGGGGCGGGTCTCGCGAGGGGCGGGATTTGAGTAGGCATCCTGGCATTGGGCTGCTGGTTCTAGGCGGGGCCTAGCGCTGGGCTTGTTGGGCGGGGCAGGGAGTTAGTTGCCGCCTCCCGGTAACTGGACTCCGGCGGCCAAACCTCCGGAGGCTGCGGGCGGCAGGCGAGCCTGCAGCAGATCCCGGATCCGGAATTCCCCGCTCAGGACCGGAATCAGGATCGGCCCTGCCCCAAACCGAGGCGGCGAGGAAGTCGAGAACTTGGATTGGGAAATCCCGGAACCCGGATCAACAAACCCTAGAACCCGGAATTTAGATCGGAAAATCCCGGCGCACGGATCGCGGAGCGGACTCGACACGGAGTCCGGAGCCCGGATCGCGACAGCGCCGGACGGGAGGGAGCGATGTCGGGCCGTGGCGCGGGCGGGTTCCCGCTGCCTCCGCTGAGTCCTGGTGGCGGCGCCGTTGCCGCGGCCCTGGGAGCGCCGCCTCCGCCAGCGGGACCCGGCATGCTGCCCGGACCGGCGCTCAGGGGGCCGGGGCCGGCTGGAGGCGTGGGGGGCCCCGGGGCCGCCGCCTTCCGCCCCATGGGCCCCGCGGGCCCCGCCGCGCAGTACCAGGTGAGCGGCGCGGATGGGCGGGCGGCGCCGCGAGCACGCCCGGGGCTGGGGGCGATGGGGGGCCTCGAGTGAGGGCCCCGGGGCAGCCACCTGGACACAGGGCACAGGGGCCCTGCGTGCGGGGTGCGCGGGACACGGTGGAGGGCAAGGCCGGGTGGTGGGGCAGTTGGGGGAGAGGGTACCAGCGACTCGGGTGGAGGGTTTGAAGCGGTTGGGAGGGTCTGGAGGCTTTCTTGGAACCGGGATTCTGAGTAACTGAGAGATGGAGGAATCGGAGCTAGTGAGTTGTGAGTGAGTGGGTTGAGAAGTCTAGTGTAGATCTCAGGGTAGGGGTTCAGGGAAGCACTGAGAAAGTTTTGCAAAAGGCCCTCACTGAGAAACCAGGGTTACCCTGCATTGGCCTTGGTCCCACTCTTGGTCTGCGCTGGGTTTTGGTTTTTTTTTTTTTTTCCTAGTTGGGAACTGGCAGAGCTCTAGCTGTCTGAGATGGCTCCCAGCTGCTGAGGAGGAGGACGGGCCTGGCTTCCCACGGCATGGGAGGTCGAGCATAGAGCAAGGGGATCCCAGCCTGTGCCGGGCAGGGTCTGCTCCAGGTCAGGCCCAGGAGCCCTCGCATGGGATGGCTCTGGGTTCGACCAGAGGTGGTGATGGCCAGGCCTGAGGGAGGCGGAAAGCCCAGCCCACTCTGGGCAGACTCTCTTTTTGGCGCTTGGCCTGGTGTCTAGTGCCCAGGAGTTGATTAGTCTGCAGGAGCGGAGAGGCTCCACTGAGCCCTGCTGGTCTGGGGCTGGAGGAGCCTGCTAGAGTTGCTTCAAAGAGTTCTGTCCTGACCCCTTTGGAGTTTGGCTTCAAAGAGAGAGCTCAGGTTGCAGCTTCAGAGGCCATTGAGAGCCCCCCCCACCCCCCCATCCCCGTCCATTATTTCTGGTTGCCCCAGAATGATTGGGAATGGTCCCCATCCTTTTTCCCACTCCCTCTCCACTTTTATTTAGCCTTTAGGTTCTTTCTAACAATGCCATATCCCACCCAACCCATGTGACCCAGCATTTGGCACTGGCTTCTTTGCTCATCTCCCAGGGAAGCTGGGGCTTACTCTGTTCCCTGAACTTCATGTCTCCACTAAGATCCTCATAGAATAGGGTATGCATATCTGTCCCCCACCCCAGTTCTGGTCCCTCACTTTCTAAACAGATGCTTAACTGGGGACAGTGATTTTTTTCCTCTTACTCCTCATTCTCCCTCCTCCCTGAAAAAAAAAAAGTGTCTGGGTATTGACAGAGATAGACCTGGTCCCAAGGGCTCCATCTTTCCCATCTTGCTTCCCCCCTTGGGGATTCATGGGTCCAAAGTGATGCTGAGGGGCCCCTGGGCCGGCTAGCTGAGGACTGGCCTTGGAGTCTCCCTGTGGGCCTTTGGCCTGAGAAGGATCTAAGGAAGAGATAGGAGCCTCTCCAGTGTCCTCTGCTCGAAACCCATGGGCAGTGTGGCCTGGGGAAAGCCCCCGGAGAGACCAGGTTCCACAGCCCTGTGTAGGGAGTGCTCTAGGGCCGGTGGCAAGGTCCAGCTGACCGGCTGGGTAGCCCCCGGCTGCTAGGGTTGGGGACCAAAAGGAAGGCACTGAGCCTCTGCTGCCGCAGGCTTCCTGTCCCACCAGCTTTACATCACCTCCTCCTGCTCTTCCAGGGAGGGGGGCAGTGGAGGTCGAAGGGGAGAGGGAGGACCCAGTTCACTCTGGCCGAGTTCAAGGAAGATCCTGCTTGGCCTCTGCAAGTCCAGTTGTGTGACTTCCAGGAGATGGGACTTGAGATCTGAGGGGCAGAGGGGTTCCTGTCCGTTAGGGCACATGAGGTGAGCTAGAAGAGCGAGGGTTTCGGGGCCCAAGCTGGGTAAGTAGGGGAGCCCCTGCAAAGAAGGGAAGTGATGACCCACCTCCCGCCACACCATGGTTCTAGCCGTGGATCATACAACAGAGGAGGCGTGGGGGGCCCGCGGGGCCCATGGGGAGCTTAAGGAAAACAAGAAATGAAAAAAACAAAACCCAAAGAAACACAGAAATTGTTGGGTTCACTCCAGAGTTCAAAATAGGTTCTGCTCGCGGTGGGGTATGTTCTCTTCTCTCAGGCCGGGCCAGCGGCTCGGAGGCGGGGCGCCGTGTGCTCTCTGGAGGTGGCGGCCTCAGGCCCGGCCACGTGCCCCTGCTGTCCTGGGTGGGAGGTAGAGGCCCACTTAGGACGTGGGCTGGTGCCGGGCTGGGGGGAGGGCGCCGTCGCACGCTTCCGAGCTTCAGGGCGCTGAGCCAGGCCTACCTAGTTCTGCAGGCAGGAACTCAGAGCCTGGGGAGACCCGACCTGGGTTTTTTTTTTTTTTCCCCCTCTTGGGTTTTTTATTTTGAAGTGGAGTTACTGGTGCTTCAAAGAGCAGGTGTGGAGCTTGGCAGGACCAAGCTGGGACTTCGTGAGCTGTAACCAACCTTCCCCTGGGCCTCTTCTCTCTCTTGGGGGGAGCCTGGGGCCCTGGGCGAGCCGGGGGCTCTGTGCCTGGGAAGCGGGAGCAGATGTCTGGGAGGGGCCCGTTCCAGGCCCTGCCTGTACCGCGTTGACTTGGGGCTTCCTGCTGCCGGAGCACCTGCCTGCCAGGGGTGGGTGGCGACCAGGAGGTTTTGGGGACCGCCCTAGTGAGTAGCTTCCCGGGGACCACAGGAACCTAGCTCGCTCTCTGCACATCCCCCTGCTTCAGTTGTTCCTCCACTCAGGCTCAGGGTGGGGAAAATCGGTCCAGGATGTCTGGAGCCTGGACTTGAGGCTGTGGCCACACTGAGTTTTTTTCTGTAATTTGGCCATGGCTCATTAAGGCTGAGGAACAGGCTTTCACCTTTCAACAGCTCAGATGAATCTTTTCCTGATGAGGAGAAATTGCAGCAGGGCTCCTGAGGCCCTGGAGCCCCCTGCCTTTAACTCCATTCTCCCAGATGCTTCTACCACCTCTTCCTCCTTTGCCCTTGCCTACATTTCTGGGTCATTTTTCTCCATCTCTGCCTCTGGTCAGGAGTCTGGCCCCCTGTGCTGAGAACATGAGTTCAGTGCCAGATGAAAAAGTAGGGGAAGCATGTCATCTCCACGATACTGGGCCCGGGTGGGGGGGGGGGCCTCTGATTTGGTGCAAGTCCCCACCCAGCCTGACTTGGTCGGGTAGTTGTGTGGGTTGCATAATCTGGGCCCTGGGGCCAGCCCCGTGAAGCTGCCAGGGACAGTGTGTGCGTCGCAGAGCTGCCAGACAGGCTTTGCAGGCAGCAGCTGTGGGGAGGGGGGCACGGGGCCGGGGGGACTCCCAGAAATGTTGGGGAGCTGGACCTCGGTGGAAAATCCTTCTGCGGGCTTCTAGAGAAGCCGTTTTTGTCACCCAGATTCCTGGTGACCCTATGACTGACCTTGTATCGCAGGATAATCTTACCTCCGTTCTCCAGTTTGGGACTGTGCGGGCTCAGTTAAGGCCCAGGCGGCCCCAGCGGCCAGGTGGTGTGTGGACCACAGACAGAGGCCACCCAAGGGCCACAGCTTTCCTCTTGGGGTCTTCTGGCATCGGGGTGGGGAGCAGGGCAGTAGGGAGGTAGAGAGAAGGGTCCAGGTCTGGGTTGTAAGTAGGGGCCATATGGTGACCAGATGGTCTCTGGACTCTGCCTGAGGCCACCGCCGCCAGTCGGGACATGCTCCTGCTGGAGCTTGCTCACCTGCGGGCCCGCTGCCTGACGGGCATACCAGCCCCTCGGCCCGTCTTCCTCCCCTCGGTCACACCGCTGGGCTGGTGCCCAGAGATGGATGTTGGCGTTTTGCCTACTCCTGTCACCCTGCCTCCGTCCACCCGGCTGTGACCCTGCCCCCGTGCCGTGCTTTTCTCTCTCATTGGGTGGGAGTGCTTGGTGGGGCCACGGGAGGCCGTCCGGAGTGCCTCGTAGCCGGCTGGCCCCAGGGAGCGGGGCATGGCGTGCGGGGGCTGGAAGGCGGTGTGGGGCGCCGAGACACTCCCGCAGGCCGTTCCCTCGCGGCAGGCCTCTCCTCCCACCCCCGGGATGCTGGCAGGCCTCATTTGCTGGCACCGATGCCAGGGCGGGTGAAGGGGGCAGGGCAGGTGTGGTTTACATTTCTGCTCTCAGGCATCTGCTCCCCTTTGTTCCTGGCCCTCCGACCTGGCCTCTGCGGTGTGCTGCTTCGGGCCGACCTGGCTCAGGAGAAGGATGGAGAGAACGGGCTATGGGCCCCGTGGGGCCCTGCCGCTGACCTATGCACCCCCATTGCCTTGCTTCCCCCAGCGGCCTGGTATGTCACCAGGGAGCCGGATGCCCATGGCTGGCTTGCAGGTGGGACCCCCCGCCGGCTCCCCGTTCGGCACAGCTGCTCCCCTTCGACCTGGCATGCCACCCACCATGATGGACCCATTCCGCAAACGCCTGCTTGTGCCCCAGGCCCAGCCCCCAATGCCCACCCAGCGCCGGGGGTAAGACCGTCTTGTTTCTCCTCCCTCCACCCAGCCCAGCTGTAGTGGTAACAGAGCAGTTCCTTCTGTCCTAAGAGCTCTGATGATTGAGGGGCACTCCTGGTTCTTCTGGGGGCGGGTCCTAGGGGCTGGAGGGGTGGGTGGGGGGTGGTATGTTTGGACCACTGACATCTTAAGTGAGTTTTCGTCCTCCCTAGGTTAAAGAGGAGGAAGATGGCAGATAAGGTTCTACCTCAGCGAGTGAGTATGTTGGGCAGGGGCCTAGGAGGCCTGCCCAGTGGCTGGTGGACTGTGGGTGCAGTCAGGCTCCCCCAGTCCTGGGATGGGGGAGCAGGGAGCCTGAGCTGCAGCAGAAACAAGCCGAATTCCTCCCTTCCTCCAGATCCGGGAGCTTGTCCCAGAGTCTCAGGCGTACATGGATCTCTTGGCTTTTGAGCGGAAGCTGGACCAGACCATTGCCCGAAAGCGGATGGAGATCCAAGAGGCCATCAAAAAGCCTCTGACGGTGTGTGTGCAGCCCTGGCCAGCCCTGGGCCTTCCCAGACTTCTCTGCCTCTCCTTGGCCTTGTCTTCTGGAGGCCAAGCATGGGGCTGCGATTTCTCACCCTGCAGGATGCAGCCCATTAGTGGAGCATGAGCTCAATTTAATGTGGTGGGGTGGTGGGGCCAGCATGGTTTTTTTTTTTTTTAAGATTTTATTTATTTATTTGACAGAGAGAGACACAGCGAGAGAGGGAACAGAAGCAGGGGGAGTGGGAGAGGGAGAAGCAGGCTTCCCGCAGAGCAGAGAGCCCGATGTGGGACTTGATCCCAGGACCCTGGGATCATGACCTGAGCCGAAGGCAGGCGCTTAACGACTGAGCCACCCAGGCGCCCCTGGGGCCAGCATGTTTTTAACAAAATATAAAATAGAAATTATAATACTTCACAGTAGGGTAGTACTTACCATAGAGGTATCATTTAATGACATTTTGTTTCAGATGTTTATATATGTATGTGGATCGTGGGTTGTGATTTAAAATGTAAACGTTATAGATCGTTATAGATCACGGTCAGAAGTTTGCAGGGCAAGACTAGAGGATAGATAGGGGTAGTTCCTATCTCCCCCCACACCTTTTTAAAAATAATAATCCAGAACAGTCCCCTGAATGGTGAAAGCTTCCAGAGACAAGGATACTTTGGGGCCACGATGGGTGTCTGAGTTGCGTTTAAAGTGTGAGCTGGAGACTTCTGATTTGCCTGACAGCACCCTCCATGTCCTGGTCACACCACCAATCCCACTGTGTTGGAATTTTCGGTAGTCCATGTGTCTCCCCCATAACTGTGAGTTCCTCAGAGTCTGGGACCGGGATTTCTGACTCCTGATTTCCCGTGCCTAACAAGGTGCCTGGCCCCTTGTCTACACTCAGTATTGATGTGGGAAGATTGGGTAGCATTGTTTTCCAACTTGTCGGCGTACCTCTAGCTGGCTGTCTTTCTCGCTCTTCAGCAAAAACGAAAGCTGCGGATCTATATTTCCAATACGTTCAGTCCCAGCAAGGCAGAAGGCGATACTGCGGGGACCACAGGGCCCCCCGGGGGAACCCCCACAGGGGACAAGGTGGCTTCCTGGGAACTCCGAGTGGAGGGAAAACTGCTGGATGATGTGAGTTGGGAAAGGTGGTGTCTGGAGGGGAGGTGGCCTGTGTGGGGTTGAGACTGGGGTCAGACACTGGGGCACTTCCGGAGAAGTCCTGCCTGAGGGAGAGGGCTCTGCTCAGGCTCACAGCTCCAAGCCAGTTAGAGGTTGGAGGTTGAAGATTTGTTTGGTTGTCACCATAGTTATCCTGAAGGTGGCCGTGAAGCATCTTGAGGAAGGAAGGGGGTACCCCTTTCTAATTCAGTCCTATTGGCTACCAGCGGGGTTGCACCCAGAGCCCTTTCCTGGCCTCCAGTCTCTCCCTGCCCAGTCTCATTGCTTCCTTCAGGGCCCCCGTCTTCAGTACCCCGAGCTTCAGAGTTGAAATAGCCCTCTTGTCGGGGGCTTAGCCTGGGTTAGGTTTGAGAGCCCAGCAGCACCCCCAGCTCACAGCCATGACTGTTCCCCAGCCTAGCAAACAGAAGAGGAAGTTTTCTTCGTTCTTCAAGAGCCTCGTCATTGAGCTGGACAAGGAACTGTACGGGCCTGACAACCACCTGGTGGAGGTGAGAGGCCCCGGGGCACAGGGAGTGCAGGCTGACACGCCGGGGGGACAGAGAAGCGGCCTTGGTCCCTTGGAGGGCCCAGTGTGTACACCCCTGCCCACTCCCTTGGTGACGAGGTCTGCTCCCTGCCTCCCTGCCAGTGGCACCGGATGCCCACCACCCAGGAGACTGA
This sequence comes from Neomonachus schauinslandi, assembly GCF_002201575.2. Taxonomy (NCBI): domain Eukaryota; kingdom Metazoa; phylum Chordata; class Mammalia; order Carnivora; family Phocidae; genus Neomonachus; species Neomonachus schauinslandi. The sequence goes on along the minus strand of NC_058417.1, from coordinate 45,145,980 downwards.
TGGCTTCCAGGTGAAACGGCCCGGAGACCTCAACGTCAAGTGCACCCTCCTGCTCATGCTGGATCATCAGGTGACATGTGTCTGGGGGAGGGGGGCAGGTTCCTGTTGTAAACCCTCCCTGTCCTGCCCCGTCCTTCCACTTTGGTTTCTCACATGAACACAACCCACCCCCAACCCCCCCGTCCATTTCCAGCCTCCCCAGTACAAGTTGGACCCCCGACTGGCAAGGCTGCTGGGGGTGCACACACAGACCAGGGCGGCCATCATGCAGGCCCTGTGGCTTTACATCAAACACAACCAACTGCAGGACGGGCACGAGCGCGAGTACATCAACTGCAACCGGTACTTCCGCCAGGTGAGCTGGCTGCCGTCCTCCCCACGCCTCGCCACCCGGGCCCTACCCCCTGCTCTACAGCCCCGCGGGGCAGGTTCCTGGCCACGTTCTCCACACTGACCCTGGGGTGGTCCACTTCCCTCTGTGCCCTCAAAGGCATCACCAAGCCTCTGGTACTCTCTAGATCTTCAGTTGCGGCCGACTTCGTTTCTCCGAGATTCCCATGAAGCTGGCTGGGTTGCTGCAGCATCCAGACCCCATTGTCATCAACCACGTCATTAGGTAAAAGAGCCTGCCATGCCCCCTCTTTCCATTTCAGAGCCATTTACCTTTGGCTTGATCTAAAAGCCAAAGAGAAGTAGCCAGTTTGGTTTCTTGCTCCCTGAGCATGTGCAGGTTTGGCCCAGGTGGGTGGGATGAAAGTAGCTGCGTGCTTACCCTTCTTCTCCTGTGTCCTGCCTATAGCGTAGACCCTAACGATCAGAAGAAGACGGCATGTTATGACATTGATGTGGAGGTAGACGACCCGCTCAAGGCCCAGATGAGCAATTTTTTGGCCTCTACCACCAATCAGCAGGAGATTGCCTCCCTTGATGTCAAGGTGGGCCCTCTGCCTCTGCAACCTTCTCTGGGACCCAAGGTGGGGGTGGACAGGCTCTGTTGGGCATTTCTGTACGTGTAACACCTTGGGATGGGATCTGTGAGTCCTTTGGGGTTAGGCCTGGAAATAAGACTCCCTAAGAGTGGGGTCCAGTCTGACAACATGGACTCCCTTCTCCAGATCCATGAGACCATTGAGTCCATCAACCAGCTGAAGACCCAGAGGGATTTCATGCTCAGCTTTAGCACTGACCCTCAGGACTTCATCCAGGAATGGCTCCGCTCCCAGCGCCGAGACCTCAAGGTGTGGTCCTCATCCTGAGGTTGATCCCATCCTAGGCCCTAGGGGATTTTTACCCCCGTCACTACGTCCACTTCCTGGGGCCCCTTGCGCTGCATACAGCTCTCCTCCTGGCTCTCTGCAGATCATCACTGATGTGATTGGGAATCCCGAGGAGGAGAGACGAGCTGCTTTCTACCACCAGCCCTGGGCCCAGGAAGCAGTGGGGAGGCACATTTTTGCCAAGGTGAGGCTCTGCCCTGTGTGCTCTCTTGAGCTTGTGAGCAGAGGCCTGAGTCACTAGTCTCTCCTCACTCTCTCTCTCCAGGTGCAGCAGCGAAGGCAAGAACTGGAACAGGTGCTGGGAATCCGCTTGACCTAACTGCTCAGGGACCCCCTCCTCTGCCTGGAAGGGGACCACCCTCTGGGGCCAGAGACACACAGGCTAAGGATGGGGTGAGGGGTGTCTCCTGTCACCCTCTGCTCCCCAGCTATAGTTTCATAAATGTAGCGATAGGATTCCTTGTTGCTTGGTCCCCCCAAAGCCTTATACTTATTTTCTACTTCGGCTTTAACTGGGTTCACAAGAGATGCCTCCTCTGCTCCCTGCAGGCCCAAGTCGGTCCGCCGGAGGCTGTTCTTTGACATTGTCACGGAGACCTTTCAGAACCGGGCCCGCTGGCTTGGCTTGTTTACAGACCCCCTTGGGGCCAGTGTCCGAGCTGGCTCTGGGGCGCTGGGTCAGGAAGAGGAGCACAGCTCACGCTCTTCCTAGCCTTTCTAAACCAAAGTTCTTGGCCATTCCTACCAGCCCAGCCTTGCTGCTGGTTTTTCCTTTTCTTTGGGTATTTGCACTATGTGGGAAGCAGGTTTTTCTATGCGGGAACCACTTTTTTTGTACAGGGGTAAGTTGGGGTTTTCAGGGAGCCCTGTTTGGTGCCTCCCTGTTTTTTTCTTTCCTCAATCTATGCAAGCGGCTCTGGCCGCCATCTCCTCGGACACCAGGGGGCTGCACCCCAGCTCTTGAGCCCAGGGTGGGAGAGCCTCCTTGGAGGGGACTCCAGTTCTCTAGCAGGGCCTGAGGTACGGGTGTGTGTGCTTGGTGGAGGGCGGGGGGATGGGAGGGGGAGCGGTGGGGAGGACCGTTATTGCCCTTTGGAGCTTGGACGAGGGTGGACCCCAGGGCTTGGCAAGGGCCACTTCTGGCAGGTTTGGAAATTTCCAAATAAATCCTTGTTTATTGGTGGTACCTGGACCTGGTCATTCAACAGTGTGGCCACGCAGTAACACACTAAAGTCCTTCAGGGCTTGTCCCGCAGAGCTTTATTTGAGGGATCCACCCAAAAGACAAAGCACCTCACTTCCAAAGCTTCTTGATAGACATATTTTTCTCACTATCCTTCTGCATGACCTGGAGAGAGAAAGCATTAAGTTACAAACGGAACAACGAACACACACTCTACCCCCCCCCAATCAAGAGTCCGTCAGCAAGGGCAGAAAGACAAGCCTCTACCTTGGCTACCGCCATCTCGAAGTCCTCCTGGGTGACGTGGACACGCCGCTCCCGCAGGGCGTACATGCCGGCTTCAGTGCACACCCCCTGGGCAGAGAAAGGAAGCCAGGCACTGTTGCTGTGTCCTGGAACCCACAGCTTTCTGCCGTGGCCCCCTTCTCCTTGGGCCCTCCGATTACCTTCACTTCGGCACCTGATGCCCCAGGCATGAGCTCAGCAATTTTCCGCAGGTTGATCCCCCGGGTCAGGTTCATTTTCCGAGAATGAATCTTCAAAATATCTAGCCGGGCCTAGAGAGGGGACAGAGAGGAAAAGCTTGAGCCCTGTGGCCTACCTCCACAGCCAGAGCCATCCCCAGCTCGGCCCCTCACAAACCTCCTCATTGGGGGGTGGGAATTCAATTTTTCTGTCGATGCGCCCGGGGCGAAGCAGCGCAGAGTCCAGGATGTCAATCCTATTAGTAGCCATGATAACCTGAGTGGAGAAAGGGGGTGGTGGCGGCATCAGCCAAGCCCTTCCTTGGGCTGCACCTCGCAGGGCCTTCCCTTGGATGCCACCTCACCTTGATATTCTTGGTGGCCTCAAAGCCATCCAGCTGGTTGAGCAGCTCCAGCATTGTCCGCTGCACCTCACTGTCCCCTCCAGAACCCCCCTCCAGCCGTGAGGAGCCAATGGAGTCAATTTCATCCATGAAGATGATAGATGGAGCGTGTTCTCGTGCCATGACGAACAGCTCCCTCACCATTCTTGCCCCTGTGCAGAGGCCAAGCTGGCGTTAAGGGGGCAATGAGCTCCGTACCCTCACCTCCACCCCCTCGCTTCTGCTTGGTTTTCAGGTTTCTAGCCAGAGTTACCTTCCCCAATGAATTTCTGTACCAATTCAGAGCCGGAGACACGAATAAAGGTGCAGTCTGTGTGATGAGCCACAGCCCGGGCCAACAGTGTCTTCCCAGTGCCTGGGGGTCCATATAGCAGCACCCCCTAGAAAGAAACAGCAGGACTCAGGGCAGAAACCAGTCCCCACCTTACACTAGGGAACATTTACCAAGTGCTCGCTTTGGGCTAGGCCCTGTGCTAGATGCTGGGGTATAAGTAACGAACGTCGAGGTCCTTCCTAACGCTTTTCTCAGAGCCACCTCCGTACCTTGGCAGCACTACCCCCGGCCCCTCTTCCGTGGGGAGGGCCAGTGTAAGTGGCGTCTAGTATGTCCTGACACCTCCCCTGAGCCCTGTACTCACTTGGGCTGGGGCAGAATGTGCCAGTAACAGCATGACCCTTCCACAGAAATCTTGCTTCTCACCTTGGGCTGCGCAATGCCCAGCGCTTCAAAGAGCTCAGGATGCTTGACAGGCAGCTCGATCACTTCTTTGATCTCCTTAATCTGCTTGTCCAGTCCACCGATCATCTCATAGGTTGAATCTGGCACCTTCTCCACCATCATCAGTGACACTAGTGGGTCTACCTTGTTGGGCAAGATCTTGTGCAGAGTGTAGCTGTCGTTTCTTAGAGCCACCCGGCAGTTGGGTGTCACCTGGCCGAGGGGAGAGTTTCAGGAAGTGGTGTGGTGAGAGCTAAGCCCAACCTCCCACCTCACCTGCTGCACTCACGTCGTTGATGTCGATGTTCTTGTCCACATCTACGACAAACTTGCCTTCAGGATGCACCTAAAGAAACGAGGGCTCATTACCTTTCCTGACAGCCACTGAACCACCCACCTCGCCCAGAAAGACCCATGAGCCCTAAAATAACAAAAGAGTGTCCCGGCAAGACTACACACAGACGCATGGGAACGCACCAGGCATTAGGCTGCTCCCTGGGGGTCATGGTGCCTTTACCTTAACCAACACTTTTTTCTTATCCATGGCCCGGACTACTTCCCCCACATAGGAGCCCTGCTCCTGCAGCAGCTGTAGCTCTTCCCGCAGTAAGCGAACTGGATGGGAAAGAGACAAAACGGTCACCCAGCTTCTTTGGTGTCCCCTCTCCTACGACTCAATTCAATAGGCATGAATGAAGCACCATTCTGAAGTTTTAGAAGACCACAAAACTAAAGTCAGAATTTAGGTCTCTAAAGGGATAACAATGCAGCTCGGGAGAGGCATGCATGTGAACAACCATGTAACAGTGCAAAGCATAACCTTAGACTCTGAGAAATAAGCACCAAACATGAAGTCTCAATTTAGGGAGATTCGAACAGTCAGACCTCGGACAGACTGCCCAAATGCAGCCTTCCCATCTTTCCCTCCTCACCTTTTGCATTAAGCTCATTCCTCTGTGCCTGCAGCCTCCGGAGATTTTGGCTCTTATCATTTACAATCAGCTATGGAGGACAAGAAACAGAGCAGAAAACACTAGGAGGTTAAGCTCTTGGCCAAGATCCTCACAGGCTGGTATGAGCTGAGTGACAGAAGAGCAGAGGGCATCTGCATGTTCCAGATTGTGCAATAGGATTCTAAAGACCCTGTCCTTTCTTCTAAGAGTCCCTCTGGGGCCTAGGGCAGCCATCAAAAAAGGCTAGTTGTCCTAACACACTGGTCCAGAAATAACAAGCCCTAATGGAGAAAAGTTACAGCTGCCTCACATAGTCAATTTCTTTCGAGACAATGACACGGTAGAGTGGGAAGATCACTGAGTCAAAAGCCTAAGTTCTAACCCCACTGCTGCCAATTAACAGGTAGGTGAAACTAAGGAAAGCCTTTAAAAGGTCAAGATCTCTTACCAAACCATAAGTAGATACAGCGTCACCTACCCCGCCTCTTTTCTGGACTATTGTGAAGAACAAATGACATCACATAGAAGAACACTTCAAAGATGAAAAACCTAATATGATAGCTACAAATGTACCAGGAGTTTAGAAATCACTCTTGTGACTTTCCTTCATCCGATTTACATATTTTCCTTATTGCTGGGGTCCCTGCTCCCTCTTTAGGCTAGAGGACTGGATTGCCCAATTCCTTTTCATTCAGTCCCATGGAATCATTGTGCAGACCCGGCAATTCTGTCTGCCCTCCCACTCTCACCCTGCCCCAGCCCCAGTGTGCTAAATCTCATCTGAACCTTCGTGTTCCCTTATAAAACAAACCCTCACATTCAGGCTTCTAGACGAATGGCATTTGGCTAAGAGTACCTTTTAGGTTAAAATTTGACTCTTCAGAATGTGTAATAAACTCTGAATACTGATTACCTTCAAAGGAGTAGAAGTTGAGAGAAACAAGAGACTTAACTTCACATACTTCCTATGGGTGACCGGTTACTTCTACTGCACCCCCAATGGAATGATGTGGATTTATAGAAACACTCATTCAATCCTTCCTCCCTCTTTTAGCTGCCTCTGGACCTCTGGAGTCCGTCCTCACCTGGAGTTCTTCAATCTTGGACAGATAATACTGGCGGAGTCCACTGCCTGCCTTCCCCTCTTCCAGCTCCATCTGAAAACACAGTGTAATTATTAAACAGGCCAAAAAAAATGCAAGGGAAATACCCACTTCCAGCTTGGACTTTGGAGGAATAAGATTTGTGTTCGAATGCCCCAGTCCATCTCTTTAGAACCCTCCGCTTCCCCGTGACTAAACTAAAAGCAGAATGAGAATGCCGCCTACCTCCTAAGACTTTCAGGAGAATCAAGAGACAATATACACGGGAGCGCTTTGTCGCGAGTCAAGCGATGTAAAAACCCGAGGTATCATTACTCGAGGTGGAGCCACCATTAGGAACGGGGCCCTACCTCCTGCGACTCGCGGACGGGCCGGTTCCCGCTCCCATCGTTCCCCTCACTCTCTCCGCTTCCACGGTGTCTTCCTCTCTCGGCCCTGCTCTGACCCGCCGGGGGCGGCGCTGACACAGCAGATCCGGTCCCAGGCAGGGCCCAGTCTGGATTGGTCCACCCACCCCCGACCCACCCAACCCACCCGACCCTCTTGCCCCGGCCAGCGGCCCACCTCAGATCACGCCTGCTTGTCATCGAGCCCCCGTTCCCGCCCGGCCGCCGCAGGCGCCATACCTGCTCCGGTCCGTCAAGCGCCATCTTCCTTCTCTCACCGGCATCCGAGCCGCCTTGGCGCGCAGGCGCAAAAGCAAGGGCTTAGGGTCCAGCGACACTAGCAGAGAAGAATTCCGGGTCAATGGGCGGGGTGTGCGTCGAGACAATTACAAAAACAGAGGCCATGATAGGAAGGTGGCTGCGCGAGGTCAGGAGCTTGGAAAGGGATGAAGAGACCACAGAACGCCTACATGTTACTCTCTAGAATCTCGGTTTTAGTTCCGGTAATCGGCTCACCTGGCCCCAACTTCCAACTTATAATACTTGAGAACATAGAGAAGAATTTGCGGCCACGCTCAAAATGGCGAACACTTGGAGCCGGGGACGCAAGCGACGCAAGCGGAAGCGGAAGTACGTATGCTGCCCACACGTGCTTCTCCTAGAGTGGTGAAGAAGGCGCTGGTTACGGGTAATTGCAGAAGCAGGTAGGGAACGGAAAGCGGAGTTTAGTGATCTGGGAAGAGACGTTCCAGTTTTTACTTTGTCCCCAGATTGAGTGACACTCCCCCCGTTTCACCATGGGCAAGAAGGGCAAAGTCGGGAAGAGCCGGCGAGACAAGTTCTATCACCTGGCGAAGGAGACCGGTGAGTCAGGGTACGCGCCGTCTGCGAGCGAACGAATGGCCTTTTCGATTTGCTCCCAACCTTCCCGAATATTGAGTTCCTGTTCCCCAGAAGGGGTGGTGGTTTGTGAAGCCGCACAAATCCCCATGGGAAAGCGCCCCGCCGAGTTTAACATTTTGTCGATGCCCCCCAGGTTACCGCTCCCGCTCTGCTTTCAAGCTGATCCAGTTGAATCGCCGCTTTCAGTTCCTGCAGAAAGCGCGAGCCTTGCTGGACCTGTGTGCTGCCCCAGGGGGATGGTGGGTAACACCCGGCACCTCTGGCTCTTAATGGCTGCTTTCTGGGTTCGCCTTGGATGACTGAGAGTTGCGTTGGGGGGGGGGGGGGGAGGGAGGGAGAGATACAGTAATACCGGTCTCAAAATTCTCCCTAGACATAGGTCGCAGAAAAAAGGTTGGAAACGTGTACGTTACATGTTCCGGCCACTGCACTTGGTAGCGGCTCTTAACACACATGGTGAGAGAGCCTATTGCCAACGGAGGGGAAAGAACGGTCCTGGGTTATCTTAATCGGTATTACTCTGTTATAGGCTGCAGGTGGCTGCTAAGTTTATGCCTGTATCCAGCCTTATTGTAGGTGAGTAACAGGTGGGCCGCCCCTGAATGTTAAAAGGATGGGAGAGTGAGGTACTAATTGTGTTCTACATTTCCTTTCTCCTTGCTTGAGGCAATCTTTCGGAACTCTCTGACCTGATTTCTTCCAGGAGTGGACCTGGTTCCAATCAAGCCTCTTCCCAATGTGGTGACACTCCAGGAGGACATCACAACAGAACGCTGTAGGCAGGTAATAGGAATCTTTTTTTTTTTTTTTTGGTCTCCTTTATATGCAGACACACACGTCTCCGTCTCACCACCCAAATCCTCCGGAGGCAAGCTTTCTCAGTTTAACACGCCTTGAGCAGTGCCTGCCATAGTCTGTATGACAAGGCCCATGACGCCCTTAGTCTCTACTCCAGACTTTATTTAATCAGGAATGAGGTGTTTGGAATTGGAAGAAGTGCAGAGATATTGTTGAAATCTTTTCCAGTGGGCTCACTAGTAGACTGTAAGCTCCGTGAAGATAGACGTGTGTTGTTGTTTTTTAATGGGTGTGTTCCGTGCCTGGCACAGGATTTGGCCCATTGTGGGTATTCAGCAAGTGACTGGGTGGACAAATGGCCGAATGAGGGATTGCTTTTATAGCCGTATTTGTGTTTCTGCTGCTGTGATTGCTTTTCTTTTGTATAGGCCCTGAGAAAGGAACTGAAGACCTGGAAAGTTGATGTTGTGCTCAATGATGGGGCCCCCAACGTTGGGGCTAGCTGGGTCCATGATGCTTACTCACAAGGTGCTGGGAGCGGGGGGCATGGAGATGAGGGTGGAGGTGGCCTTGCCCGCTCAGGTTGCAGAGGTCCTCAGCTAATCGTCTTCTCCCACAGCCCATTTGACACTGATGGCTCTGCGTCTGGCTTGTGATTTTCTGGCCCGTGGAGGCTGCTTCATCACAAAGGTTTTTCGTTCCCGAGACTATCAGCCCCTACTCTGGATCTTCCAGCAGCTCTTCCGCCGTGTCCAGGCCACTAAGCCCCAAGCTTCTCGCCATGAATCCGCAGAGATCTTTGTCGTCTGCCAGGGTGGGCGTTGCTTTTTCTTTCTCATGAGTCGGTTTCTTAGCTATCAAAGCTCGCTTTCTTATATATCCTATCGTCGTAGGATTCCTGGCTCCTGACAAAGTTGACAGTAAATTCTTTGACCCCAAGTTTGCCTTCAAGGAGATCGAAGTTCAGGCCAAGACTGTTACTGAATTGGTAACTAAGAAGAAGCCAAAGGTGTGTTTGGGGAATGGGGCCACTCTCAGGTCCTAGAGCTCGAGGGAACTTGGGCCTGGTGGGTCCTGCACACGCCTTAGAAAGGACTTCTCACTCTTCCTTCCTTTCCCTCCCTAAGGCTGAAGGCTATGCTGAGGGTGACCTCACGCTCTATCACCGTACTTCAGTCACTGACTTCCTCCGAGCTGCCAACCCCGTTGACTTCCTCTCCAAAGCCAGTGAAGTGAGTCCTCAGTTTTGAGGGGTGCAAGGAAGCTCCAGAAACACATCCCCAGAATCTCCCGACTTGCTTCTTTTCTCCCAGATTTCACTAGATGATGAAGAGTTGGCACAGCATCCAGCTACCACTGAGGACATCCGGGCGTGCTGTCAGGATATCAAAGTGCTGGGGCGCAAGGAACTTAGGTATGCAGTGGGGGCAGGCACAGGTACCAGGAGCCCCCAAGGCAGGGAAAGGCCTTTGAAGACACAGCAGCATTGTTTTTCCTGAGGGGACAATTTGAGGAATTCACCTAGCGTTGGATCTTGGGGGACAGGATGCTGCTGTGCTAGAGATTTGGGAGGGGGGCCTAAAAAGGGGACAGGGACAAAGAGGGAAACGTCAGGGTCAGTCATGGTATTTCTGGGGCAGGTCCCTCCTGAACTGGAGAACAAAGCTCCGGCGATACGTGGCCAAGAAGCTGAAAGAGCAAGCAAAGGCACTGGACATCAGGTGAGGCGGGAATCAAACCAGGGTAGGTGTTGGCTGGGGTCGGCGGGGTGTATGAGAAAAGAAGCAAACTTCTTGCACTGTTTTGTCAGCCTCAGTTCAGGAGAGGAAGAGGACGACGAAGGGGGTGAGGAGTCTAAGGTTGGGACTGGGCAGCAGCCCTCTGAGGATGAAGAGGAGGAACGATTAAACCAGAGCCTGGCAGAGATGAAGGCCCAGGAGGTGGCAGAATTAAAGAGGTAAGAGGAGTGGGGAGGAGCTCGGGGAGCGGGAGTCCCACTGCAGAGTTCCTCAGTGTGTGAAGATGGGGGAGAGGATGAAGGCTCGGATGGGGAGTCTTTCGAGCTAGGGCGGGGTGAATTCCTCAAATTGTCCACTCAGGAAGAAAAAGAAGCTGCTGCGTGAGCAGAGAAAACAGCGGGAGCGTGTGGAGCTGAAGATGGATCTTCCCGGGGTTTCTATTGCAGATGAGGGGGAGACTGGCATGTTCTCCCTGCGCACCATCCGGGGTCACCAGGTGAGGTGGGGTTAGGGCAGATTTGGACATGGGGGACATTGTAGTAGAGGCCTTTTTTTAAGTGTGCTGAATGCTTATGGCTCATAGTTGCCGTGTTCCCCTGTAAGCTGAAAGGTGACTCAGTGAGAGGATACTGTTGGAAAAACCGAGTTTTGTGCCTGAAAGGCCAGGAAGAAACAATGTATCTAAAACAACGAGATTAGGAACGTTTATGAGTGTGCTATGGATTGATTATGGTAGAGCTAGAACATTAGAACTAGGAAGCACTCTATGCAAGAAGCATAGGTTCTAGTAGATGCAGCCCCCAGGGTACCTGGGATGCCAGGGTGTGTGGAGGAGGGTTTTCCTCAGAGGAGGGCAGTGTTCTTCGGGTCACAGAGACCAGGTTGGCACCTTGCTGCCATAGGCTGCATTCCCTGATTAAAGCAGCATCGACAAGTGAAATGAACTTCTGTGGTTCCCGCGGGAATGGAAACCCAGGTCCTCTTTGTTATGAGAACAGCAGAGAGAGCGTAGTGGTTCTTTGCCTCGGTTTTCTCATCTGTAGGAGGGAATGATAGAACCTACCAGCTAGGGTTTTGGGGAGGAATTTTTAAAGAGGGTTTAGGTGTAATCCCTGATAACGTAAACTCTCAAGCACTAACAGCTAGCTTTGTTATGAGGAAAATAAATCTTGAGGTTGACAGTTTTTAAGTGAAATAATAGTTGTTAGATGTGTGTTGCCTGGGTTCCTCTATTCAGTGGAAACAAAATCCGTAGGTTGTTATTCTCAGGTGATGTGCTTTTTTTTTTTTTTTAATGTGCTGTGTGGGAGTAATTTTGTAAGAAAAAATGTTTTAGAGTATTTTAAGATTGGATGTTATATAGGCTTGGGGTGTTTTTCTGCTACCACTTAAGACAGACAAGTGGGATAGAACAGTGACCTGACTTAGAATGGGATTTTTTTTTTTTTTTTTTAAGATTTCTTATTTTAGGGGTGCCTGGGTGGCTCAGTTAAGCATCTGCCTTCAGCTTAGGTCATGATCCCAGGGTCCTGGGTTTGAGCTCTGTATTGGAGTCCCTGCTCTGCGGGAGCCTGTCGCTCCCCCTGCTTGTGCTTGTGTGCGCTCAGTCTGTCAAATCTTAAAAAAAAAAAAAAAAAAAAATTTTTTTTAGAGAGTGCACGTGTGCTCCGTGACTGGGGGGAGGGGTAGAGAGAATCTCAAGCCAACTCCCTCTGAGCAAGGAGCTGGATGTGGGGCCCCATCTCACGATCGCCGAGATCATGACCTGAGCTAAAACCAAGAGTTGGACGCCCAGCCAACTGAGCCACCCTTTTTTTTTTTTTAAAGATTTTGTCAGCGCATAAGCAGGGGGAGCTACAGGCAGAGGGAGAGGGAGAAGCAGGCTCCCCGCTGAGCAAGGAGCCCAATACGGGACTCGATCCCAGGACCCTGGGATCATGACCTGAGCCGAAGGCAGATGCTTAACCAACTGAGCCACCCAGGTGTCCCGAACGGATGTTTTAAACACTTAGCCCCATCATTTCCTTGTCTGTATTTGCCACAGTGTATTTTCTTTTATTTTTTTAAGATTTGACAGAGAAAGACATAGCGAGAGAGGGAACACAAGCAGGGGGAGTGGGAGAGGGAGAAGCAGGCTTCCCGCGGAGCAGGGAGCCCGACGCGGGGCTCCATCCCAGGACCCTGGGATCATGACATGAGCCAAAGGCAGAGCTTAACAACTGAGCCACCCGGGAGCCTCTCATACTCATAGTTTCTTAAACTACAGAGTGTTTTCAAATGTTGCTAAGGTAACAGATACGGGGGGAAAAAAGCGTTATGTGCCTCGTAAGAATCCTTGACCTCTTTTTTGTTTCTCTGTCAAACTCCAGTTGTTAGAGGAGGTCACACAAGGGGATATGAGCGCTGCAGACACATTTCTGTCTGATCCGCCAAGAGACGACCTCTACGTATCAGATGTTGAGGAAGACGATGACGATGCATCTCTGGAAAGTGACCTGGATCCAGAGGAGCTGGCAGAGGTTGGAGGATCTCCGTGTCTAAAGGACCAGAAGCGGTAAGTGGGGGCGGTTCATGCATGCGGGGGCATTGACCCTCTCCGTGAGTACTGAAGCAGAGCTGGGCGCAGGAGTCGCAAGTGGGAGTCGGAAAGCACATCTCCCCAGCCCCCACCCATTTCTCTACAGTGTACAATTTGCTGAAGTAGAAGATGAAAAAGGAGGAGAAGAAGGGAATCCACTGCTGGTACCATTGGAGGAAAAGACGATACTGCAGGAAGAACAAGCCCGTCTGTGGTTCTCTAAGGTAAGAGGTTGGGGGCCCAGCCAGCCAGGGACTTAGTATCCCCTGGGAGACGGGTGGCTGAAACTTCCCCCCGTCACAGGATGGCTTCAGAGGGATTGAGGAGGATGCTGATGAGGCCCTGGAGCTCGGTCAGGCCCAGCTGTTGTATGAGAGGCGTCGGAGGGGGCAACAGCAGCTGCCATCCCCACCTTCCGGTTTAAAGAGTGAGAAGAAACCTCCCCAGCACCAGGAGGCGGGCCCTAAGCGGCCAGAGGCTCCAGCAGAGGCCAAGAGTGCCCCTGGGCCTGATGAGGAAGGAGAGGGCAGCTCGGACAGCGACAGCAGCAGCAGCAGCAGCGAAGAGACGTGAGTTGCTGCAGCTGTTCTGACCACTTGTCCCCGTTTGGGGTTTTCACCCTTGGCTGTAGATAGCGACTTAAAAAAAAAAAAAAAAAGTGATGATTCTGAAGTGAATCGAGTAGTCTGTGGTATAGCTCGGGGGGCCTTTCAGGCCAAGTTTTCAATAGGAAGCGGGGTTGAGGTGAGGCAGGAGTGGGTCTGGGGACTGGTGGAACTGACAACGGTCATCCCCCTTCTGCAGTTGGGAACCAAAGCACGGGAAGAAGCGAAGCCGTGGGCTTAAGTCCGATGACGGGTTTGAGATCGTGCCCATCGAGGACCCAGGTGAGCTTGGTACCTTGTGAAATGGGAGGCGACAATGGAAGTTTGGGTCGATACGGAGCTTTGACTTTTCCCTTTTCTCTCCAGTGAAACATCATATACTAGATCCTGAAGGCCTTGCCCTAGGTGCTATCGTTGCCTCTTCCAAAAAGGCTAAGAGAGATCTCATAGATGATTCCTTCAGCCGGTAAGGGGGCCAGGAAATCATGAGACGTGGCCCTGGGAGGGGGACGGGGGGTGATTTTGGCTGCTGTCCTCTCTCTAGGTATACATTTAATGAGGAGGAGGGGGAGCTTCCAGAGTGGTTTGTGCAAGAGGAAAAGCAGCACAGGATCCGGCAGCTGCCTATTGACAAGAAGGAGGTAGAACACTACCGCCGACGCTGGCGGGAAATCAATGCACGTCCCATCAAGAAAGTAGCCGAGGCGAAGGCCAGAAAGAAACGGAGGGTAAAGAGTGGGGCCGCCTGTTAACTGTGTGCAGGGGTGGGAGTGGGGAAGAGGTCCGCCTGACAGAGCCACCGTGCACCCCCCCCCCCCCCCGGCAGATGCTGAAGAAGTTGGAGCAAACCAAGAAGAAGGCAGAGGCTGTGGTGAACACCGTGGACATCTCAGAACGTGAGAAAGTGGCTCAGCTTCGGAGGTAAAGGAGAGAGAGGTCACCCACAAAGGTACATGGGGTTAAAAAGGATGGCTGGAAGCCTCTAATGTCTTCCTTCCATTTACAGTCTCTACAAGAAGGCTGGGCTTGGCAAGGAGAAACGCCAAGTCACCTATGTGGTAGCCAAAAAAGGTGTGGGCCGCAAAGTCCACCGGCCAGCTGGAGTCAGAGGCCATTTCAAGGTGGTGGACTCAAGGATGAAGAAGGACCAAAGGGCACAGCAAAGGAAAGAGCAGAAGAAAAAACACAGACGGAAGTGAGCAGAGCCACGGGGTCCTCTGAGAAGACAGTGTGAGGACATGGAGGTGTGATTCCAGCCCCCACCCCATACCAGCTGCAGGCTGGCTTGCATCGTAGTTTGCTGGAAAGACAGGTGGGGGTGCCTAGAACTCTCACGGGGTGGTCCTGAGTGTTGAAGGAAGGTCTCTGACATGTCCTGTTGGTGCTGCAGCAGAGCCCCTAGCTCCTCTGTTAGGAATGTGGAGTACTAGACGAACAGTCTCCTAGGGGGAAGGTCAGTGTCCGAGTGGCATTCACTCTCTTTCTGGGCAAGCCAGCCTCTCAGGTCTTCCCCCATCCTCTTCTATTATCTGAATAAAACCAGGGTATTATCTTTTCTGACATTTAGTTCCCACTAAGTGCTAACTCAAACATCTGGGTGTTCACACCATGTGCTGCACGGTTATAAATCATAGTATGTACTCACTGTGAAGTAGAAATGACAAACAATCCACAGGTCCCAGTAGTAAAACATTTACTAGAGCAAGCAGAAAGGAATGCACATCTTAAAGAAACCTTCACAAAGTCACAAAATTCGAAGTATGTATATTTCCTTTTATAAACAAGATAGAACAAAAATCATCAAAATCATTTCAGCAAAAGATTTTCTACCATTGTGGCAAGTTAAAAAAAAAAAAAATACAATGAAATAGAAGACACTTTAAAAGCTGTCGGGTTTTTGTTTTTTTCAATTTAGCAATACTTCAGACCTGGAGCAGTCTTGTTTCTCTTCGAAGGTAGGGGCTCTCTGGGTCTGGCGGGCTGCTGCTTCCTGTCTCAGGACTGGATACAAACCTGGCTGGGGAACCTGAGCATGGACTCTCACTTACACATTGCTCTTCCCTGCAAAGTCTAGAAGCACCAAAATCCTTCCCCCAATCTCCAACAAATGCTTCAGTAGGTTGGGTTTGCAGAAAGCCAACTCCTAAAAAGGGAACTGCCTGGCCACACAGCTAAGAAAAGAAATTTTACTTGTAGATGTTTATAAGGTGACATTTTAGTAAAAAATATAACACTACATATAATATAAACCTAGAGTGAGTTTTGTGCCCTAGAAGGCCCTTTCTTTCAAGGTATTCTCAACTGACCTTCACAACTCACCTAGAGCCCAATAGGAGGTTCCCAGCTCTCACTGCTTTCAAGGACCAAAGCAGCTTCCCAAGAAGACATCCGAAAACTGATCCAGATGAAAGGGTAATGTCTCCAAGCTCCAGCTAATCCACTAGGGGCAGGGGGTCCTTACACCTTGGGCCCCAACCCAGCCCTGAGACGCCTAGTTACCAAAAATCTTTCTAAAAATAAAATTAAAGACAATTGATTTCACGCTGTAGCACATACCCTCTAACTGTCCCATCGACTTTTCTTGCGCTTGGGTGGCTCGGGGACAGCGAAACCATCGGCTGTCTTATCTGTCTTGCTGTCCACCTTGTCCATCTTGCTGTCCACCTTGGGGTCCACCTTGCTCTCACGATTACAACCCTCTTTCCTGCTTTCACCATTCCGACCGTCGTTTGCACCTCGGCTCTCTCCATGTCGGCTGCCACCTCCTCCGTGCCTACTCTCCCCATGACGGTGGCCGTCAGCATGACGGCTGCTGCTTTCGGGGTAGCGGTATCCATCTCCATGGCGACCACCCTCTCCATGACGTGGACTGTCGCCATGCCGATTGCCACTCTCTCCATGAGCATGACGGCTGCCACCCCGGTTCTCCGTGTATCTCTCTCTCTTCCCATTGCCTCCCCCAGGCCCTTCTCGGCTGTTACTCCCTGAAGCTGTATTGTTGACTCCCTGGGCTCCAGCAGAAGGGTAGGTCACTGGAGCACCGCTGAGGTTCCCAGTATTGCCAAAGCCTGGGATGCCCTTGGTGGCACTGGCAAGGGGGCTGTCTGGACTGTTATGGCCCTGCTGGGCTGAATTAGTTGGGACGGAATTCAAGCTCCCTGCACTAGTCCATCCACTTGCGCCAGCAGCAGAGCTTCCCGCCTTCTGGTTGCTTAAGCTGGCAGCAACAAAGTGACTCTTGTACTGTGACTGAAAGAGAGACAACAAGAGCTAAGACAGTGGTTCAAGAAACTTGGATATGTGAAGCTTGGTAATGAGAAAGTACATAGAAATTCTATGCTATCCTGGCACTATGAGCATCCCGATGGCCCCACAACCCTGTGGTTTCTATGTTCCTCTATTAATGAGAAGAAATCTAGGGACCTAGCTGAAACATCAGTCTGAAGGCAGATAAAATGCATAAATTAAGGCTCAGCTGGTTAGCTTGCTAACTGGAGGGGTGGAAGGATAAGTATACATGGGTTCAAAGTTAAGAGCTCCAGAACCAAACTTGTCTTAGCTAAAAAAAAAAAAAATGGCAATTATTCTCAATCAGCTTACAAGAGCCTTAGAGGTGGGCAATGCTGTCGGCTGTTGAGGCAGGGCAGGACCGCCAGCCCTGCTGCAGTACCAACAGTCCCAAGCTCTGGGATGACGGATGTCCCCGACCAGATTTCCTAGCTTCTACACCTGCAGCTCTATGTAAGCTATTATGAAGTTGACATTCAAAACTGAAAGCAGTGAGAAGGCCTTAAGTCTAGCATCAAGCCTACAAGCTCAGCTACCCTCCCTGAAAGACTAGGCCCCTCATCACTGTGCAAAGCTCTT
Source organism: Neomonachus schauinslandi (assembly GCF_002201575.2). Taxonomy (NCBI): domain Eukaryota; kingdom Metazoa; phylum Chordata; class Mammalia; order Carnivora; family Phocidae; genus Neomonachus; species Neomonachus schauinslandi. The sequence goes on along the minus strand of NC_058417.1, from coordinate 45,129,002 downwards.
TTAGCTAACTCCTTAATTTCAGACCTGGAAAGCTGCTTTCATTGCTGTCAGCCGATCTCCCATGGCTCCTGTGGAGGGCTTGTAGGCCTCATAATTGCTCATCACATTATTGTTGTTTCCTCGGTCCTTTAAAAAAAAAAAAAAAAAGCACACCCATGAGGACAGAATGAGCAGGAAAGCTCACTGCCAGACTGGGCCTCATATCCTGGAAACAAAGTGGGCACTGCAATGGCAACAGGATATATTTTGTGGGAAAAGGTACAGTAATAAATACTTAAAAATGCTTATGCCTTTTAACCCAGTAATTCTGTTTTTAGGAATTAACCCTAACCCCGAAGTCAGATTATGCCCAATGCTGATCATATGGTTTTATTTACACACACAAATACAGTGTTTCTGTAATTCTGTAAAGCTTTATATGCTCAGGTTGAAGAGGCCACAAGGCAATATATAGCATATGCATATAGCCTATACATGGCTCAAGCTCTGAATCCACTCTTAAAAGCCTGAGTCTCAGTTTCAACACTTACTGCAGTATAACCTGGGTGCCTCTGTTTCATGATCAGTACACCTGTGCTCACTGGGTGGTTGTGAAGACTGAGTTAACATGCATGACTGCTTGCCATGGCTCAACATTAGCTATCACTACCAATGGTGTCCCGTGCATCGTCACTGAGAGGTGTGAGCAGATTCTTTATCAAAGACACCAAGTAAACAATAATGCTCCACAAATAAAAAGACTGGCAGCTTTCTTCTTTGGTTTAGGAATCAAAGTGACAGGAAACAGGCAGTTAAGCAAGCCAGTAAGGGGGCGCTTTCATTACCTGTTTTGTGAGAAAAGCTAGCTCTCATTTCTGATGCAATTTCCCACAGAGTGTAGGAAGCATTCTGGAGTCAGGGTTCCCAGCAGCAGACTCTAGGCCAGTGCTGGAGGGCTTGTCAAGTTTCTGATTCACCAGGTCTGGGGTGGGGCACAAATCTGCATTTACTGCTGGTCCAGGGACCACAATTTGCAAACTGATGTTAATCTAGACTGATTTCCTGAGCATATCTAGTCACCAAGTACACAAAGGTGCTTCTCTAAGACAAAGTCACAACATTCCTTGTAGACGGGGTTCTGAACTCACTGAGGCTTTCTCAGGTAGAGGAGGACGGTCATAACATCCTCCAGGACTTGGGAGCAGCCCAAAGGGCGCTGCCGTCTGGACTCACCGTGTTCTCTGAGCCTAGGCCAGGCCGCTCCCTGTAGCCTAGGCCGCCTCCACCAATGTTCAGCTTTTTGCCTTTTCCTCCTTTAAAGCGGGATTTCCGAAACCAGGCATTCTGCATTGAACACAATTCAAGGTTAGGCCATGGGAGGAAGAGGCAGCCAGAGGAGGACATCATAAGAAACAAAGTGGGAGGGAAGAAAGTACTGGTTCATCTGTAGCCAGTGTATTTATGGCAACTGTTCACAGGAACCACAGACGAACTTCTTTTGGGAGTTTAGTCTACCAAATTTGTCAGGAGGCCCAGCTCCTTATCTGAGGCTTCCATTACTGCTGTTTCTCAGGGCCTCCAGGAAGGGAAGTGAGTAGGTAAGCCTCAGATGGAGAGCACGTACTCTGGCCACTTCTAACTTCCTAGAGGAACCATTTCTTAATCTAGACATACTACTGGATATACACGTTTGGAGCTTAAAAGAGGGCTCAGAAGTGAAAGAAAAAGACCATGTGAAGTGAGGTTCACCAGAACTGGCTCTAGGGGCAGATGTCCAGGACCACTAGCAACGTAACTGAAAGTTTTATGTACCCATAGCCTGAAGCGTCCCTTGAACTTGATCGCTGCCAGCACCCTATGAATCAATTTATGTTCTTTTCACAGAATGCAAATACCAGTGGGAGAGGTAGCCCTTTATCTAACAATCACATGTTACAATCTAAGTGAAGTCCTTGAGAGGTAGGGCTGGCTTCAGAAAGGCACTGACCAGGGAGGCTGATCACACAGTCTGAGAGCACAGGAAGCCTAAGGCACAAAGAGACATAGAAAAAGCCAAAGACAAGATACATCCTGTTCAAAAATGCAGTTTACGATGGGCTCTCTGTACCCAGGAAATGGAAGGAAACATTATTTTACTCCTTCCTGCCATGCAAGTCCTCTACTCCCAGAACCCAGAGTATGGGCAGTAATACCATACTTTAAGTGCAGAACGGATTGACCGTTCTGTGCGCTGACTTATGAACCTAAAAAAGACATAAATTTAGGGCGCCTGGGTGGCTCAGTCGTTAAGCGCCTGCCTTCGGCTCAGGTCATGATCCCAGGGTCCTGGGATTGAGCCCCGCATCGGGCTCCCTGCTCGGCGGGAAGCCTGCTTCTCCCTCTCCCACTCCCCCTGCTTGTGTTCCTGCTCTCGCTGTCAAATAAATAAAATCTTTAAAAAAATAAAAAATAAAAATAAAAAAGACATAAATTTCTACTATCAGAATGTGTATACTGAACCCATTTGTAATTTGGGGACTCCATATATTAAGATGACTCAGTATTTACTTCAGTAGAATGTCTAGCTTAGTTTTAGATTGGTAATCAATGTGGTTAAAGGTCTGAGACCTAAATCAATGAGAAATAGTTAAATACATCATATTTTCTTAAGATGTCACACATTTTTAGCCCCTCAAAAAGACTGGGAGAAAGGGCAATAAGGGGAAAATAGCCATCTTTGAGATTAAACTTACAAGTGTGCTATGGGGCAAACAGGCAGAAATTTCAGAGGGACAGATTTTAGCACAAAGAAAGGAATAAGCTTTTCAAATCAATGTTGCTGGAAAAAGAGATAAGACAGACCAAATGAATTTTAATGTCCTACAGTACTGATCTGTTCCTCCTAAGCACTGCCCCCACCCACAGCCCTAACTTTTCTGTCATGGGTCTATGTTAGCTCCTCAGGCTTGCTGAGTTTTTGTTTTTTTTTTTTTTACTAGTTTTAGAACCTCGAGCCATCCTAAGTGTACTCAGCCCCTCACCTGCATTGCCAGATCTAGGAGTTCCTTGGAAACATGCTGATTGGCTCCTTCCAAGTTCCGGACAAGGTCACCAGCAAAATTGCTGTCCTTGGGGGTCAGTAAGGTATAAGCCACGCCTTTCTCACCCGCTCGTCCTGTGCGGCCAATCCTATGAGTGTGAGTATCAATGTCTCGTGCCACGTCATAGTTAATAACAGTCTTAATTGAAGGAATGTCCAGACCACGGGCTGAAATAAATACCAAATTCTTTTATCCTTCAGCAGGAGTCAAAACACCAAAGTAACCCAAAATGCTAGCCCTCTAAGAACGCACATTCCTCTTGGTTTGGTGAGCTAATAAGATCCAAGCATTTATGGGACGCCTGGGTGGCTCAGTCAGTTAAGCATCTGCCTTCAGCTCGGATCATGATCCCAGGGTCCTGGGATCAAGTCTCACATCGGGCTCGCCGCTCCATGGGGAGCCTGCTTCTCCCTCTGCCTCTGCCTCTGCCTCTCTGTCTCTCATGAATAAATAAATAAAATCTTAAAAAAAAAAAAAAAGATCCAAGCATTTAAGTTGCCCTTCTATGATGCTAGGCTGTCTAGCGTCAGGGACACAGGCCTTCTGCCATCGATAACCTGCCATGGCTTCTCTCTTGCTCTAGGAATGTGTAAAATAATGAAAGCCAGCATCAAATTGGCTTGAAGCTGAAAAATTATCTCCTTTTTGGGGAAAAAATACCAGTTTTAAGGGTAGCTATTAAAACTGAGAATAAAGCCAAAAGTCATACTTCAAAAAACTTTTTTTTTTAAAGATTTTATTTACTTTTTAGAGAGCGAGCGAGAGAGAAACAGCATGAGAGGGGCGAGGGTCAGAGGGAGAAGCAGGCTCCCCACTGAGCCGGGAGCCCGATGTGGGACTCGATCCCAGGACCCTGGGATCATGACCTGAGCCAAAGGCAGACGCTTAACCATCTGAGCCACCCAGGCGCCCACAAAAAACTTTTTGATCTTGAGTGAAGTATGCCCGATCAGTATGACACTGGCTCAACAATTTTTTTCCTCCGAGTATCTTTTAACTGCAGGGATTCTTTCTTCAAAGAGAAACATTAAGTGCAAGTAGTACCCAGAGCTCCAGGTTGTGGTCAATGGTCTGAGCTCCATTCAGGGTGGGGTGGCCAGCCAGGCCAGTAAAGTGCCTCCAGTCAGACTGCTCAGTGCTCTCTCTTTTTTTTTTTTTAAGATTTTTATTTGTTTATTTGTGAGAGAGAGACAGTACAAGCAAGAGGGAGAAGCAGGCTCCCTGCTGAGCAAGGAGCCGGACTCAATCCTAGGACCCTGGGATCATGACCTGAGCCGAAGGCAGATGCTCAACGGACTGAGCCCCCCCCAGGCGCCCTCAGTGCTCTAGCTCTTACATGGCAACACAAAACACCCTTACGGCGCAGGGCCATGAGGTCACCAGGGAAGGTCATACTCTACCTGCAACATCTGTGGCCACCAGGACTGGGATGTCCTTTTTCTTAAAGTCTGAAATGACCTTGTTTCTTTCACTCTGATCCATGTCCCCATGAAGCAGCCCAAGATTATGACCCTCCTGCTTAAGGTTATTGGCTAGCTCTTCAGCATTGGCTTTTTTAGTAACAAACAGGAGGACACTTCCTGAAGAGGTAAATTCCACCAGACGCCGGGTAAGCCAGTTCCATTTACTAGGCCCAGAATGGAGAATTTCTACAATCTGTGTCACATCTTCATTCGCCTGAAAAGAAACAGATGACTGTGACATTTGTACCAAAAGGCACCTGAACAAGGACCAGACATCATTTTCCACCCCCACAGAGAAGAACCTTAAATAGTCCCTCTTCTCCTCGGGCCTTCTTTGAGCAAGTCAAGCACAGCTCGAAACCTACATCCCTTCTCAAATCACTGTGCTCTACCTAACTATTCATAAGCCCCAATACTCTGCAGTACATTGTTATAGGCATATTCAGATTATTTATTACTAATAAATTTAGCTCCTTTTCTGTCCTTCCCACTCACTGCTCCTAGTACTATTCATACACACATAGAAGGCACTCAAGAATGAAAAGCAGACAATGTCAGAACACCAACTAACTGCACAGAACTTTAAAAATAAACATGGTAAGCAACTTCAGGAATTCTCAAGGGAGCCAAATTTTCCACATAGGACATATGCAAAGGTAAATACCATGAACTCATTTTCACCAGGCCTTTCAAGTCACCTCACTCCTCCTCCAATCATTTAAAATGTCCGTTCCATCCTGTCTTCCAGGCAAAGCCTGCTTCACCCCGCAGCAAAGTTTTTTTTTAAATTTTTATTATGTAAAATTTTAAACATTCCAAAAAAATGAACATAATCACCTCCTATGTACCCATCACCCAGCTTCAACAATTATCCATATTTTGACAATGTAGTTGTCTCATCTATCCTCCTAACCTTGTGTTTTTTAAAAATAAATCTGATGTATAACATAGTAACATGTTTTCCCTCTCAATAGTGAGAAACTAATTCCATGTCTCCAAAATATGAAAAATAACCTGTTGGGGTCCCATCTAGCCTTGCTTTTTAGGGTTACCTCTCCAATGTCTCCCTGCACCACACGAATAGGGTCGATCAGGATGTCTCTGGCCAGTTTTTCAATCTTTTTCCGAAAAGTTGCACTGAATAAAAGAGCTAAAAGGTAAAGTAAATTCTGTTAAAGAAACAGTATGACTTCGTTTTTGAATATCCACTAAGCGCCTCCTATTGATACTCAGAATTATTCAGTTTTACAAAATAAACCCACCTGAACTTTCAATTTAGTTTCAAAATTGATTCACTAAGGAAAAAAGCATTTTCCTTTTTCTATTTTTATACATTTTCAGTTAAGACAGGGACTGTCAGCATGGTTCGAAAAGGCTCCTAACTTTCTATCAGCAGCCCTGCACTGTGCTTTAACTCCACGTGCTGATAAAACCATGTAACTTGGGACAGCTCATTTCATTCTCAGGCTTGGATTATCATCTACAAAAACGAGTGAGTTATATCTGATGATTTCTAAGGTTCTGTGCAGCTCAAACTTTTTATCTCCTCCTCATGGTTCTCACCAGTACACACATGATCATTTCTGCTGCCATACTGTGAGTGCTTATAAAATACATAGGTGTTTAATCTGAACACAAATGTGACTTAATAAAACTGCTTCATACATACTCTGTCTGTCAGGACGGACATGACTTGCTATGGATCGCACCTGGTACTCTGGAAGAAGTAAAGCAGTAAAATTAACATTATAACTCTATACGATGGGTTGGGATGCCTGGGAAAAAGTCCTTTTACTAAAACTCTTCATATGAGAAGTTGTAACTATTAAGGAAAATGTGAAACTCATAGGCCTATCATTCAGTATGAAACCCAGAAATCCTTTCCCCTCCACCCGGCTAAGCTAGGCCCAGTGGTATTTTAATCAATAAAGATGGGTTATTCAGAATTTCCACACAGCTGGGAGGACAGAGAAGCAAAGAGCCTTGAATGATATGACATCTACTACTAAGAACACAGACCTTGACCTCCACAATCAAAGGCATATGAATAAAAATAAAGCATAGAGAAAATATTCCCCCTATATACAAAGGCACTTTCAAAATGTCTGTAACCCAGTCAAGCCTAACATACTTCCTGAGAGAACACCTAAAAATAGTTAATGGCTTAGCTATATCTCTACGGTCTAATCCTATACAACAGGAGTATTTTTAGCATCTCTCATACAGAAAAAAAAATGCTAAGTCTAGAAAGACAAGAACAAACCAAGTATCATGAGGATGGGGACAGAAGAAACTGGTATTAAAGGCATACCAAATCCCATGTCAAACATGCGATCTGCTTCATCAAACACAAGGTAAGAGACTCTTTGAAGATTGGTAGCTTTCTTCTTCACATGATCAATTAGTCGACCCTATGAGATCCAGAAAATGAACAGTTAAGTATAATTAAAGGCACTTACAAGAACTTTCTCAATTGTACCCCTGGCAAAAGTGCTAATACTCCAGTTGTCAACTGTAATAGACACTGGGTCTGACAGACTCAGACTTTATGCACTACAGAGCATAAAAGAACAGAAAATTTGAAAACTTAGTTTTGGGAACACGGCCAGAACTATTTTGTGGGGCATTCTAAAATGACCTAATTTAAAACCTTATTGATGGGTTTTAATGTTTAGACTACACTCTTTTAGGAACTATGACCAAACTCCAAATTGTATGGTCCAAAGACCATCTTCTTTTTGATTCTCAATGCTCTCAAGTAACCATAGATCCATTTTCTAGGAAAGCATTAAAAAAAAAATCTGAAGTAGAGGGGAATCTATAGCTACTAACATACATGTCAGAGAATCTTAATGGATTGCTATTCTAGTCAACCAATCAAAATTAAACCAATGCCACAGGCTGTCATTTATCAGAGTATTCTTGACCCTGCTTTACCCCACATTTTGGGGAGCATTCCATTCAATAACTAACCCCTTTTCCATACCAAGAGTGGCTGAGAAGCCATTTGAACCCAAGACATACTTACTGGGGTACACACAACAATCTCTGCCCCTTCCTGAAGGGCCTTGGCCTGCTCCCACATGCTCCCTCCTCCATATACAGCGACTGATCGAAGATTATATGCTTTCCCAAACCGCTTACATTCTGCATGGATCTGCAAAGTTGTTGACATAATGACATAACAAACCAGAACACTGACCAATACCCAAAAGGGAGTTCTAAAAAAACCCAAAGAATGTGATGTCCTAGAAAATCAAAAGCTAGAAATAATGCTTTATAATCACATTTTTATTCATAAAGTAAATGAACAGAGCACCACTGTCACATCCCAACAGGCTATCTGCAACCTTGTCTTGATTACTCTTTTTTTCTTTTAAACTTTACTTCCTGACCTTGTCATTGCCTTTTTACCCAAGCAAAATGAATTAACCCAGGAGGAAAACATTGGGAACTTAAAATACAAGTAATTCCCATATATTTTTTCTCTTAACACAGTTCTAGGGAAAAATATGTGTTTGGTTGTATAGAAAATATATAACATAATATTTTCCAAAAGTTTCCTGGTAGCACAACAACGTGAATGTTCTTCATGCTGCAGAACCATATACTTAAAAAAATTATTAATTAAATTAATTATTTTAAAAATTTCACATTTTTAAAAAGTTTCCCAGTTAATTCTACCCTCTTGACTGACTAGTCCCTTGCTAGTTCACATACAAAAGGGGGCATTCTACACAAAGTACATACCTGCTGGCAAAGCTCCCTAGTAGGACACACTATCACTGCAATTGGCCCATCACCTGGTTCCAATTCCTTCTGGTCCATTATATGAATCAACATGGGCCAGATAAAGGCTGCAGTTTTTCCACTGCCGGTTTTGGCAATACCAATCATGTCTCTACCACTTAATGCCACAGGCACACCCTAGAGGAAAAATAAAGTATATCCATTCTAAACTTTCAATTTTAAAGATGTACTGAAAGAAATCCTGGGGAAATCAATGACATTCATTTCCAATGAAACACAAATATCCTGATGGGTTATGCTGGCTATAAAATAAAAAGGAATACCTGGCATTTCCATAAACTTCTTGATTTATAGGAAATAATATTATCATTCTCTACATGTGGGTCATCCACTATTTACAAAATATGAATGACTCCCTATGCCTGAGATACAGAAATGAAAAACTGCAATGTATACTGTAAGTGGGTTGCTAAAATAAAAAAATTTTCCCCTTGAGAACGTAAAGACTAGGTCACTCATCCACATACAGGAAATTCTTATATTCTGTGTAGGAATCAATAAATCCCATATATAGGTGGAAAACAGAAGTTATGACTTCCAGTTATAAGTGAGAATTTTCAGGTCACAAAGGAATCCTAATCACTGACAGTGTGTTGTCTACACGCAAATATTTTTTAAGTTTAGGCCTAACAAACTGCTTTCTTCAGGTCATATTTTCAAGATATTTAGCAGATACAAAAGAATATTTCCCAGCCCCTGTAGCGACATCTTAGAATGGTCAATAATTCATTTTTTTTTTTGCTCTTTGATTTTTAAAGGTTTCAAAAATACTCTTGGATTTCATCTATGTTCTCTTTTCCCCCTTAAAGCAAAAGTTGGAGACTAAGCCAGAGAGGAAATATTTAGATACCTTCTATCTATGCCAATATAATTTTGGGCTATACGCTGTTTTACTGCTTTGACTTGTTTGTAAAATAAATATGATTACTGAGTATCATCCTACTTTGTGTTTCTTTCACTATGTTTTACTTACCTGGCACTGTATTGGAGTGGGCTGTGTGTATTCAGATTTCCGAATCTGGTGCATAAGTTGTTCATCAAACCCAAAGTGAGCAAAACTACTTCCCGGTCTAGGAGGCGCAGCACCAGAGACCTAGAAATAAAGACAACCCCCAGGAGTGACTCGTACTTCAAAATGAGCAGCATCAGAAGTTCAACAGTGTTTACCTGGAGCTTGTACTTCATTTGAGTATACAGAAGGGAAAATAGGAAGTCTGTGGTCAAAGGTGCACACTGTTTGAAAAGGTAGAACTCGAGTGATAATGGACCTAAAGCATTACATAAAAAAACTCCATGATATAATATTCCTGAGATAATTGTCGTATGATTTAAAATGATTAAGTGCCTAGAAATCTCTTAGATCAGAATTTTCTTATAAGAAATAAAAATATTGCTCAATGAATTGGAAGAAGTCATGAATACTTTTTTTTTTTGCCATTTTGCATAACTATTAACCAGATGGTAGAAAAAAACAAAATATACTCTTGAAATAAAATGAACTCCAAACAAGACATGTCTATACCCACTGGTTACAATCTACTGTCTCCATTTTCAATTCTGCCTAAAGAGTTAGTGTCCCACTTAATGACAGGCCAGCCACCATCAAACATTGTTCAAACTGTACCCAGGTGAAGAACGGGGCTTATAACCTCCATGTTGACTTCAACAGTAGTAACCCTGCAATGCTTCTAATACTGATTATGTCTAATCAGGATTTCACTTAAAAGGTTTTTTTTGAGGGGGGGGGGATTACCCTTGGAAAATAGACACTACATGCATATGCACACATCCTTTCTCAGAAAACAGGTTCAAACATCACACAGAAATTGGCAAGGCAGACAGAGGCCAGAAAGCTGTCCGCACTAGAGTAGATATTACTGTATTATATGTGTTTCACTTAACATCTAGCAGTACCCTAAACAATGTGGCTAATGGGCAACCCAAAACTTTTTGGCAGACAATTAAAAACTATTATTCTGAAATCAGTGCATATTTTAAGAAGGTGTTAATTTCTTCTAGTATTTTAAAAAAGTGTGCTACATAATTTGAGAAGTATGTCTTAATTTTAAAATATTCTAAGACTTCACATACTGTTTACATCTATTAATCCTGTCTCCTCTTCTGATGATGGGGACTCTTACCCTTCATTTCCAGCCCACCCAACACAGTTCCTAGCACACAGTACTCATTGCAGTAACACCTGCTGATTAATTTTAAGGTCACAATGACTTCTTACTCCAACACAAGATACAAAATTGACTGAACACGTATAGCAGTCACATGTGTTGCATTAGAGAAAAAACAATCCTATCCTAAAATAGCTGGAAGACTAAAACAATAAGATCAAGACATAGGGGCCTATAGGATATAGTTATTACTCTATCAAAGATAGTCCAAGAACCATTAGAAAAGAAGGTTATTTTAGTTTGGATAAGCAACAATACTAACCCTGGACTAACATTAATATAAGAATATATGGCTTAGGGACGCCTGAGTGGCTCAGTCGGTTAAGAGTCTGCCTTCGGCTCAGGTCATCATCCCAGGGTCCCAGGATCGAGTCCCACATCGGGCTCCCCGCTCAGCAGGGGAGTTTGCTTCTCCCTCTCCCTCTGCAGCTCCCCCTGCTTGTGCTCTCTCACTCTCTCAAATTAATAAATAAAATCTTAAAAAAAAAAAAAAATCGGCTTAATGATTGACTTACCCGAAGATTGAGCTTATGACGGAGATCTATTAGCTGCTGAGGGGTGAGGTTGGTTATCTCTTCATGCTCATTGTAAAAATTTTTTTCAAATGGTGGATAGTCAATCTGCAGGTCCAATTATTCAAAGTTAGTCTAGAATTCAAGAGTCAATCCTGTAAGTTTGATTTTAATGCAAAATAACCTTTTACACATATTACATAAGTAAAGCCTTAACCAGCAAGAGAGGACAAAGGAATTCACTTATTCATGATACACATCCCAAATGTACAGCCAGTATCTTTTTCTATTTCCATTTTCAGTATAAACACACACCAACCTACTTCCTAAAGAGACTCAAGGACACCTCAGATTTGAACCACTGTGATGCAGACTAAGGAATCTCTATAAAGCCAAAGGCCTCAGAAGACAAGTATTTTTTTTGTTTTATTTATTTTTAAATTTAAATTCAATTTACATGTAGTGTATTATTAGTTTCAGAGGCAGAATTCAGTGATTCATCATTCTTATATAATACCCAGTGCACATTACATCACATGCCCTCCTTAATGCCCATCACCCAGTTACCCCATCCCTCTACCCACTTCCCCTCCAGCAACCCTCAGTTTGTTTCCTATGGTTGAGAGTCTCTTATGGTTTGTCTCCCTCTCTGATTCTGTCTTGTTTTACTTTAGAGGACAAGTGTTTCAAAGACATTCCAGCTTATAACACTTAAATATATTTTGGAATATGCTCTTCACCTAGCTCTAGCATTTAAAAACATTTCTAATAGTTCCTTTGAGAAGAGCTCTGCCTTTAGAGGGAGTTCTATTCTTTTTAAAAACATGAAACTCTTTATATAACTTTTAAAAAAATGTATGGCTAAGTATTTCCAATTCCAAAGAAGTCATTCCTGTTACTCTTTTCATAACTTACTCTACTGAGACTATAAAAATAAGCCTATCACCACTTATGAATTTGGCTAAATGATTCTCTTTAACCACACAAGTGGTCTACAATAAATTACATTAATTCTGGCTATAGCCTAAAATTATCTTTCTATGGTATTATCAACAAAAAAGAAATTCAAGTTTTAGAAGTTCTCCTTTAGCACCACGAATAGGCAGAACCTTTTGTTACGTTCCCCACCACACCTGCACTAAGCTAGAACAGTATTTTCCTCAGTTCTCTTCTCTTTTTCAGAACGGAAGCTCCATGAGGGCAGAAGTGTCTTTGTTCACAAACTGTATGTACAAATATGTAATTTTTTTGTTATACATATGTATGAAATGGATAAATAAATAAATATATGAATAAATACATGAAATGAATGTGAAGAAAGCTACTTAGAGGCAGAAGGGCTATCCTTTCCTTACTTCTGGTCTCTCCTGGCAGACTGCCCACACTACCTGAGGACAACTGTGGGCTCCCCCAGTAGGATGATGAGGTTTGAGAGCTTCGTCAAGTATCTCAAACATCTTATTAGATGATTATTTCAAGTACTTGTGTGTTTTCCCTTATTAGATTTTCATCCTTTATCATGGATGCTTCCTCCCACATCAGTTTCACAGATTTAGTTTCATTTGCCACATGTAAAATACCAAGGCATTATTTGGTAGCATCTGTGCAAAAGGAAACATTTAAAAAATTGAGTATAACCCATACTCCAGTCTAGACCGGTAGCTCTCAAAACGTGTTAGTCTCAGGTGCCCTTTACACTTCACAAAAACACAACAAGCTTTTGCTTATGTGGGTTTTATCCACTGATAGTTACCATATTAAAATTAAAATTGAGAAAATTCTTTAAGATTTATTCATTTAAAAATAATAAAACACCATTACATTTTAACTATAAAAGCTTTAATTTTAAAAAAGTCATAACCTTGCTTTACATTTTTACAAATCTCTTTAACGTCTGACTTAAAAGAAAATGGTCCCTACTATATTCAAATTCTTGTGATATATTGCTTTGACTGAAGCCTACGAAGAAAATCTGGCCTCACAAAGGTATGTAATTAGAAAGGGAAGAGAGTATTTATTTTTAATAGTCTTTTCAAATTCTTGTGGATTTTTACTCCTTTGATAGTATACTGCGCCTTAAAAAGTGGTCACTTCTTAAAAGGTATTTTCATTGTATAATCTGACACCACATAAATAATCTTTCCACATTGTTATATTATAATCCATGGGTCTATCACGCACTTTGAATGAAGACTTTACTCACGCACGATTTCATAAAATCATGCACTGACTATTTGAAAATATTGGTTCACAGAGGTAGTACACAGATCATCCACATGGTGAAACATTTCACAATACAATAAAAAAAAAAAAAACTTGTTTATCACCATTAATTTCATTACAACAGACTTTAAGATTGGAAAGCTGTTAAACTCTGTCTAGTGAATAGAAGTTTCCCAAATTCTAATTTTCACTTGAAAGTTTGAATTCCTATCATTGGCAATAAACATTTTCAATGGTTTGCTTTGGAAAGTCATTCATTTTCTCAAATGAAAATGGTGTTCCATGGAAAAAAGCAAGTTAGGTCAGCTTACAACTCAAATACCTATGTGCTTTTCCTAGAGACAACTATCCTGTTCTGGCATGCAACAGAAATGCTTTATTCATACTTCTCGTTTTGTCACATGGAATAAAAAGAACCTAACACAAGGGTCAAGATTTAATAAATCATAATTTTTAGTTTCATCAAGGATATTCTTAAGTGAAGCTGGTTTTTTTTTTTTTTTTAAACTGTGATAGTGTGACAGGGAAGAACATAACCACTATTAGAAGAGTGGTAACACTGGCTTGATTCATTCGTGCTAAGGTTTCAGCAGTGCGACCTACCCGTGCTTTTAGCTATCGATGCAGATGCTGATGTATTGGAAAAGGCAAATTATGCTGGATTATGAAAATTCTTTTGACTCTGCAGACTCCCTGAAAAGATCCTTGTAGGAGTCCTTGGACCACACTTTGAGAACCACTATCCTAGATCTAGACTAAGGCATGCAAGATCTAGTCTGATATTTAACCTGAATGGAACACTTTTTTTTTTTTCCTTCAAGTGGGTATACTGATATCCTCATTCTTTTTCCTGACTTAAGGAAACTGTAATTCCTGGCTCCACTTTGAAGGAACAGCCTCTCACCTGCCCCAGATCTGAGAGAAATAAAGATTTACAGCAATTAAAAAACAAATGCAGGCCCAAGGGCTCATTTTGAAAGGTAAACGATGGTCTGGAAAACAAGTGCAATTGCTTAAAAAATATTCTTAGCCTAAAATCTAATGGGAGCAAGCGATTCAGCTGTGGCTTGAATAACATAAGCTATAAAGCTTCACTTCCTGACTCAACCACTTAGCAGAGATGAGAAGATCCCAAAGAACAAATATTTTCATGACATAAGGAGTATGAATCAGGATTACTCAGATATTGAGAAAACCTAAATATTAAAACTGAAGAGAACGATCAGCTTTTGAAATAAGAATCAAATTCAGCAAGAAACACCATACCTCTGAATGATCAATGGGAGGAAGAGGATCAATGATTTTTTTGGAAGGTGCAATTGGATTTCCATCACTATCATATTCCAAATTATCTTCTTCCTCCTCCTGAACCACACCAGCAGTTGGGTTCTCTGCCATGTACCGAAAATAAGCTTCCTGCAGGAAAGCACAAGAACATAATCATACCCAAATACAACTAAGAACATCTCTGCTCCTGTAATTAGTGCACAGAGTGTACCAGATGACTGCACAGTTTAAATACCTACCAAGTAAGGCAAGACTTATACTAGCAATGATTCCTTTAACAATAGCAGTATTCAGAGGGACAATCAAAAGAAACGAATGAGACAATTAGTACTACACAATGATTTCACTTGTTTAACAAGACTTACAAAGCTGTCTAGCCCACAGCCTTCCTGGGGTGGGGTGTCTACCTACCCTGCCCAGAGCTGTGGAACATGCTGTGGACTGACCAATCCAAGTTTGGAAGTTGACACTGATTAGAAGGGTCACAAACCTGGAAAGGGCTACTGTTCACTCTGGTTCCCTTCTCACCATCCCACAACTGAACAATGGGAACAAAAATACTGAAGGACAGTCATTAAATTAATGTGCCATCTTGAGATACAAGAATCACAAACAGAACCCTTAGAAAGAGGTAGAGGTTAGATGTTGCTAGAGGCCATCAGGAGATCCCACACTACTTCTTGATTTAGAAGCATAAACAGTAATTTTGGGAAAAAAAAAAAATCAAGCTGAATAAAGGTCATATTTGTTTTTGATGTCATAGTTGATGAAAAGTTCCATCTTCAACATGGGGGGAAAGCTATGTGAATTTTTCTATTACCAATCAGTCACACATGTAGAAAAGGAGGAAGTCACATGACATTCCCTGGTGACTGTCAGGAATGGCCATTTCAGTGAAGGCAAGCTCTAGCTTGTCCCCAGTACAGACTTTGTGGGGTAAAAATAAAAGATAGAAATACTGCATAGGAACTCACTTGGTCATCTTCCTCTTCAATGTCATCTCGAATACCCCTGGAAAAACAAGCGGAGAAACAAACTTCCCTGCAAATGTTCCACATACCCAGCTCCATACTTATAGCAGATTAGTGTTGAATTCCATACAGCACAGGAACTCTCAACACTAACAATAACAAAGCAGCAATAAGCAAACTGTACACTATCCATCCATCATATATGTGTGACTTCACTCTGTAAGCTGCAGTTTGCACTCTTTTGAATGGGATGATATGGTACCCTAGAAACATCAATTACTAAAGAGGATATAAGGAGTAAAAACCTTTGCAGATAGATACCCAAGGATCCTAGCTTTGACAACCCCATAAGACAAACACCATGCCGTTGTGAAAGGCTTTTTAAAAAGAAACTGCATTTTATATACATTAAAAAAAACAAACAAACCAATAAACCCTCTATTTGGTATATGCTAAAAAGAATGTCACAATTTTCTTAATGTCCCCCAGAGTTTCTAGCTCTAGAGTAACTGGATTCAGCCAAAATCCTTGGGGACAGAGAAAAACTACCTCAACTCTTCTGTAAGTTTGATACTAAAACTCCTAAGCAGTTCTTGTGGAGAAGGGGGCCATCGCGACTTGCAGCATCTCTCAGGAGCTACAGAAAGTACGGCTGCGTAGTTCCCACAACCATCTGTTTCTAAACAGACTTTCTGCCTAACCTAGAACACTTGCTGTTCTCAAGGCAAGCAAAGTCACCAGTGTAGGGCAGCTGGAAGAGGATACAGCACACAGTAAGCACCAAAGAGAGGGCTGAACCTCCATATGGCGCAGGAACCTTGGGGAGGGCCTGAAGCACTGACTGACAAGTAGAGGGGAAGTCCAACCATGCCTACCTGTGCCTGGTAAGCAAAAGCCTTAAGAGGAGTGTATTCAGCGAGGGAAAGAGAAGAATTCGCTTTCCCAGAAAATAAGGTATTTCAAAGTTCTGATCTGTTGCTAAAGCATATCACTCCTTGAATAAACCAGGTTGCATTATTTATTAATAAAATACTTTATGATATAATCACAATTATTCTTCATAATCAATTACATAGGCATTAACTTATTTTGTATTAATTATGGGACAAAACTCAGAAGAATGAGCCCAAACGTTAGTAATTATGCTCTTTTAACTCCCACTGTAACTCACTCTTATGTCTACTAAAAAACTATTTATAATGAAACACTAACTACTACTCTGCCAAAAAGAATGTTTTTTAATTATTGCAAATGCAAAGACTTTCGTCATCTCTGTAATAAGATACAGGGGTAACTCCAAGTTAAGACATTTGTATACTTTAATTTTTCTCTACAAACTTTGGGGGAATAAGCTTTGCAATACTTTAGCATTGTTCATGTAACCTTTGTGAGGGAGAAGAAAACAACTTACTTTACGTTTTTTCTTTCCTTGTCCTTTTCTTCAAGCCTTTTCATGTCTCTAGCCGCCTGATCCTAATGAAACAAAAGGCCATATGGAATCATATCCACTAAACACATTAAAAGGGGAATTTCTTTACAAAGAACTTTTAGTGGGCGCCTGGGTGGCTCAGTTGGTTAAGCGACTGCCTTCGGCTCAGGTCATGATCCTGGAGTCCCTGGATCGAGTCCCGCATCGGGCTCCCTGCTCGGCGGGGAGTCTGCTTCTCCCTCTGACCCTCCCCCTTCTCATGTGCTCTCTCTCATTCTCTCTCTCTCAAATAAATAAATAAAATCTTAAAAAAAAAAAGAACTTTTAGATTCAAACAAGTACCATCACACTTTTAGCTATGCATTTCAACAACTACATCTTGATGTAATCAAATTGTATTTTGACACTTATTTTTTCAAGAGAAATACTTAATGTTCTAAAAACTTGGCTACATGTGGATTGCATGATTTTTAGCTACAATATTTACCACATATGGAAAAGCTACAAAAAATGCTTAGTCACTTTAAAAAAAAATTACAGCTGTAAAAGGCCTTAAATTCTGGCAAACTAGCCTTTCTCAAAGCATAGCTTAAGACCATTAACATCAAACTACCAATGGAGCTAGTAAAAAAAAAAAAAAAGGCAAATTTCTGGATCTGACTTTGGAAAGACTGTTCTCAACCTGGGGTGATTTTGTCCCCAGTGAACATTTGGCAATGTCTGGAAACGTTTCTGGTTGCTTCTGGGGAGTGAGGGTGGGGGGGGCGGTTGTTACCAGTATCTAGTGTGTAAAGGCCACAGATGCTGCTAAACATCCTACAACGCACAGTCAGCCCCCACAGCAAATTATCAAACCCCAAATGTCAAAAGTCCTGAGGTTGGAAAGCACTGCTCTAAATCTACCAAATCAGAATTCTTGGGGGTGGAGTTAAATGCATGTATTTGCCATTTTCCAAAGGTAATTATTATACACAGCGAATTAATAATCACTGATCTCTTTGTTTTATACATGTGAAAAGAATTAAGTAATTTTTCCAAGGTAAAACACATCCTGCACTATCGTTTCTTATTATAAAGCAACACGAGTTTTTCTGGTTTCCTTGATTTAAAAAAATGTCACTAACTATAACCTGGCATGGTCAGGTGTTCTAGCTAATCGAATGTTCCTGATAAAGAGGAGTTATTTTAAAACTCAATTTTACATATAAACAAATTCACTTTTTAAGAAATTGAGCCAAATATACAATATACTCAAGACTACAACTAAAAGCAACATAAGAAATGGGTCACTAACATTTATAGAACATTTTTAAGCCTACATAAATCTTTTTTTGAAAAAATGGCTAAAAGTAAGTCTTCATCTTAAGTTCAAACACTAGAGAAGTTCACATTTTCTAGTAAAGAATATACCTGAGATCAAGGATTAATGCAATATTGTGACAACACCACTCTGTCCAAGATCAGACAATATCCAATCTCTGTCCTAAAATGAGTGAAACCCCCTTGAATATTATACCAAAAACCACCCTGAAGAATGATACTGTATCAAAGAGACTTACCCTCCTACAGCTTCAACTACTTGAAATGCCAAGCAGGAGAATCTGGGCCATTCTTGGATACTCCCACTCAAAAAGGGTTACACCAAGTTGCATTACTAAAAATTAAATCTGAATTTAAACCAAGAAAAATCAAGAAATGATTCTTCTTATTCATCACTAGGGATTGTAAGATACAATGAAAAACAGCCCTTTGGGAAATGTCTGTATCTCAGAGGGAAAAAAGATCCATATAAGACACCTCAAACATGACATAACATTTATTGCCTTTACTTGCAGAGAGAATCATTTAACATACTTAACTAAACTGCTACCACGTTGCAAAGCACGTGAAACTTGGTGTTATCCCAAAAATACAGTGCTACAAGAACTTAGATATGGAATGACATAGCAGAAAGAAAATGGGATTTGGAGTTGAACTCTGGCTTTGCTACCTATAAAGTGCATACTCTTTAAGAGGCAAATAATCTGAGTTATTCTAAATCAAAGATGGGAAACAGTAATGGGTACCAATCTGGCAATGAAGGAAGTAAACCAGGATAAGAAGTTATTTTGATACAGATGTGCTTTGCTTACACTTTAATAAGTAGGAATATTCCAAAGAAGCACGCTGCAATTTTTCCTGTATCACATGATCCTGAGTCTTTTATTTTCTGTATTTGATAAGACAGAAAAATATTTCCCCACTGTAAGAAAACTAAACACAAGTGTGATGATAAATAGTTGTAAATGGTAGCCTCAATGTCAAGAAGATAAAAGGGACTGACAGTAAGGTGAACTAGAACAAGCAAGCCCTATCTATCTAAAGCAGACAGCCATTTGCTCAACACAAAACTATTTTTGTATTGCAAGAATAGAATGCAGGCTTAGTTTTGCCAGTGTCCACTTTTCAAGAGTCTGAACTTTTAGATAAAATCTTCTAATCTTAAAAATTTTGGCGCCCCCCCCCCCCCCGCCAAATTCTGGCCCACATGTTTAAAAAGCAGTACCTAGACCAAAGAAAAACATCTATATTGGATTCCTTCTTTCCCTCCTTTCTTAGAGATGAGATGTGTCTGAAGACTTTAGGTTACAAGTACCTGAGGAATCTGGAAGGACTTTATTTCATAAACAATGAAGTGACAGTTTTTGAGCAAGAGGAATAACATGACAAACAACATGCTTTATTTAGTCTAATTACTCTGTTTCTGTATACCACATAAATGTGAGAGCAGAGAACTGAAGGCAGGGAGAAAATTTACACCAGGAAAGAGTTAATGAGGGGTGCCTGGGTGGCTCAGTCGTTAAGCGTCTGCCTTCGGCTCAGGTCATGATCCCAGGGTCCTGGGATCGAGCCCGGCATCGGGCTCCCTGCTCAGCGGGACGCCTGCTTCTCCCTCTTCCACTCCCCCTGTTTGTGTCCCCTCTCTTGTGCTCTGTCAAATAAATAAATAAAATATTTAAAAAAAAAAAAAAAGTTAATGAAAGTGTAAAGCAGGCTGACTATAGTGGAAACAGATGCAAAAGATACTATAAAGATTGAGAGAACTTGCCAAATAAGAGGAAAGGTAGCATGATGTACTAGAAAGAGCTAGGTTCTCAGGACTACTAAGCCAGAAAAATCTGGGTCCCAGCTCTGCCACAGGGTACCAATGGGATTTGGGGCAAGGGATTTGAATTACTACAGGGCTCAGTTTTCTTATTAGTTAAAAAAAAATTATATTTTTTTTCCTGTCCATTCCCCATTGTTATTCTGAGGATTAAATGAAGTAACTCATGAACGTGTTTGATCTTCTGGCATTAAGAGGTATATATGACAAAAGAAAGACCTGGTTGAGGAATAAGACTCCAGGGGGATGCCATCCATGTAAAAATGGTCAATGTGATTTAGAAAAGCAGAGCTGAAACCGAAGAGAGACTGTGAGACTAACGACATGAATTATTCACATAGAAGTTAAGTTTTCAAAGTGGACGAGGTCATTAGGGATGTATAAAGAGTGAACATAGCAAATCAATATAGAGAACTACAGGAATCAACATTTTTTAGAAATTGGTAGGGGATCATATAAGTAACAGAATAGTTAAGATGAATATGTAATGAATTTTTTTTGGTACAATGACATGGTAGTTATGTTTTTTAAATGTTACAGAGATACAGAAATACTAATGGATGAAATGATATGCCTGGGATTTACTTTAAAATAATTTAAAAGAGGGAAGAGGGGTTAGATAACACAAGACTGGCTAAAAGCTGTTAACTGATAAAGCAGGGTGAAGGGTACATGGGAGCTCATTTTACTATTCCACTTTTGTATGTATCTGAAATTTTTCATAATAAAAGGTAAATAAATACAAAAGAAAAGTTAGAGAGATGGGAGAAAAAGGACAAAATACAAAATCACAAAAGCCTAGCGAGAAGAGTTTTAAGAACAAAGTGGTTACAAGTTTCAATTTCTACAGGGAGGTCAGGATGCTGGTAATGTTGATAATAAGAAATAAACATTGAAAGTACAGAATACAGAATTCATAATTTTAGCAAGTTCCTCAGAAGTTTAATTGCCTTTAATGCTAGACTGAAGGAGGTAATAATCATTCCATTTAAGAATAGACAAAGAAGGGCGCCTGGGTGGCTCAGTTGGTTAAGCGACTGCCTTCGGCTCAGGTCATGATCCTGGAGTCCTGGGATTGAGTCCCGCATCGGGCTCCCTGCTCGGCGGGGAGTCTGCTTCTCCCTCTGACCTTCCTCCCTCTCATGTGCTCTCTCTCTCTCTCTCACTCTCTCAAATAAATGAATAAAAAAAAAAAAAAAAAAAAAAAGAATAGACAAAGAAATATTAAAACACACAATACAAATTTTGAACCGCCCTTGTTTAAGGGTCACAGTTCAAACTTCCTGAAAATGCTACAGGGTGTGTGGACATATGTTTAAGAAACTACAGAGTACGAGAGGCGCCTGGGTGGCTCAGTTGTTAAGTGTCTGCCTTCGGCTCAGGTCATGATCTCAGGGTCCTGGGATGGAGTCCACATCAGGGAGCCCGCTTCTCCCTCTCCCTCTGCTTCTCACCCTCTCTCTGTCAAATAAATAAAATCTTAAAAAAAAGAAACTATAGCATATGAGAGCAAAATTCTCCCAAGAGAGGGCCAGAAAGAAGAACTAGGTCAATCTGATCTATTTCTAATTGCTGTAACTTAACAAAACAGCCTTGATACTTGCCTCCACTTCGGCCATGAATGCCTCCAAGGGATCGTCATCGCTGTCAGAATCCGCTGGCTTGGAATGGAACTGCTGACGGGTAGGTGAGTTTTCAGCAGGAATGTAAGGTAAATCAACATTGCTAGAGTCTTCTTCCTCATCTTCAAAATATCTGGAAATTAAAAAATACATACATCTGAAAATTAAGATGCATGATTGATAAAGTGAATGTTTAACTTGGGGTCGGTGAATCCTTCATTTAACAAATTTTTATTATGGTATATGTATGTTACTATTAAGAGATCTGAACTATACTTGTTAGAGACCTCCAGGCTTTGGCAAATGACCTACTCTTTTCTTTTTTAAATTTTATTTATTTATTTGAGAGAGAGAGCAAGAGCAAGGAGGAGAGGCAGAGGGAGAGGCAGACTCCCACTGAGCAGGGGCTCCCCGACGCGGCGCTCGATCCCAGAGCTCTGGGATCATGACCTGAGCCGAAGGCAGACGCTTAACCAAATGAGCCATCCAGGCGCCCCTATTATTGTTTAATACATGCAAAATTCTAATACTGCAAAAAAACAGTCACAGCAGATTCTCTCATTTCAATAGTGTCTATTCAAATCACATTTCCAGTTCTGTTAAAAGGGATGAATTTTCAGTAAAAATTTAGTATATCACTGTTGAACAGACACAGCAAATATTAAAGAATATATGCTATGAAAAAATTACTTTTGTATATAAGTATTAAAAACCTACTTTTTTCTTTATAATCCTTAAAAAAATTTTAGCAATATATTCATAAGGCTAGGGACTTTCTTCAGAAGTTCTGGACTACTTTCTGAGGACTGACAGAAAACTTCAAAGATTAATAATAAATGCTCAATCCAAAATCATTCCCCATACTTCTTAAATATTCAGAAAAGACAACTTCATAGCTCTTTATAAACTAAAAACAGAAACACTGTTTAGACCTTATTTCAAAATTAAATAAAACAGTAATACAATGAATATTAAATAAATAATGACTGCAGCTTAAAATTTTAAAGCATTTCAGGTCTTCATGGGAATTATTTAAAAGCTCTAACAACTGTAATGTGCTACATACACATACGTACTGATTTATACAGGTTTCATTTAACTAATGAAAAAGTATCCCTGAACTGGTAAACTGCTCTCTAGAATACTGATCCTTGACTTTGCTAAATCTTAAACGTCTACTTCTGTATTTCATCCCTGCAACATACAAACCTTTAAAAATGCCAGTGAGTGTCCCATCCTGAGCTCTTAAAACAAACAAATAAAAAACAACTCAACTTTCCCCATCTGGGTTGGAAATAATAGCAGTAAGAGATTTCTTCACTTTCAGCAAAGAAATTATCATCTAAAGGAATTAGAGTTCAAACCCTCAAACCCTAGCTTTTTATAACAACCACTCTATCAGATAATCAAGTTAAAAAAGTAATTGTTAAGTATGTTTCCTGAGAACTTTGGCAAAAATCTGAGTAGCTTTTTCTCCCACTATAAGATGTTACAACATAATCGTTTTAAGACCTGGGTGTTGAGACAAACTGTGTCTCTACCAGTTTTGACTACTGCTTGTGTCACAAAACAACTGACATGGGGTCAATAAAAGACTTCAACAAAGGCCATCAAAACCACATGAATTATTTAAAACTCTTCAGCCATATTTAGGTTTCAATAGCCTCAAATCTTTTTTGGAACACGGAAAGATAAAAGTAAGCACACAAGCATTATGTTCCTCACAAATGAGTAAACTCACCAATTTAACTTATTAGGAACACTACAATTCAGTGATAAGCAATTAAAGAAGTCATATTATTATTCGGGGAAACAAATGGTTTCTTTACCTCAGTATCTGTTGACAGAATGAATATCTCAAAGCCCAACCTTGGCTAAACTACCAGGATTACCACTTACGCATTTTCTTCATCAAAGTTGGCCCGTTTAGATCCAATTTTGTAGAAAGAAGGGAGCTGTGGTGGAGCTGACTTTCCAAATCCAGAAGAAGAGCTGGTTGCCCCAAAGGCACTGTGGGACTGTTGTGGGAGTTTGGGTTCCTCCTTCTTTCCAGCACTAATAGCAAAACCTCCAAAGCCAAATCCCCTCTTGGTGCCAGGGCCACCTTTATTCCAGTTCATGGTGTCAATGACTGATCTGTAAGGAAAAAAATACGCTAATAATAAATTTAACCTTATAAATAGCCCACTGATTTTTATGTCTCTTCCCCAACTTCTGCCTACACTTCATTTTCAACTTTTGCCTCTAAATTAAAACTATTTAACTTTGGGGGCGCCTGGGTGGCTCAGGCAGTTGAGCGTCCGTCTCTTAGTTTGATATCTCAGGGTCCTGGGATTGAGCCCTGCATCAGGCTCTGCACTCAGTGCAGGGTCTGCTTGAAGATTCTCTCTCCTTTTTCCTCTGCCCTCCCCACACTCGCACGCGCTCGCTCTCTAAAATAATAAATCTTAAAAAACCCCACAAAAACCAAAAACCAAAAACGACTTAACTTTGTACTTCAGCTATGTGATATGTCAACCCCAACAGAACAGTCACATTTTCTAAAAACACTAAAGAAAGTGCTATTCATTTTTTGGGATCACAGTCTAAACAGGAGTGTGGTATTTAACATTATCCCCCTCAAAAGGATATGACTGCTGTGGCACCTGGGTGGCTCAGTCGTTGAGCATCTGCCTTCGGCTCAGGTCATGATCCCAGGGCCCTGGGATCGAGCCCAGCATCCGGCTCCCTGCTCAGCAGGAAGCCTGCTTCTCCCTCTTCCACTCCCCCTGCTTGTGTTCCTG
Source organism: Neomonachus schauinslandi (assembly GCF_002201575.2). Lineage (NCBI taxonomy): Eukaryota > Metazoa > Chordata > Mammalia > Carnivora > Phocidae > Neomonachus > Neomonachus schauinslandi. The sequence continues at coordinate 45,104,512 of NC_058417.1, read as the reverse complement.
CTCATGCTATCTCTCTGTCAAATAAATAAAAAAAAACCTTAAAAAAAAAAAAAAAGAATAAGACTGCTAATTTAGCATCTTTAAGCTGCCAAAAATACTCACAAGACAACAAAAATTTTGAGGATCTGATTTGTGCTAGGCTTGTGTTAGGCAATTAAAGATACCAAGATGAAAAGACTTAATCTCATAACATTTATTCCCAAGTTTATATTATAGCCTACCAGGAAAACAAATGACGAACCCCCCCCCCCAAAAAAATAGAAAACAAAACAACCTGCAATTACAATATAATGTAGTGCTTGCTGTCACAGAGGCTGAGGTGCTATCAGCAAAACTGTCCCAAAATAAAGATTATCCTTTGGTAATGATATCTGGAGGAATGAAAGAATCAACACTTGAAAGATAAATCAGTTACTTGTAGAAAGTATCTATGTAATTGTCTCTGAAGGGTACTCATGAACAATGCGCTTATTGGGCAATGCCCACTAGAACACTGGCCAGGAAGAAAAAATGATTCACTGATAGTAGTTGCCTGAAGTACTCAGACTACGGTTAAGAATTGCAAAGAAATTTCCTGAGCATTCATCAAATCAGTTTAAAAACAATACTGTATTATCTTACTAGTCTTGGCTCAAAAAACCTTTTTTAATGACACAGCTACCTAAGTTTTTATAGAAAAGCAGAAAGACCAGAAAGCAAAAAGGAACAAAATTTAAAACTACTTGAAATTTCCTCTCCTAGGTATATAATTTTGTTATCTTTTGCTATTTTCTCTATATGTATATACACACACAAAATTTAAAAACAAAGAAACCATACTGTATGTATTGTTTTAGTTACCAATTTCTTCACCTAATGATACACTATGAACATCTTTAAATGTCAATAAATACATTTCTCCACTACTATTTTTATTTTTTAAAGGGTTTTTAAAAAAAGATTTGAGAGAGCCAGAAAGAACATGAGTGGGGAGGAAGGGCAGGGGGAGAGGGGGAGAGAGAGCATCTCAAGCAGACTCCGTGCTCAACGGAGCCCTACACGGGGCTTGATCTCAGGACCCTGAGATCATGACCTGAGCCAAACTCCAAAGTCGGAGGCTCAACCAACTGAGCCGCCCAGGCACCCCTCTCCACTACTGTCTTATAATGCTGTGAAACATTGCTGAATCTTTGTGCTAAAGAGGAAAAGCCAACAGAGATATAAAAACTGAAGATGTAGGATGAAAGGAAAATCCTAAGAACAAAGTCCTGAGGAGGAGACTGAAGAAACAAGATACTGGATAGGCGAAAAGGATGGGCACACACATAAATTAGTCCTACTAAAATCAAAGGGCTCAAATTACAAAAGCAGCAAATCATATACTTGGTGTTACAAGTTCAACTTCTGCTACAAATCGGCAGGTGGTGTGATTTTAGCAGGTAAGAGTCAATGGCTTTCAGACCAAACAAGATGCAAAATATGCAATATCTTTTTCTTTACTCTTCTGAGAAATGGGTCAACCAAAAGATTGAACACTTCAGAACCCTCAAGCCTTTTACTAGCTCATCTAGAACACACTGCCCATTTTCCCTAATTTACTGCCTCTAGCAAGGCCAAACAATTGCACTTTCTGTAATATCGCACTGACTAGAATGTTAACTCCATGAGGGCAGGGACTCTGTGTGTTCTGTCCAGCACTGCATCCATCCTTAGAGCCTAGTATGTGTGTAGTACTCAAAAATTTTTTGTTGGATGAATAAATATCATGCATTCAGGTTCTTCAAAATTCACCCCCGTATCTGTGAAAACCATCATCTTCCATTATTACAAACCTTGCCATCCAGCCTTCCTGATGAAATCTAAGCCAATCATCCTCAATGCACCATTAATTCCTTATTCTTGACAATAATCCTTCCTATTAGACTATGTAGGCTATACTATATAGGTGTATGGCTACAGACCCTTGACCATCACAGAGGTTTGAGGGATTGATATACTGACGTATAACAAGCAAGACAGCCAACCTAATCTCTATGTTAAAAAAAAAAAAAAAGGATGACCCCGCCCCCCCCGTTTAGGATATTAAAATTAACTTGCATTCTCTAAACAAACATTTTTTGGAGAAGAGACATCTAGTAAACAGTTAAGAAATAAATACAGTGAGAATATTTTAAAATTAACTATATTCCTACTATTTGTGGGTCTTCTCACAAATAAAGCTCCCTTTATTTGGTCTTAACACATACGCATGCACTTCCAGGCCTTCTCTCAGATAATAATATGCCTGCTACACCCTTCCTACCAAGCTGGCAAACTCCTTTCAAACAGCTCTGAAACTTCACCCCTGCCTCCATAAACACTTCTCACATTGACAAGAAAAGGTGAAAACACCCACTAGCTTCAGTGCATGTAAAATCACCGCATGGCTTCCACACCCAGGTGAAGTTCATAGACTTCCTGAAAAACCACCAACAACCAAAAAATCTCAAACAATCCAATTTAAAAATAGGCAAAGTACCTGAACAGACATTTCTCCAAAGATATATAAATGGCCAATAAGCATATAAAAGATGCTCAACCTCACGAATCATTAGGGAAATGTAAATGAACACCACACCTCCTCACTCATTAGGATGACTACTAAAAAAAAACCCAAAAACAAACAAAAAAACAACACAACAGAAAATAACAAGTGTTGCCAAGGATGTGGAGAACCTGGAACCCTGTATAATGCTGGTGGGAACATAAAATGGTTCAGTCACTGTGGAAAACAGTATAGTATGGTGGTTCTTCAAAAAATTAACCATATGATCCAGCAATTCTCCATTTGGGTATATACCCAAAAGAATTGAAAGCCGGGATATCTGACCCATGATCTGAGCAGTACTATTCACAAAAGCGAAAAGATGGAAGCAACCTAAGTGTCCATTGATGGATGAGCAGATAAACTATGAGATATATCTACACGTATGTATACACATACACACACACACACATATCAACAATATTATTTAGCCTTAAAAAGAAAGGAAATTCTGATACATGCTACAACATAAATGAAACTTAAGGGCATCATGTTAAGGAAATAAGCCAGTCAAAAAGGACAAATAGCGTATGATTCCACTTATGTGAGGTAGAACAGTCAAACTCAGAGACAGAAAGAATGGGTTGCCAAGGCCTGGGGGTACGGAGGAATGGGGAGTTATTGTTTAATGGGTACACAGTTTCAGTCTTACAAGATAAAAAGAGTTCTGTGAACACTATGGTGGTTATGGCGGCACAACAATGTGGACATAATGTCACTGAACCATACACTTAAAATGGCTAAGATTTTTTAACGTGCATTTTAAAAACAAAAAAAAATAATGAAAATTAAAGGATTAGAATTCCATTTGCATATGTATTTTTACATTGCTATTTTAACCAGTTTATGAGGGAGAGATGATGCTATCTAGACCTCAGTCTCTACTCTGAGATGCAAACATGTTTGTGAAAATTCAACTACCTTTTTTCTTGAAAAGCTTGCATTTTAAAAATTTCTAATTTGAAAAGAATTAGCTGTGTAATAGAAGCATAAACAAAATTTCATGAGCCTTGCTTTAAAGAGAACAACCTAAGTTTGGTCTTAGTAATAACTAACATTGTTTTATACTGACCGCCAACTACTTTATGTGTCAATACTATGAGGGACACCTCTCCTTCCCACTTCCATCTCCACTATAGCAATATTTCCTAACAAGTCCGTTATCCAGCCGTTATACCATTACCAGAGTGACATAATTCAAAATGTATTGAGTGCCTATTTTGCTAGGCACTGTTCTAGGTGCTTTGGATAAAGTAACACAATCAGACACAGCCCCAGCCCTCAGGGAGTTCAGTCTGGTCCAGGAGAAAGAAAAACCAAATCATAATTTCAGGTACCAAAAGTGCTACCAAAACAAAACAGGAAAAAGGCAAGCAAGAAGAGGTAAGCTATTACAGAGAGAAAAGAAATCAGGTAAGGCCTCTCTGAGGTGACTGGTATTTGATATTTGACATCTGACAAGTAATCCTCCACCCCCTCAACTCTACCGTTTTTAGAATGCCTTTTTTTGTTTGTTTGTTTTAAGATTTTATTTATTGGGGCATCTGGGTGGGTCAGTCCGTTAAGCGTCTGCCTTTGGCTCAGGTCATGATCCCAGAGTCCCGGGGATTGGGCTCCCTGCTCAGTGGGGAGTCTACTTCTCCCTCTGCTCCTCTCTCAAATAAAATCTTTTAAAAAAAAGATTTTATTTATTTGAGAGAGAAAATGCACGAGCATGAGTGGGGGGGGGGGCAGAGGGAGAAGCAGACTCCCCACTGAGCAGGGAGGCAACGCAGGGCTCAATCCCAAGACCCTGAGATCATGACCTGAGCAGAAGGCAGACACTTAACTGACTGAGCCACCCAGGCACCCCTAAGAATGTCTGTTTTATTGGAAAAGTCATGGTGATGTACTTCTAGAGGCTGCATCTACAACTAGCAAATATTTCATCATCTATGAGAAGTGACTTTTTGTGGTAAAGCATAAAATAATGAAGTAATAGGGAGCCAGACATAAGTAGCAAAGGAGAAAATGAATTTCGACCTCCTTTGGTTTGTTAATACTGTGCAACTAGGGAAAGTCACACCCAAGGGCGGTGAACATTCATATGCTCAGCAACAACCTTCTTCCAGGTTCTTTCAGATCCTGGCCCCAAACCTTCCCGCTGCACATTTCTCATTCGGTCATTCCCTTCAATTCAGTAGCTCTCCAGTTAGGCAATCAAGCTGGAATGAAACTCTCCACTGTGGCAACAAACTACACACCTCACCATTCATATCTCCCAGGGTTTCCCCACATGCACTGGTTTTCCAAGAAAACCAAGTACATTGGTAAATGCTCTTCCCTTTACCTGAATTCCTTCCCCACCAAATCTCTCACTATACCTATCTACCAAAGTCTTATCCTTCAAAGCCCAACTCCTAGAGCTATGACATGAATGACTCTCCCAGAAAAGTGGTAGCTCATTCCTCAATCCCTTTCAAGTCTTAAAATACCCAACATTTAATCATAACTATTTGTGCTCTAATTTTCTCTCTCCAACTCTAAGTTATAGGTTTCACAGGTGAAGAACCAAACTTTTTTGCTTTTTTTAATCTCTTCTGTTTTCCACAGTGTGTACTCACTGTTTATTCAATATGCAAGAGTCCCAAGGAGATTTATAACTTGGCCAAGGATACAGCATAAAGTCCCACTTGGTATGGTTCTAGGTACTAAAATGCTATGATTTAGTAGAAAATCATAACAGCATAGTAAAATATCACAGACTACGGAGCCAGGCTATGTTCAAACCCTAGCTTTGCCACTAACTTGATGTGAACCTCAAGGGAGTTATTTGGCTTCTCTGGGCCTGTAAGATGCTGAGAACATCACCTACTTGACAGGGTCAGTGTGAAAAATTGAGTTCATACACAAAATCACACTTAGAACAAAGCATGGCACATACAAGTGCACAATACGTACTGCCGTCATATTTAGCATTATTTCTCCAGAAATCAATTTCTCCACTAGTAAATGGGGAGTATCAAGCTAGACTTCTCTTATCTCTTTCAACTCAGGGATCCCACACATACATGCCACATAACACTGAAGATGTCAGAGATCACGAAGAGCTGACAAAGTGCGGATGGCTTTATAAGAAAGCTAGAACCCCAGGCTAGGCACAGAAGATGCAAGCTGATTAGAGAAGTATGAAGGAAGAAGACATTTTAAGAGAGATAGCTAGAAACAGCAAAGGCTAGGAAGAATAAGCAAAGGCAGAATAAGAGTGGAACATAAGGAAAATAATTTGTCTAGAGTTTATGTTTTGGGCAATGGTGGAAAATAAGATGATCTAAATGCCTTTAAAAATAGTGGACTACAAAACAACTGATTATAAAACCTTGTTACTTTATCACTTGTGTTTCTGGAATAGGAGAAAGTTCTGGTGACAGCTGATTAGCATCCACTCTGTCTAATAATCTGCCTTGAGAGCATCTCACACACTATAAACTGGGCAATTCTTTAATGAGAATCTGTACAAAACCTGAGAATTTCTTCATTTTCTCCTAAAGCCAAGTACAAGTAAATTCTGGCTACACTTATTTTGGAAGCATCTCTTTCCTCTCTGTTAGCTTAAAGAAACGAAGATGATTATATGAATATGAATTTGATAAAACTAAAATAAGAAGAAATGCACTCCTCCATGAATTACACTAAATCATTACAACTTAAGTCAGATCTTACCATTTCTCTGCTCAAAAGCCTCAGATGATTCTCATCTCAGGCAGAGATAAAGTGAAATCCTCCTAAGAGCCTGAAAGTTCCTGGTTGTTCTGGTGCTCCCTCCCCCAGGTCTGCCCTGGCCTTATCTCCTACTACTCCTCCTTTGCTCACAAAGCTCTAGAGCACACTGGTCTTCTAACTATTCCTCTTAACAGGCCAGCATTGTCCTCTTCAAGGTCTTCTACACTTGCTGTTCCCTCTGCCTGGAATGTTCCTTTCCCCAGACACTTGCTGGGCTCACTCCCTCACCTCCTTCTAGGCTGCTTAAATATCAGCTGATCGGTAAATATCTCCCTGCTTGCCCTATTTCAAAATGCAATACCTCCCCATCCCTCTCTCTAGCCTTTTTTTTTTTTAACCTAAGTCAGTAATCGTCTTCTAACATATAGTATAATTTATTATCTCTCTTTCCCCAACTAGAAAGTAAGTTTCAGGAGGGCAGGGGTCAGGCACAGAGCAGACGTCAATAAAAATACTCCTTGAATGAATTGCAAATCAGACCATATAATGCCCCTTCTAGGTAAAAGAAAATACAACATACTTTTTTTTTTTCCACCGCTGAAAATCTAAGTTAATTTTTGTATGAAATACATATTGCTCACCTCCTATGTGCCAGAACTGGGCTTGGCTCTGGAAAGTTAGAGTGGATTAAGAAATAATCTCTGCCCTTTAGGAGCTCTGGGGTGGGCATATGGAGAATAGACACAGAAACATCACTTACAAAACACAATATACAACCAAAGGAAATTGAATGTCTACCTAAAGGAGTGAGGAGCAAAGGGGGAATGCTTCACTAAAGTGATGAGGAAGCTATAATTCCCCCAAACTCTCAACTAGCAAGATAATTCCTCCTTATATTATTGGTGCGTATGCTTGCAACTCCATATAAATTATTTACCCGCATCAAATAGGCTCTTAAATAGGCCGCAAAAAAGTTTGTGCGACAATAGTGATGTACTCAAGGCTGCACAAAGATCACTGACTACGTTTTTACCGTCTTCCGATTTGGCAACTTTTACCTATCGGGTCCCCCTGATTTGGAGGCTTGCATCTGCCAACTGCTGCCGACTTCGGTCAGAACCCTCCTTGTGGCTATCCCTAACCGGAGCTCGGCACCCTGCAAATCCCTTTCTTAGCGGGGCGGGCGGGCGGGTGCCGCCTCCGGAAAGCCGCCAACTGGGCCACAATGAGAGTTATGGAAGAAGCGGGAGTCGTGGGAGGGCGACGAGGTTGGGAAGGACCCCTGGAGGCCTCTGCCTCCCACTCCCACCCCTCCCGGACCCCTGGGCCTCCGGTGCCCCGAAGCTCCGCAGACTCTTTTGTTAAGCGAGGCCGCGGTTCCCTGGTCCCTGCTAGGCCCCACAGTTGTCTCCAGTGGCCCTAAAGGTAGCGACCCCGAGACCATACCCACCTCGCACAGACCTACTGCTCTGGCTGCAGCGGCACCTGATACTACCGCCAACGCGGAGAGAATCCCACCGCCAGAGTACGCGCGGTCCAGGCCGCGTCCGCCGCGCTCCTTCCTCTCCGCCCCCTTCGCCGCCGCCGCCACCGCCGCTTCTCGGCCCGTTGCTGACCGGGGGGAGGGGAACGCAAAGCTGACATGCGCAGTGCAGAGAGCGCGGGCCGATGGGCGGGGCCTGGGGGGCTACGGCTCCCGGAAGGCGCCCTGGGCTCCGGACCTTAAAGCTCCAGAACGCCTCACAGACTTCTCACTCACCAGACACAGCTGCCTGGGGGGATGCTGGTAGCCCAGGAGGTGGGCCTAGGGGTGAAGAAAGCGTAGCGATGACAGCCGCCTAGAAATCCCCCCAAAAAAGGGCTTGGGCGGAAACCACATATACATAAAATTGTGGACTCCCTAAACTCTGGTCCTTTGCAAATACGACCTAGGCAACATTTTTCCGCATGCCTCTGGCCACGTGGTCTCATAGAGCATGGCCACCTTTAGCTTCCGGAGCACCAGTTTAGAGTGATGACAACTTGACTGAACCCTAGTGGAGAAGGCTGGATTCGGCGTGGACAGTTCCGGCCAGGAGGCCTGGATTATGTAATTTTCCCAGCAGCCCCACCTTGCCTCCGCTGGGCGGGGGAGGAGGAGGTCTCGCGCGGTTCCTGGGGCCGCATTCCGCTCCCCGTTCCCCCCCGCCAGCCGCGCGCAGGCGCGGACAGTCCGCACGCATTCTACGTAACGGATGGCGGAGACTACGTGAAGAGTGGCTCAGCGTGATTGAGCTACCTGATCCGGCTGTGTCCTAGAGGGATCGGGGGCAGTAAAATCGCGGTGATCGCTCAGGTGGCAGTCGGGCCGAAAAGCGGCGGCCGCAGGAGCGCTGGGCCGGGTTCTAGCCGCAGTACAGGTACGAGACGGGCCATGACGCGTTAGTCGGTGGGGCCGGGCCAGGCCGAGCGGTGACTTTAAGTTGCGTGGCCTAGCCGGGTCCCGTTTCCCACCCAGCCCCCCTGAGTCAGGCCCGGGGTGACATGGATCGCGCCTTCTCACCTTTCCTGACCTTCTTAAAAACAGAAAACAAACTTCGTCCACCCCAAGGCCCATTTTCTCTTGGTCTTCGGGGTTGGGGTGATTTTAACGGTTTTTGAGAACTTGCTCGCGGAGCCATGGGCATATGCCAACTAGAAGGGCAAAGTTACAGGAAGCTTACAGTGTGCAACAGGAAGAATGGAGTATAACCGTTAGGATGAATTGATTCTCCGTGGTGGGAAAGACTAGATAGACCCCAGTGGCTGTTATTAACAGAAGCAACAACCTCTGTGGTCAGTCTTCTCAGGTTTTCTGACATAAGACGGTTTTTATCCAACGGGTGTAAGGAGACTGGAGAATGTCTACATGTTTTCCAGAAGTCTGGTAGTCTGGCAGTTGTCAGAAAGGCCTAATCTAAAATGACAAAAAGGAATGATTTCCCCACTTACTCCTCTTCAGGTTTTTAAGTCCAGACCCAGTTACCCAGAGACTACCGAGTGAGTTAGGGAGATAATCAAACCAGACTTGTCAGTGCTTGTGTTCCCTGCCCCAGGACTCTCAGGACTGGGTGGCCTGGCAGGGAGCTGTGCCTTTGAAAAATGAGATGACAGGTGCAGCAGAGAAACTTCTCAGAAGGAAGGCCAAGATATAAGTGGCTTGGATAATTTTAACTTAAATAACCTTGAAGAGGCCGTGTTACAATGCTGAGTTATCTTAGAAATGTTTCTATGTGTGAACATTCTAAGTGGAAGTTCAATTTGAAATGATCAGACTTTTTGGCAGTTAATCAAGTTGTCTGTGCAATGTTAATCTTTATTTGCTTCTATTTGAAAAGGTATAAAACTGAGATCTGGAAAGGGAAGCACTAAAAGTTTTTTAAATCTTAAAGGGTGTTCATAGGCACAGGGCTTGAAGGAAGTAATGAGAACTAATATTTATTGAATGCCTTCTATATGCCAGGCACATATCTCCTGTAATACCAACTACAGCCTTATGAGACAAATACTGAATAGGTGTCCCTTTTTGTATGTGAGGAACAGGGAATTTTAAGTAATTAGTCCAAGATCATATGGCTTGTAAATGGTAGAGCTAATGTTTTAAACCAAATGTAACTCCACCAGAGTTTGTGCACTTTTTCATATTTCTTCCACTTTTGAGTATAATAAAAGATTATTAAAGGAACTAGAGATGTTTGGAGACATATCACAAACCTCTTTAAGGTTAGCGTTGAGAAGGCAGCTATGTTTTTCCATAAAATGTCCCCTGGTGCTGGGGCGCCTGGGTGGCTCAGTCGTTAAGCGTCTGCCTTCGGCTCAGGTCATGATCCCAGGGTCCTGGGATAGAGCCCCAAGTCAGGCTCTCTGCTGGCGGGAAGCCTGCTTCTCCCTCTTCCGCTCCCCCTGCTTGTGTTCCTGCTCTCGCTATCTCTCTCTCTCTCAAATAAATAAATAAAATCTTAAAAAAAAAAAAAAAAAGAGTTCTGTTCCCTTCTTAGAAATATGCTTCTCCTTTTACTTCTATGATACCACTTTGACCAGAGTCCCTTCTTTCTTTTTTAAAATTTTTTTCTTGTGATGAGAACTTTTTAACATCTACTCTTTTTTAAAAATTTTAAAAAACATTTTATTTATTTATTTGACAGAGAGAGAGAATACAAGCAGGCAGAGCAGCAGGCAGAGGGAGAGGGAGAAGCAGGCTCCCCACTGAGCAGAGAGCTCAGGACCAGACCCAGGACCCTGGGATCATGACCCGAGCCAAAGGCAGATGCTTAACTGACTGAGCCACCCAGGAGCCCCTCTTCTTTTTTTCTAACCATTCCTTCTTAGTTTCCCATTCCGCTTCTTCCTATTATGCCCATCTCTTAGCTGTTATGATTTGTTTCAAGAGTTTTGGTGTTTGTTTGTTTTTTAACCTAATTCTTAATACTCCCTGGGGATTTCATCTATTCCAGCACCATCTCTATTTCCATCTTAGGCTTCTGTCCTAAGAACTCCAGACATATTTCAAACTACTTTCTTTTCTCCCTCTATAAAATTGGTAATCCTTTTTATAGGGATTTTGTGAAAATCAAGAGATAAATGTTAATCATCTAACATACTACCTGAAAACACTCCAAGCTTTTCAACAGGTACTAAATTTAATTTATTGCCTCCCCCCACCCAATTTTTCCTCCTTTATTCTTTATCTCAAGGATGACTTTGTTTAGCTATGAATCAAGCCAAAACTTGGAATCATCTGGATCTTCCTTTCCCATATTCCTATATCCAGTCATTTTATGCTGACGAGTATAATTCTTAGTATCTGTCAAATTGTTTTCCTGTTCATCCCCAATAGTACTGCCAGTTCAGTCTTGTTTTATCTCTTATCTATCTCAGCCACTTTTATTTTTCCTGCCTCAGGTACCCTATTCCACCTGAAGCCCAGTACACCCTATGTATGAGCTATCAGGGTTAAATTGCAAATCTGATAGTGCCACTTTCCTACCTAAACCCTTTAGTTGATTCTAAATATCCAAACTTCTTAGTGTGGTATTTAAATAAGGATCATCATGATCTGGCTCCTGCTGGCCTTCCTAGCCTAATTTCCCTGACTTGGGTCTACGAACCCAGTGCTCCATTATACCAGACTTCTAAAAAATGTTATTTCAGGGCTTTGTGGTATAGCTCTCCCGTAGACTGCAGCACCTCTTCTTGAGGACAGGAACCAGGCTTTTATTTTATTTATTTTTTTAAGATTTTATTTATTTGTCAGAGAGAGAGTGCGTGCACATGTGTGTGCACACAAGCAGGGGAAGCGCCAGGCAGAGGGGGAAGTGAGCTCCCAGCTGAGCAAGGAGCCAAATGTGGGCTGGGATCATGACCTGAGCCGAAGGCAGATGCTTAACAGAGTCACCCAGGTGTCCCTTACTTTATTTTTTTTAAAGAACTTATTACAAAATCACATTATAGGAAAATTAAAAAGTAAAGGCAAAATGCCCATTATCTTACCATACAAAATAACTACTTATATATAGATATACGCCCTTCTAAACCTTTTTGTTTTTGTGTATTTGCTTTTTTTAAAATTTTTTTTAAAAAGATTTTATTTATTTATTTGACAGAGAGAGAGCCAGCTAGAGAGGGAACACAAGCAGGGGGAGTGGGAGAGGGAGAAGCAGGCTTCCCGCCGAGCAGGGAGCCCGATGCAGGGCTCGATCCCAGAACCCTGGGTTCATGACCTGAGCCAAAGGCAGATGCTTAACGACTGAGCCACCCAGGCACCCCTGTGTATTTGCTTCTAAAACAAGAGGGGTTCTTACTTCATTTGTAACAATTTTTAATGGACAAAAAATAAATTTGTTTTTTGTATGTACCCACAGTTTAACCCAACAGTTTCAAATTTTTTACTATCACAAGTAATACTGTTAGTAACACATATCCTTGAAGCTAAAGTATCATGCAAATTTATGATGTTTTCCTTCTCTGGGCATAGTATTTGATATGGTGATATGTTCAGTGAGGGTACCTTTGATTAGATATGGTAGGATCATCTAATGGAAAGCAGTGAGAGCCAGAAGAGTTTATAGTATTCTGTAGGAATTGGTTAGCCTTTCATGGTTATTGAATTTTTATGTAATAAAAGTTGTGTTTTAGGAAGACAATGTGGTTTTTTTGGAAGAGAAGTAGGAAGTAGGGAGAGAGTTGAGATGGGGAGACCATTTAGGATAACACTGTGATTCTTCAGCAGGTGATGATAACTTGGATTATCATGGTGGCTTTGGGAACCAAAGAAGGAAACATCAGGATTTGATGTCTGATTAGACATCAAAGGGAAAAGAAAATGAGAAATTAAATATCTTGCTCTTTTCAACAAGTAAGACTGGAAAAATGGGATTGATATTAACATAGAGATAGAGAGATTCAGGTACCTGTTGATTTTTTTTTTAAGATTTTATTTATCTTTTTGATAGAGAGCACAAGTAGGCAAAGAGGCAGGCAGAGGGAGAGAGAGAGAGAGAAGCAGGCTCCCTGCTGAGCAGGGAGCCCGACGTGGGGCTTGATCCCAGGACCCTGGGATCATGACCTGAGCCGAAGGCAGCCACTCAACTGACTGAGCCACCCAGGCGCCCCAGGTACCTGTTGATTTTGAGATGATTGTAGGGCAGTGGTCATCAGACTGTAGCCTGAGAGACAGACTGTCTTTGTATAGCTTATGAACTAAAAATGGTTTTTACATATTTTTAGAGGGTTGTTTTAAAAAAGAAGAATGTGTAATGGAGAACAGTATGTTGTACACAAAACTTAAAATATTTATTATTTGACCCTATACAGAAAAAGTGTGTAGGGCATGAAAATGGACATGTCTGTTACACAATTGGTGCTGTAGGGCTGGCGTTTAGATGAGAAGGGAGGGCTAGAAATACAGCCTAAATAGATTTGATGGTTTAAATCTAACTACTCTTCAAACTCTAGATCATATGTTCTCCTTTTTTGGTAAAGCCTTACCGGTTTGGTAAGATGATTTCATTGTCCTCTGTGTTTTCATATCATTTGACACATTTTTGTCACAAATCTGATTTCATTATATTTGTTGGTTCAGAAACTTTTTTAGATGGTGGAATACCTAGTGTTCTTTTCAGAAAGCTGTGTAATGCTGATGTATTTAATTCCATCATGTACACTAGGAACAATTTTGTTAGAAAAAATTACTACTTTAAGCAAGTGATGTGAAATCACAGCCACTGGCCTACATTTGAGAAGCAGCTTGAGAAGTGGTTCATAGTAGGGATTCTGGAGGCATAACTGGCATCAAATCATAGCTCTATGCCACTTGGTATTTGTATTACTTAGCATCCCCGTGCTTCATTTTACTTATCTGTGAAACAGAGATGTTAATGTTACTTTTCTTCAAGGGTTGTTATGAGGATTAAGTTAGTGGTTTTTTGTAAAGCCTTTAGGACAGGGCCTAGAACTTTTGTATCTTAAACATTTGCTTTGATGATGATGATGTCCACATATCCACACATAAAGTTGATCTAAGGACGAATGGCTTTTCTATTCACGTATTACTGCTAACAGGTAAATAGTTGCATTTCCTTCTTATTTCATTATACTACCTCCCAGTTCCTAAATGCTTATTGAATACACGGTGTTAATGGAAACCAACCTAAAGGGACACCTGGGTGGCTCAATCGGTTAAGTGTCTGCCTTCGGCTCAGGTCATGATCCCGGGGTCCTGGGATCGAGTCCCACATCGGGCTCCCTGCTCAGCGGGGAGCCTGCTTCTCCCTCTCCCTCTGCCTGCCACTCCCTCGGCTTGTGCTCTCTTTCCCTGTCTCTCTCTGACAAATAAATAAAATCTTAAAAAAAAAAAAAAGAAACCACCTAAAAAAATTAAATGACTTGTCCAAGATTTCACAGATAACTAGTGACAGAGTCCAGACTAGAACCCAGACCTCTTGACCCTCACCTCATTGCTCTTTGTATAATGCTACCTGAAATGAATTGTATTAAATTTTTAAAAAGTAGGAGTCACAGATTTATTTTTTAACTATTTATAAAATTTGATTGGTATGTATAGAAGAATGGCTGTCCATTTAGGGTTTTGGTTTATTTATTTATTTATTTATTTTTAACTCATTTTTAGATGCAATGAAAGCCTTCCTTGCTTTCTGTGTTGTCCTTTTGGTGTTCGGGAGTGTCTCTGAAGCCAAGTTTGATGATTTTGAGGATGAGGAAGACATAGTAGAATACGATGATAATGACTTTGCTGAATTTGAGGATGTCACAGAAGATTCTGTTACTGAATCTCCTCAACGGGTGATAACAACTGAAGATGATGAAGACGAGACCACTGTGGAGTTAGAAGGGCAGGATGAAAACCAAGAAGGAGATTTTGAAGATGCAGATACCCAGGTGAGGTTCTTTTTCTTGATTTCTTGGGAAATTGGAAGGATGGGAAGATTTGTAACTGGTACTTTCCCCAGACATTAAAAGTAACACCCAGCTCTAAGGAGATCTTTATTCTCTGCTATCTTAATTTTTGTTCAGTAGGCGGACCTCTTCTAGATGTTTTGTGGTATGTTCCATCTTTTCTTCTCTATAGAGAACCTGGCTGGAAGGGGTGGAGAATAGATACCGTGTGTGGGTGGGAATTGTATCAGAGTTCAAATGCATGGAGAGTTATCATTTGTTACAAACATGGAATATTTCTGTGTTCTGTGCTGCTGCTTACATGGTCTGTTTTCCTCTACAAATATGGCCTACAAAAATGAGATGCAATTGCTGGCCACATTTGTAGGGGAAAACAGATTGTTCCTCGTTTTTGTAGGAGGGAGATACAGAGAGTGAGCCATATGATGATGAAGAATTTGAAGGTTATGAAGACAAACCAGATACTTCTTCTAGCAAAAATAAAGACCCAATAACAATTGTTGATGTAGGTATACAGGATTCTGAATTCCAAACTAACCAACAAAATATCTGGCTGTTACTAATCCCAGAAATATAATTGGTGACATATAGCTAGTGTTGATGTAATAGCGAGAATTTGACATCAATTCTTCTGATAAAACTCCACACCTAGAGAAGCAACCCCTATCATTCTAGTCCTCCTAGTTTTATTTATCAAGGAATGATGAGGAGACTAGAAACTGGGTTTATTTGGGGGTAGACTCAGAATCAAGTTTAATACAAAGGTCCTTCCAGCATTTTATTCCATTTGTCCTCCCATTTCCTTAAAGAATCTTTTCAAAAGCTGACCTAGAAAACCAAAATGAGCATATTTTTCAAAGTATGACCATATTCAGTGACAGTTATCTAAATTATCAACTTCTGTCATGCTCCTTTATCCCATGAGTTAGACTCCATCCTTCAACCTCAGCCAAGATTAAATGGAATGATTGTTCCTCTTCAGGTTCCTGCACACCTCCAGAACAGTTGGGAGAGTTATTATCTAGAAATTTTGATGGTGACTGGTCTGCTCGCCTACATCATGAATTATATCATTGGGAAGAATAAAAACAGCCGCCTTGCTCAAGCCTGGTTTAACACTCATAGAGAGCTTTTGGAGAGCAACTTTACCTTAGTAGGTAAGTTAGGCTAATACAAGTCCAGCTGTATGCTTGAACACCACCTAGTAAAAACTGTTTATTCCCCTCAGTATAAGCATCTGACTGCTTTCATGGACTGCTGAAGAGGATGCAAGAAGGATCAAGAAGGATCCCATTTTTATTAGGCCTTATGTACTGAATTAATTAATGCGTTTATAATTTTCTAATTTTTCATTAATCAATAATTGCTAATTATTGATTAGTCTCTTCTGATTAGCATGAGATAGTGCTATTAAAACAAGTTGATAGAAGTTTGGCTGAAAACAAGGAATTTTGACATTTTAGGTAGCTTGATAAATGCTTTCATTTCATCTTTGAGAAATTAGAAATCCCTTAGAATTTCCTCAAGTTCTGGGAACTTTAGTTTCGGATCCATTGAAAAGGTATACCTTAGAGGAAGCCCTGTACTTGTGTAGTGGAGGGAGTAAGGTGAACTCACCCCACCTTCACCTCACTTTGGCCTTTCACACTTTTTTTCCTTTTAGTAAGCAAGTACCCATCTGCTCAGCTCTTTAGCAGACTGTTTATATGTTATGCTAGGTACTTTGCATACATTGTTGCTTATTTAATCTTTGTAACAATACTGTCGGTTGGATATATAGTTTCTATTTTCTTAAGGAGGAACTAAAGTCCAGAAATGTTAAAATTTGTCTAAGTTATTAAATTGCAACCATGATATTAGAACTTGGTCTACCTGCTTTCAATGTCCATGCTCCCTCTCTCCACTGTACCGTAGTATTTCAGAGTACTTTTTGACTTGGAAATTAGGAAAAAAATAAACAGCCTTTAACGCCTTCCACTTCCCCTTAATGTGTTTTCTTTTGGTGCGTTGGTCTGCTTTACCGTGTGACGTTGAACGATTTCTTTTGTACACTTAATGAATTAAATGAAGAGAGGAAATGATTGGAATTTGAGCTCTTTCTAGATCTAAAACAGAACTCTTAATAGCACTATTACCATGTTGCTGTTGGAAAACCAAACTTGGTTAAAGTTAATCCATAGGTGACACAGAAGGGAGTGGTGAATAGTTTGTATTAATGGTATTTTTTATTCACTGCATAGGAGTTTTTGTTTTTAACCTTTGACAGAGACATTTAAACTGACTTTGCTCCCTTTTGTATCTACTTTTGAGAAATTTATATTCCAAGCTAATCATCATTAACAAGTAACACTAGAGTCCATGATTATTTTTTTTAAGATTACATTTTTAATTAATCTCTACACCCAACGTGGGGCTTGAACTCACAACCCGGAGATCAAGAGTCGCATGCTCTACCAACCAAACTAGCCAGGCACCCCTAGAATCCATAATTTTTTGATGGAGACAATAAAGAGTATTGAAGGAATGATGACCATCTGTTCTAATGTATGTCCAAAAGAGAGTTCTGTAAGATAGTAAAGTATTGCTTCCCCAAAACGATGATCATTTGGGTGTCAGAGTGGAGGAAGTGTGGTGATTAGGCCCCAACATTTTCAGCAAATCACATGAAGTGGTTTTACCCCTAGGGGATGATGGAACTAACAAAGAAGCCACAAGCACAGGAAAGCTGAACCAGGAGAATGAGCATATCTACAACCTGTGGTGTTCTGGCCGAGTGTGCTGTGAAGGGATGCTTATCCAGCTGAGGGTAAGTATGGAATTTCTGGTACGATGTATATCCTCTTTAATTGTTTTCCAGTGTGATTCCAAATTCAAGTTCATGGTCTCATCCTTTGTTTTTTGGCTAAAAAAAAGATGTAAAAATCATCTTTCGACTATTTGGCAAATGTAGAGTGTATTTCTTGAAACATTCGATTCCCCCTTCAAGGTCTTTTCTTTATAGTAATAAAAGTTGCAACTATTCTCTTGTTTTTTTCAGTTCCTCAAGAGACAAGACTTACTGAATGTCCTGGCCCGGATGATGAGACCAGTGAGTGATCAAGTGGTATGTATTCTTCCTGCTGGTTTTCTCTGTACAGACTGAATTCTTAACTTCTTAGAGCTTATTTCATTCCTTGCCTGGATTCTGTTTGAATTTCAAGCAACTTGTGTCCCTTGTCAAAAATGGACTCTTTTCTATTTTGATGGATTGTCTTCTACTTAGTGTACCAACCATGGAGAGTGGGGAACGTGTGCTTTTTGTAGGGAAGGAGATAATATTCTCTCACTAGGTAAATTCGCTGAATCAGCCTGGGTGATGGAGGGAAAAATAGTTGTCACAGTTTGCTCTCACATCTTACTCTGTGCCTTGTGAATGCTTTTATCTTTGACAGTAAGGTGGGTTTCTTAAATATTGTTTGCTTCAAAGAATACATCTTGAAGTTCAAATCATGATCTGGGGACCTTATTGTTTGGTATACCTTCTTCCCTTTATTTAAATCAACATGTTAATCTGCAAATTGTATCCTTTGTCAGAAATGCCAAATCCCCCCCCCCTTCATTTATTCAACAAATAATTGTGCTGGCTCCCACTGCTGCAAGAAACCAAAATATACAAAAATATACAGTCTCTTTTATATAAACTAGAAGAACAAGAGATGTCTGCATATATGTCAAAATACAAAGTAGTATTTGGTTAATAAGTACTGTATTAGTAATATGATTAGATACTTTGAAATGTCATTGGATTGAAACTCATTGTTATTATTTTAAAGGTCTCATTTTTAGTTGTAAATCTATATCTTTTATTCATTTTAATTTTTCTCATATGGCCACTAATGGTTTAATCCACTAATATTTATTTATTAATTTATTTATTTTTAAAGATTTTGTTTATTTGACAGAGAGAGAGAGAGCAAGAGAGGGAACACAAGCAAGGGGAGTAGGAGAGGGAGAAGCAGGCTTCCCGCCGAGCAGGGAGCCAGATGCAGGGCTCAATCCCAGGACTCTGGGATCATGACCTGAGCTGAAGGCAGACGCTTAACAACTAAGCCACCCAGGCGCCCCTAATCCACTAATTTTTAAAGCCTTATCAGTTAAGAGTCCTGTCATTCTTTCTCTTACTAGATACCATCTTATTAGGTAGAAAGGAGGAAATTTTGATGCATCTTCAGCTATCCTTTTGTGGAAATTACTCTTTAGAGTGTTGTTTTAATCATTTTCTGTTCTTTCTTGAGGTAGATTTAGTATCTTTTCCTGAGTCAGCCATTGTTTTATCTCTTATTTTTTCTGCAAAGACAAACAGCCTCAACAAACACGATTCTGTGTATTTTTTAGCCCTTTTTCTGGGTTTTGTTTAAGTTGTTTTGTATAATTTCTGCTCAATGATGGAAGAGCAGAAAGCCTTTCCTTTTAGAGCTGCCATCTTGCCAGGTCTTTGCTATATTTCCCTACTTTAACACTTCCCTCTACATACTGATAATTTTTGACCCAGATATTTTAAGATATAGTTAATGTGACAAATAGTGCTATGTTTTATCATACCAGACTCGAGGTTTATAACTTTATCTCCCTGGTCCAATGCAGTGTATTAAAAACTGTTTATCTGTGGCGTTTCCCAATATGAACAGCCAGTTCTCTGGTTGTCCAGATACTAGCTTTGTGTCCAGTAATTCAGTTCAGTTCACATCTGACTTGGAGTTAGTGCCAGACTCCACAAGTTAAAGGTCTCAGTTCCATAAGACTACTCACACTTCAGATGCCACTTGCAAGTCCCAGGCAAGTCTTGTACTTCTGAGACTATTTAGCTATAAATGAAGAGTTCCCATGGCCCTTCTTTCGGGTTCAGTAATTTGCTAGAATGGCTCACAGAACATTTTACTTACATTTACTGGTTTATTATAAAGGATACAATTCAGGAATAGCCAAATGGAAGAGAGGCAAGGTATGGGAGTGGGGGTGGTATGCAGAGGGCTTCCAGGCCCTCTCTGGCTACATTGTCCTCCCAGCAAGTCCAAATGTTCAAGCAACTTGAATTTCAAGAGCTTGGGGTCCTCTTTTCAAGGTCATTTAGGTTGTTGACAAGTCAGGTCCCCATTTTCTTACTGTTTTTAAGTTTTAAGTCCCCATTTTCTTACTGTTGCCATCTGGAAACCATTCAGCTCCTAGAGGCCATTCTGAGGTCTTTGCCACATGGTCCCCTTCCCCCCCCCCATAAGCCCTTTCCCAATTCAACTCTTTTCTTCAACCAGGGCCCAGTCCCTTTTGAGGGCTCACTTGATTAAGGCATTCCAAGATAAAGTCCCTTTTGACTCAGTGTCATCTGATCAGCAGCCTTCTGCCACATGACACAACATAATCACGGGAGTGATAACCATTATACTCACAGGTTCCTCATGTTCACGGGGAGGATGTAGACACCGGGGGGTGGGACTCTTGGGGGCCATCATAGAACTCTGTCTATCACAGAACCTAACAGGTGAGTTTTGTTGTTGTTGTTTTTAAAGCAAATAAAAGTAACCATGAATGACGAAGACATGGATACCTATGTGTTTGCTGTTGGCACTCGGAAAGCCTTGGTGCGACTCCAGAAAGAGATGCAGGATCTGGTATGTCTCATTCCAACTCAAATACATGTAGAACTGTTCTCTTTATTACACAGGCATTCAACTTTAGAGCATAGGGGTAATTAATTATATCACTTGAATTATTAAGCACCACTTTGAAATAGGTCAGAACATATTCTCCTGAGGAAAAAAAAGTCTGTGCATAATAAAATATCATGTCTTACCTTTTTTTTTTTTTTTTTTTTTTTTTTAAAGATTTTATTTTATTTATTTGAGACAGAGAGAATGAGAGAGACAGAGAGCACATGAGAGGGGGAAGGGTCAGAGGGAGAAGCAGGCTCCCTGCCGAGCAGGGAGCCCGATGCGGGACTCGATCCCGGGACTCCAGGATCATGACCTGAGCCGAAGGCAGTCGCTTAACCAACTGAGCCACCCAGGCGCCCTCATGTCTTACCTTTAATTACTTCTTCCTTTAGAGTGAGTTTTGTAGTGACAAACCTAAGTCTGGAGCGAAGTATGGACTGCCAGACTCCTTGGCCATCCTGTCAGAGATGGGAGAAGTCACAGAGGGAATGATGGATACAAAGGTAAATGCAAAAGAAGACATACACTTGCACACTGTAGCTATTACAGGGCACTCCCCCTAAAAGTCACACTGCACAAGTTCTTCATTTTATGACACTGCTCTATTCCTTTCCCACACAAACATTAAAATACCTTCTTTAAGCAATAGATTAACTTGTCAAAAGAGATAGTTTGATTAGTCAAATAATTCTCTCTGAATCAAGAGCAAATCATTCCTAGCATTGCTAATGGCATTCAAGTTTTTGTAAAAGGACTACAGCATTAATCCTTATCACCATGTCATTTAGTCCATTTTTTCCTAGCTTCAGTTAGTGTAGAAGAGAAATGTATAGAGAACCATTTTTTTCTATTGGTTATGGAATGGTAATAGCAAGCACATCTTAGCATCATAAAAATACCGAGTAGCTCAAAGACAGTTCTAATGTAAGTTCAAGGTGATGTGTCTATGGAGAATCCCCTGAAATTATTTTAGATTTTATCTTCGTGCGTTCATTCTTGTTCAGAACATTATTTTGAGATATATTTTCAGCTGCTCAATAAGAAGAAATTTGATCATTGGTGTGACTAAAGAAAGGTGCTAGTTTCATTGTAGAGAGATCCCTTATTTAAACTTCATTTTTTAAAAGCTTTAACTGTAATGCTGTTGTGAAAAATCAAGGAGGACTAAGGAGTGAATATCTTTATGAAAAAAGGGAAATGCATCAAACCCTACTTTAAAAAAAATTTTTTTTTCTTTATTTCAGATGGTTCACTTTCTTACACACTATGCTGACAAGATTGAATCCGTTCATTTTTCAGACCAGTTCTCTGGTCCAAAAATTATGCAAGAGTACGTATGAGATAAAAATACTGAAATTAACCGTCCCCACTAGCTTTCTGTGTTGAAACACCTGCAAGGTGCTTCTGCAATTTTTCTTACCAAATGAGTGAGGGAAGTTGATGACAGGCATTCTAAGTTTTCCTTTGCTTTGACTGCATGTGTCATGAAGGTAATTGAAATCCTATGGGAGACAAACAAATAAGCCCCCGAGTTTGCAATGGGTCGCCGCATGTATGCACCAGCCATTCAGTGAGGTAGATGAGACTCTTACAGGATGGCAGATACTAAGAAAATGCAAATTGCTAATCTCTTTGTCCTTTATAGTCGGAAGTTTTTTTTCCCCCCTTTTTAATTTATGATACGAATCTGATTTTGATTTATGTTTGATTACAGATCTCTGCATTTTATTTCATGGCCTTTTCTGACTTTCTTCTTTGAATAGTTGGGTGATTATATTCTTTCCTAGTGTATTATCAGATGCTCTCAATATGCAGAGTTTCTGGCTTTTTGGATGTTGATATTCAGAGCTTAAATTTGTTGTTTGAAATCACATCCTATCTCAGGAGCGCACACTTATTTAAGTTTACCCTTGGTGTAGAATTGGTTCTGACCTAAATTTTTGGTTAAGGGCTTCTCTCTCATAATCTGTGGAGTTAAGTACAGTTAAAAGCCAATCTGGATTTTAGTTGTAGGTCAGAATTATTCAGGTCCTTAACACCTGTGGATCGTGTTGCATCATCCTTGCCTTGCTCAACTCAATAACAACACTGTGGGCAGAGTATCACATTGTGACATTCATGGAGCCTTTTATGTGTGAGGGAAGGAGAGAGGGTTGATAGTTAAAGATTACGAAGGAATCTTTGGTGAGTCAGAACTAAATTATATATGCTATAGTAGATCATTTCTAAATTTATTCTGAGCCCGACTCAAAAATAAAGATGCTTCATTATAGGAAGATAGAGTAGGAGTTGGAAATAAAACAAAAATGCATCAAAATAAGCAAAAATATTATTAAAATACAGGCCTAATACTTAAATAGGCTCATTTCTGGCTCCCCAGGTGAGAGAAATATATCCTGCCTGGAGGTGTTCAAGTATAGGATAAAGATCACTTGGGAATGTATCCATCAGATAAGACAAGTGGACCAGGGGACCTGTAAAGCTCCTTCAGGCTCTGAGATTATATTTAACTTGGGGATGCCAAGCCAAATACTGTGCTGATTATCTGCAGGAATCTGTTCCTCTAAGTGAATTGGGTGACATACGTGAATGCAAAGTATCTTTCTTGTGTTCTTTCTAAATAGCCTTTCTTTTATGGCAGGGAAGGTCAGCCTTTAAAGCTGCCTGACACTAAGAGGACACTATTGTTTACATTTAATGGTAAGTGTTCTGTGGTCTTGCCTGGGTTCTTCATTTTCTGTGAGAGGATCTTAAGGAGAGTATTCCCTCCTAAATGATAGCCATAAAAAACTACATTAAAACCAACCCCATGCCTGCCTGCTTATTGGTTTTGGGGTTTCTTCAATAAGAGATCCTTTTATTTATTTTAATTTCTATTTTCTGCTGCATTTTAGCTGCCTAAGACACTTGGAGAAAGGAGTCTATTAATAAAAAAGGAGAGGGGGGATTAAATAAATAAATAAATGATAAATAAAAGAGTTGGGTGACCCAGAAGCATTAATGCTGCCATTAACTCAGTAGGAAAATGGCTTTGTTTTCCAGTGCCTGGCTCAGGTAACACTTACCCAAAGGATATGGAGGCTTTGCTGCCCCTGATGAACATGGTGATTTATTCTATTGATAAAGCCAAAAAGTTCCGACTCAACAGAGAAGTAAGACCCACAACCTTTATTATAAGTTGGCACCTTTTATTGTTGTTTTCCTCCTTGGGGGAGTCAGAGAGCAATGATTTCAGCGATTTTATTTTTGCTAGTTTGCTAGTTGACCTGAAAGTGCTAAATGGGAATAGTTTTATAAAAGAATACTAAATGGGACTTGGTTCTGTTGGATTGAAATGGATTTCTTATGAAACGCCTTGTATTTTGGGGAAAAGGGCAAACAGAAAGCAGATAAAAACCGAGCTCGAGTAGAAGAAAACTTCTTGAAGCTGACACATGTGCAAAGACAGGAAGCTGCACAGTCTCGGCGCGAGGAGAAGAAAAGAGCAGAGAAGGAGCGAATCATGAACGAGGAAGATCCTGAGAAACAGCGCAGGCTGGAGGTAAGACAGACTTTTCTTACCCTGCTTCGTGGTAAAACTAGGATTTAGAAGGGCGCCTATTATGCCATATTGACCGTAAAGGTAATTCTGTGTAGGAATGTACACAGACATAAAAGTTTAGCATTTTCTCTGCAGTTGGGACATTATTACTTAGCTGATAGCACTATTAAGAAGAATAAATAATCCATCCTTTTTTTTCAAAAAATATTTATTTATTTGAGAGAGAGAGAGCACATGAGAGGGGGAAGGGTCAGAGGGAGAAGCAGACTCCCCGCCGAGCAGGGAGCCTGATGCGGGACTCGATCCCGGGACTCCAGGATCATGACCTGAGCCGAAGGCAGTCGCTTAACCAACTGAGCCACCCAGGCACCCATAATCCATCCTTTTCAAACCAGGTTAGCTTGAGTCTGTGATCCTGGAGAATGATATAAATTATCCTTTCCCCAGCACAATCCCATTTTGAAAGTTCCACTATCATCTTTCAAGCCAAACACTTAACTGAAGTAGAAGGAAATTAGGAATTTTAATAGAAGTCAGCACATGTGCCCTATGGTCCAATGCATCTTGTTTTATAAAATATTTAATTTGATTAGAGAATTAGAGAATCCTAATATTTTTTGTTTGTATTTTTGTTTTCTATTTTGTACATAACCAGAATCTCAAACTCAAGAGCTTTTTAGGTTGTAGTATGTTATGTGTGAAACATCAGCATGTTCTCACATTTTTGTGAAATAAGATGCCACTGTCCAGCTCTACAATTTTAAACCTTGTAAATGCTGGTCAAAAAAAGAAGAGAACAAAGTTCTGGGAGATGTGAGTTCTAACAAGAATAATCTTGAGAACTGAAGAAAATCCTTAGAAGTGGAGGAGACCTGCTGCCAAGGAACAGACTGCTGTGTGGCACTGCACGTGCAGGAGTGTCACTGATGCCACTGAGGGAAGTGCCCAGGGCACCGCGGGCCTCCTCCCATTTATCCTCTCTCACCACTTGTCATTTGATCTTGTTTGTTTTCCCATAAAAGCGGGGTAACAACACCGGTTCAGTTACACGAGGTACTTAACCAGGAGCACAGCTATGGCTTCCATGCTGTATGGGTAGTTTTTTCTTATCTAGTGTTGAAAGTAACACAATCAATAGTTCCCAAACCACCAATTTACAAATCACCCTTTGAAACATAATCTGTTATGCTATCAGTAACTGTATATAGTACATGCTTCTGTTTTTCCTATTCCGTATCTTCTCATCCTCCGGTGGAGGATTTCTCAGGACATTTCTACCCCAAACCTCTAAAAAAAACCCAAAAAACTAAGTTTGAGGTTGCAGCTGAAATAATCTAGTGGCCTCTAAGGCTTCCCTCAGTACAGGTAATAATAACCAGTGACTTTTGCCACTAAAATAATGTGTTTGGGGCTTCTTTTTCTCTTTCGACATAACCTCCTAATTCCTAAATAAAAATATGTTAAAAATTCCCAGTTTAACATTATGCATTGAAGTATTGGCTCAGGTTTAACGTCTACACTTATAAGAAGAGATGCACAATTAATAGCCTAAACAAACAAAATCTTAAGGTTTTCTGAACTGAAGTACAAATCCTTGGCAGATACACATAAATGTTATGATGAAAGTTGGGTTACTGTTTCCTGGGTATAGGAAAAATCAGAATAACAAAGTTGCTTAAATGTAGTGTTTAGTTTCTTTCTAACTTGAGATTTTAGTTACCTTTACTTCATTTTAAGCTAATTTTCATTAACCAACATAGATATTAGCAATTTTTATAACTGTCTTTTGGAAAGTTATTTAAGGTACCAGACTAGGTTTTTGAATAGTAATATAGGCAGTATTCTAGTTTTGGTTTTTTGTGTGTGCTTAGAGCTTAGTTTGGATTCCCTTTCTTTCTCTAGGAAGCTGCCTTGAGGCGTGAGCAAAAGAAATTAGAGAAGAAGCAAATGAAAATGAAACAAATCAAAGTGAAAGCCATGTAAAATCATCCCAGAGACCGGAGTCCTGATGCCACCTGTAAGCTCTGAATTCACTGGAAACATAAAAAATACCAGTCCATTTCTCATCTTAAAGTTCAAACACTCCCAAAGTGACTAAGAAATCCTTATTTCATCATCTGTTCTGTTTTTGGTTCGGAGTTTTACAGAGGTTATAGATGGAATGGAAGGACTCTGTTTCAGTAATTCTCTTCCAGATAGCCAAATTATTTTGATTACTTTATAAAAGGAATGATATATGAGATCTGTGTAGTTTTAAAATATTTTTAAAATTATAACATGAATCATCAGTGCTTTTAGTGCTTTGATGTTTGAAGAAATATCATGAAATTTATAGATACATAATTAGATTGTTGCTTTTTGTTTAAACTGGGTAGTTGCAAAGGCTATAAAGACTGACCCTAAACCAAGATTCCACAAATAACTATTGGAATTGCACAATAAACATTGCTTGGTGTTTTCTTCTGTGTGTACATTAACCTTGTAAAAAAGTAAAATTTAGAACACTATATGTGGTATTGAAATTTCAGGGACTCAAAACATAATGTAGTTCACTGTATGTTTTGTAGCTGGGAGGTGCTGATGACAGTGTTGTATCTATAGGGTTTAGGATACTTACGTGTACATGGAAAATTCTAAGGATAGGTAGTATAGGAGCACAGTTTTTTCCTGAGCTGATACCACAAGCTAATGACAATGTGAATGCTGTATTTAAGTGGTTGTACGTTTTCCTTGAATAACAAATGCATGAAAAATTAACTGCTTCACCTAGATCAGATCAGTGGTCTATGTGAAGTTACACATGTTTTTCCTTCTTGTTTGTTGCAAACTATTGGATGTTCATAGAGAAGCTCTATTCTCTGTGTTATGGCTGTGTCCCTTTGCTTTTCCTTCTGCTTTTATTTCTTCCACAGTTGAGGCTGGGTATATTCTTTCAAAGAAATAGCCATGAATATGCATAAATATACTTTTAAAAATGAGCTTTCCTAAACTATTGAGAGTTCTTTCTGCCTCTTGAGGAGGGAACTCTTGGGGGAGAGGCCCATCTATCTGCACGAGCATTTAGCTTGTTCAGATCTCTGCATTTTATAAATGCTTCCTAAAGAAAGCATTTTTTAAGTCACTGCTTGTACCAGGTAATTTTTGCTGGGGATGGGAAAAGGTTGGGTTTTTTGGTGGGAGAGGGGTGGGTGGATATTTTTTTGTTGATGCTTTATGTGCAGGTGTGTTCTGAGGCAATAACAAGTTGCTGTGAAAGCAGTATGTGCTGCTGCCTTTGTAACTGCATGGGAACTTTTCACATGGATTTTTTTCTAAGTTAATGCAGAAATGTGTAAACTGGGAGATGCAAATGTAATATTTTTTTTTAACAGTTCATGAAATTAAGTTATTAAAATAACAAAAATACCGTAAGATTTAATTACTTTAATGCTATATAATTCTAGAATTAGCCTTGTTTTCAAAGTTTAAAAATACATTTTAGAAATCAAAGTTGATATGCTTAGCTATCTTTTGATTAATAAAAGCTTTCTTAAAGTCCCACACATTTGGACCATGGCAGCTAATTTTGTAATTTAAGCATTCATATGAACTACCTATGGACATATATTAAACTAATTGACAAAAATCTCAGAGTGCCGCCTTTACTTTTCTGGGGTTGCCCTTCAAGAGTATAAGCCCATAGGAATGTTCTTCTTTCTATTCAACGGAAGTCAGTGCTGAAATGCTTTCCCTTCAAAGGAGTTGACTTTGATAATAATCCCTTAGTTTGTTACCGTTATTTTTAGAATATTTTATATTTTTAGAGGCATATATATTATTAATGGGCTCCTCCCCAAAGTCTACCTCTTTAGTTAAGATACCATTATCTCTCCCATGAATGAAAGGAGAATACTGTGGACTGTCACACATTGGAAAACCACTAAGCCCTCCTTTTGTGCATTGCATGGGCACTTAGCAAGGACAAAACGGGCACCGAACTGGAAGATAACGACCTGGCTATAGTGCCAGCAAAGTCAATACTAAGCGCTTGACTTTGGGCAAGTCAGTAACCTCTTTGAGTCTCTGTTCCGTTCTTCTTCCTACAAAGTAAGGATAGTAACTATTTTCTTCCCTACCTCACAGGTAGGTCAACACCAAGAGATATGTGTGAAGTTCTCTCATAAACTACAGTACTTTAAAAATGTGAGGTATCATCTAGGACTGTTCTCCAAGTGGTACATTTTTGCTTTATTCTCTTTTGCTTTCCTTTCTCCCAATGGAAACCAAGCAGATCCTTTCAGAGTTCTCTAACTTTATCTGCAAAATGTGACAGGGTATTTTGGAATGGGGGTTGGGGCGACAGTAATACCTTTCTGTTTCCTTAGTAATAGAACCTTTTCCTGTGATGCACTAGAAGTTGAAACTCTTCTTTAGATGAGACTTAGACCAAAGAAAAACATTGATTGGTATTCTCTTTCCCCCGTCCAATAGGACATGAAAATTATTTAGAGCAGTGTTATACAAAGGATCTGTTGGTTTTGGTGGGATGGGTGAAATACTGAACTTTATCATCCCAGATTCTTTCCTTATTATTCCTGTTTCTACTCATTTTGAATGATTTGAAAGGATGAAATAATCTGAAAGGATGTAAAAGGGAGGAGGCAGTTATACCCAATAGGATGATACGTCACATTTTTAAAGTACTGTAGTTTATGAGAGAACCTCACACATATCTCTTGGGTGTTGACCTACCTGTGAGGTAGGGAAGAAAACAGTTACACAGACAACATGTGTAATGCTCTCTGACATATAAAACGTTCTACAAATTAAATAATTCTGCTCAACTTACTAAACCAAAGGTCATAAGCATTTCCCTCACTTGAGTATTCAAGGCAATTAGTTTTACCTTACCTTTCTGACCATTTATATGGTATCTTGGAGGCCAGTGCATTTAGTTTAAACTGGATGCTTGGAGTTCAATGCAAAACTTGCCCATCACAAGTCAAAAGCAAAGCAGGAGTCTTTGTAAACTCTGAAAGTTGACTTTTCTTTACACTGGCTTTCTAAGTTATCTGGATTTAGGAGGTCCATTTGCAAGAAAAACTAAAGTGAATGTAAATTTGCTCCTTGAAACAGTCACAACAGAAGCTGGGCCAGAAGTTTCTCCCACTAGCTTTTATGGGCAGTCACGAAGATGGTGAGACCTTAACATCCAGTTAGAGAATGACATGGCTGCTGGGCCAATGGGCTGGGAAGAGCCTCCATGTTTAAATTCCCCAAAGCGATGGCTGCCTCATTTGGCATCTTTTCAGGCACCGACCTTTTCGGCACCCTCAATTCCAAAGACCACATGTGAAAAAGATCTTTTCTAAAGAACATCGCCAAGAATTTTACTTCAATTTTTACATCTTGCTTTTGTCAGTTTACCATTTGCTGCGGAGAGAGGCCTCTTATTTTGAAAATGAGAGAAAACTGTGGGTCCTGCTTTAGAAAGTTAAAGCACTAGATAAGATCAAAATGATGTACATGAAACTGAATGAGGTCCTGAGTCACTGGCAAAGTTTACGTTCACATTCGCATATTTCCGTCAGTTTGGATGTAGCTGAACTTCGCTCCCATCTTGGAAGCTGGGCCAGTATAAGTCTGTGTCATGGGTCAGAGCCAGTGTTCGATACTTGACGGGATCTATAGGGAATCTCATAAGGAAGCTGAGGCACAGAGAAAGAGTGGGTTTTCTCTTTGCAGCTTGTCAGTCTGGTGCTGGAGGGGCGTTTGGGATGTCTTCAAAGAAAAGTGCGAGACCGCTTTTTCCATTGCAGTCCTACCACACGAAATGAAAAAAATAAATTTCTTTTTTTCAAGTAGCCAAGTCATCAGCCAGTGTTTGTTTGCCTTCCTCTAGTCCCCCCTGACTCTTCATTATTGAAATCATCCTACTTCCTTCCTGCTGCAGGGGCGGGGAGGCTCCGGGGAGGCTCCAGGGAGCCCTTGTCGGACCCCCAGGCCTCACCGACGCCACGCTACGCCTTCGGCTTCCACACACTTGGGGAAAAGGACCCCTTCTGTTAGAGACCGCATGCCCTCCCTCCGGAACGCGCTGCGCCGACCGAGCTAACTTGGAACCGAAGGGGCGCTCTCCGCGCGGCGGGCGCCGGGGGTCTGCAGCGGGGGCCTGGCGCGCCCGACGCGACGCTGGACGCGCTGGGGAGCGGCCCCACCCGCTCGGAGCTGAGGGACGGGGGGCAGGGGGCGGAGCTTCCTCACCCGCTCCACGGAGGAGCCGGGGCGGGGCGGAGCTCTCCACCAGCCTTACCCCGGTCCTGCTACTGCGCATGGCACGTTGCGTACCTCCCCCAGCCCCAGCAACCGGCCTGGCGGCGCGGCCCTAAACTAAGGAGGCGGAGCTGAGACGGGGTCGGAACTGCTTGCTAACTCCAGGACCAGGTACCGGGCTGGCGGGGCCGCCTGGTGCGCTCCAGGGACCAGTCCCTTCTCGCCCTGACGCCGATTCCATCTCCTCAGGGGCGGGCCTTCGTCAGATCGGCCATCCCGCCCCCCCCCCCCCCGCCCTGCACGGGTCCCTTTTCACCCCGTCCTTCTCGATTCCCGTAGTGAGGGGCTGCAGCCTGAGAGCAGAATAGGCTTGGGCCTGCCCGGGAGACGCCGGAGCGGAGTTGCGGGCGAGAGAGGCGACCGCCTGCTTTCCGTATCCATCTTTCCCCCTGACTCCTAGGCGGGGAACCTGGGGCCCAGGTGTCAGTTTGCCCTGCCCAAAGAGGCGGCCGATCCTGTGCTCACCCCCCTTCCCCCATCCCACAACCCCAATTCCCATCTATCCCAGGCTGGACAGGCAGCGAATCAAACCTTCTTAAGGAGAGAGATTTAGGTGACTCCCTGAATCAGCAAAAACAAAGAGCTTCTAATTGTTTTGTTTTTCAAGAATGTTTCAGTGCCCACAGTAGATTTGGGGTGGAGATGGGCGGTGGGGGTAGGGAAGTGAGCGCGAGAGAAGGGGCGTGGTTAAATAAAATTGTTCAAGTTTCCAGGAAATGGGGGACTAATTTTTCTGCCCAGCCTTCTGTTAAGATAACCTAGCATATTCTAACTCGACTTTCTCCGAAGAGGAAAAGCCGTTCGAACTGGTCCTTTTCTTACTGTGTAATACCTGTTGAAGTAGAACCGTATTCCAGTATGTATTTGAGGCATTAGGACAGTCCTTCGTTGACTGATTCATACTGTCTAAAGACACCCAAGACTGTTTATTGTTTCTGAGAATTGAAGAAACCGAGTCTCATCTGGTTACCTGCCTTAGGCCAGGAACCTGTTCAGCTATTAGTTACAGTGCTGAACTTAACTCTGTTCCCCCACCTTTCAACCAGGTTTCTGAGAATATCGTGACTCAAATGCAATGTTTGTAGTTGTAACCCCAGACATGGAAGAAGTTTAGAAAAACAGTGACAAGAACAGGGGAAAAGGAAAAAAAAAAATAATAAAGCAAGGTAAACGAATTCTTGACTCTTCTATTTGGCGTCTGGTCAGCAGCATTGTCAAATCAGGCGATGTCTTCTCAGTCAGTCATCATTGTATCTTTGCAAACACAGTCTTGACACTTCTCCCTGGACTTATCTGTAATCACGGGTTTCTAGAGCACAGGCTTTGGAACAGATCTGACTGGTCCTCTACCAGTTGCCTGTGTCATTCAGGGCATTTAACCTCTCTGAGCTTTAAGTTCCTGATCTGTAAAATGAGGAAGATAGTACTCATAGTGAGCTGAGCTCTGTGAAGCATTTAGCACAGATCCTTGCACATAGTAAGTTCACCATAAGTGCTTGCTGCTTTTATTATTTTTGCTATTAACAATTTAACAGATACGGGAGTGCCCATTTTATGTGTTGGGCACAGCAGCCCCTGGGAATGCAATAGTGAATAAGATGCGCTGGCAATTAACATTGTGGTATGTGTAAGGGTTGAATACAGAGGCTGAACACCTGACGGGGGAGGGAATAGTAATCAGGGAGGACTTCTGTAGCACAGGGTACCTGAGATGAGTAAGTAGTAAGGAACGACAGGTCAAAGTTAACCAGGTTGGGGGAATGAAAGTGGTCCAGGAGGGGAAGCAGAATCTTTAAAGTTTTTCCTTTAGACTTCATTTCCTACCTGCCTTCAAGCATGATGTCCTAAATATGGACCTATCCCAAGGCTTGCTTCCCAGCCTTCTGCTTTTTTCTCCCCATTTTCTCCTTCAGTGCATTTGTCACTTGTAGAGCTTTGGCTGCTAACTCCCAGGTCTACATAGCCATCTCTAACGTCTCTCTTACTTTTCTTTCTTTTTTTTTAAATTTTTTTAAAAGATTTTATTTATTTATTTGACAGAGAGATAGAGAGTACAAGTAGGCAGAAAGAGAGGGAGAGGGGGAAACAGGCTCTCCGCTGAGCAGGAAGCCCGATGCGGGGCTCGATCCCAGGACCCTGGGATCATGACCTGAGCTGAAGGCAGCCACTTAACTGACTGAGCCACCCAGGCGCCTCCAGTCTTACTTTTCTAACTGCTCTATCTTCTCACTATAGATAGATAGATAGACAGATAGATAGATAGATAAACTATTTTCTCCACCTCAACATGATTTAAAAACTCGAACTCGGGGCGCCTGGGTGGCTCAGTTGGTTAAGGGACTGCCTTCGGCTCAGGTCATGATCCTGGAGTCCCTGGATCGAGTCCCGCATCGGGCTTCCTGCTCGGCAGGGAGTCTGCTTCTCCCTCTGACCCTCCCCTCTCTCATGTGCTCTCTCTCAAATAAATAAATAAAATCTTTAAAAAAAAATAAAATAAAATAAAAAAATAAAAACTCGAACTCATCTTCCCACCAGAACCACTTCCACCTCTGAGTTTCCTGTTTTGTCGCTGACACTATTCTTTCCCAGTTACTTGGGCACAAAAAAAAATCAGAGTCATCAGAGTTGTCCATGAGTAGAATGGGTTCCGTGATAAGGTAGTGAGTCTCTGGCCAGGGAAGTTTTCAAGCAGAGGCTAAATAACCTTACATCCGGGAGTTTGTAAAAGCTGTTCCTCCGAAGGGTGGAGGATGGGCTAGATGACTTATGGTGTCCTTACTAACTAAATATAATTTCTTTATTTTTTCTTCATCCCCTATCCATCTATTTCTTAGCATTCCTTTTGCTACAAGCTCTTATCACCCCAAATATGGTCCACTATAGTTGTGTTCTAACTAACATTCCTTTCTCTGGGGATTTTTCACCTCCCATTCTCCCATCCATTTGCAGATTAATATTCCTTAGAATATTTCTTAGAACAAGGCTTCTCAAACATTAGTCTGTACGACGGGCCACAGATCAGCAGCATGACCGTCATGTGGGAGTTCGTTGGAAGTACCAGGCCCCACTCCAGATCTTCTAAATCAAAATCTGCACTTTTAACAAGATCCTCAGATTATTTGAATGCACAATAAAGTTTGAGAGACACGATCTTAAGACCACTGTTTTGTGTTTGTCACCTTTCTGTTTAAAACCTACAGTGGTGTCCCACTGCCTGGTGAGGAGAATCCATACTCTAGCATGCACATGAGGCCTCTTCATTGTTCTCATCTATCTGGAGCTGTGCTTCTATAACTGGTTATGCAAAATGCTAACGTACTCCTCGGTATATTTGGTCAGTCAGTCAGTCAACATTATTGAGTGCCTGCTATGTGATAGGCACTATTCTAGAAACTGGAAGATACGTGTGTGGACAAAACAAAGTAAGTGCTAAAAATGAGCAGCTAATACCATTTCATGCTTGGAATTCCCATTTTCAAGTCCTATTTGACACTGAGGCCCCGCCCCTTCAATAAAACTATCCAGATCTGTCCCAGCTTATAGTAATTGTCTTTCCCTTTGCTGAACACCATAAGGACTTGCCCGTTTCTACTTGTGCATTCCCCAGACCTGCTGAATTAAAAATTTTTGAAGGTGGGAGTTTGAGCATCCATAGGTTTTTATAACTACGTGAGTTAATTTTTTTTAAAGATTTTATTATTTATTTATTTGAGAGAGAGAGAGAAACAGCATGAGAGGGGAGAGGGACAGAGGGAGAAGCAGGCTCCCCGCTGAGCCGGGAGCCCCATGTGGAGCTCGATCCCAGGATTCCGGGATCACGACCTGAGCCGAAGGCAGTCGCTTAACCAACTGAGCCACCCAGGCACCCTACATGAGTTAATTTGAAACACATCCTGGTTTGGGAACCCATGTTCAGATAATTAATGAAGCTGTTAGTGTGGTAGCCTAGGACCAGTTCTTAGGTTTGTTATATTAATTTATATGGTGTTTGGGGATTGACTTTATTTTCTATTTCCAGTATTTTTCCAGAGCGTAGACAGTTCCTTCTGCAGATAAAAATCATCTTTTAATCTACATTAATATTCTGTTTTCTGTTGTAGACTACACATGGATATGGACGCTGCTTCCTCTTAAATTTCTTTTGCACGATGCTTTGTGTTTAATGTTATTAAATAATGTGCACTCTAATAATCTTTTTTTTAAAAAAATTCAGATAATATTTTTACTATTTCATGCCAGGATAAATGATTCTCAACATGGTGATGATCTTCTATAAGGTCTTCTTTTTTTTTTTTTTTTTTTTTTTTTTTTTTTTTTTTTTTTAAAGATTTTATTTATTTGAGAGAGAGAGTATGAGAGGGGGGAGGGTCAGAGGGAGAAGCAGACCCCCTGCCGAGCGGGGAGCCCGATGCGGGACTCGATCCCGGGACTCCAGGATCATGACCTGAGCCGAAGGCAGTCGCTCAACCAACTGAGCCACCCAGGCGCCCTTCTATAAGGTCTTCTATAAGAAGATTAGGATAGGGGGCGCCTGGGTGGCTCAGTCGTTGGGCGTCTGCCTTCGGCTTGGGTCGTGATCCCGGGGTCCTGGGATCAAGCCCCACATCGGGCTCCCCGCTCCACAGAGGGCCTGCTTCTCCCTCTCCCATTCCCCCTGCTTGTGTTCTCTCTCTCACTGTATGTATCTCTGTCAAATGAATAAATAAAATCTTTAAAAATAAATAAATAAATAAATAAATAAATAAATAAATAAGATTAGGATGGGGTGAGGATAAATGCAATTTGATAAAAATCTATAGATGATTTTGAAGGGCCTCCTCTCTCCCCTGGATTGAAAACCATTGCTTTGATTTCTCTGAAGCAGTTCTAAGGATTCCAAGAACTCCATGTATCTGATTAAGTTCCCACTCCCATTGTTATACTATATACTACCACAATCCCTCAAAGGAAATGTGGCAGGCATTTTTTCTAGATTCTTCAAAAGTGTTTCTGATTATTTGTTTTACTTTTAAAGTCATTTTGTTGAGATATAATTTATATATATATATAAAATGTTTCATACACACACACACACACACACACACACACACACACACACACACTGTTCTCTCCCAACTTGTTTATTTTCTTAGTGGTGTCTTTCGAAGGCAGAAGTTTTTAATTTTCATAAAGTTTAATTTATCATATTTTTCTTTTTTATTTCATGCTCTTGACATTCTTTTTTTTTAATTTTTACTTATCCCAACATCATGAAGATTTTCTCCTCTGTTTTATTTAGTAGTTTTAACTTTTTCTTTAGTTCTATGATCCATTTCAAGTTAATTTTTGTGTATCATGTAAGGTAAGGGTGAAAGTTCATTTTTTCTAAATAGATACTAATTTGTATCTAGATTACAGATACACCCCCATGGAATTACTCTGGCCCCTCTCTTGAAAATTAATTGACCATACATACATGGATCTATTTCTGGATTCTCTATTCCATTTCATTGATCCATTTGTCTATCCTAGAGCAAAGTATACTGTTTTGATTACTGTAACATTAAAGTAAGTCTGGAAATCAAGTAATGTAAGTCTTCTAACTTTGTTCTTTTTCAAAATCATTTTGGCTATTTCAGGTCCCTTGTATTTCCATATAAATTTTAAAGTCAGCTTATCAATTTCTTTTTAAAAGTCCGCTGGGATTTTGATTGGGATTGCACTGAATCTATAGATCAATTTGGAGGGAGTTGACATCTTCACTTCAGTGAGTCTTCCAATCTATGAACATAGCATGTCTCTTATTTAGCTTATCTTTAATACCTCTTAGCAATGTTTTATAATTTTAAACATACAGTTTTAAAAAACATACAATTTTTAAAAAATTATTCCTAATTATTTTATGTTTTTGTTGGTATGGTAGATAGTTTCATTTTTTAAAATTTCATTTTCTAATTATTCATTGCTAGTACATAGAAATACAATTGGATTTTGTAATTGACCTTCTTTCTAAATTCATTTTTTTAGGTCTAATGATTTTTTTTGTAGAATACTTAGAATTTTCTACATACCCAATCATGTTGTCTATGAATAAAGAGTTTTACACCTTCTTTTCCAATCTGTATGCCTTTTGTTCCTTTTTTCCCTTTTTGCATTGGCCAAGACCACTAGTACAATGATGAACAGAAGTGATAAGAGCAGACATTCTTGTTTTGCTTCTATTCTTATAGGAAACTCACTAATTCCTTTTGTTACTAAGTATGATGTTAGCTATACATTTTTCATAATATCTTTTTTTATTTTATTGTTATTTTTAAAGATTTTATTTTTTTATTATTTGAGAGAGAGAGGGTGAGTCGGGGGAGGAGCAGAGGGAGAGGGATAAGCAGTGAGTGCAGAGCCTGACACGGGACTTGATCCACCCTGAGCCGAAATCAAGAGTCTGATGCCCAACTGACTGAGCCACCCAGGCACCCCCTTCATACATATCTTTTACCAAGTTGACTTGGTAAATTCTCTTTCTTTCCTATTCCTATTTGACTTATTCCTAATTGACTGAGAGGTTTTTTAAAATCATGAATTGATATTGAATTTTTTCAGATGCCTTTTCTCTATCTATTGAGATGATTGTATTTTTTTTCTTGTTCACTCAGTTACTCTGGTAAAATTACATTTTTTTTTTTTTTTTTTTTTTTAGATTTTATTTATTTGACAGAGAGAGTGAGCGAGCACAAGCAGGGGGAGCAGCAGGCAGAGGGAGAGGGAGAAGCAGGCTCCCCGCTGAGCAGGGAGCCCGATGCGGGACTCGATCCCGGGACTTCAGGATCATGACCTGAGCTGAAGGCAGTTCCTTAACCAACTGAGTCACCCAGGCGCCCCGATTCTTTTTTTTTTTTTTTTTAAGTAAGTTCTAACGCCCAGCATGGAGCTGGAACTCATGAC
Organism: Neomonachus schauinslandi; assembly: GCF_002201575.2. NCBI lineage: Eukaryota > Metazoa > Chordata > Mammalia > Carnivora > Phocidae > Neomonachus > Neomonachus schauinslandi. The sequence goes on along the minus strand of NC_058417.1, from coordinate 45,067,353 downwards.
CGTGAGATCAAAAGTCACATGCTCTACCTACTGAGTTCATTTTTTTTTTCTGCCCACACCACTGTTTTTTTAACTCCTTAAAATTGGTTGTTTTTTATTTGCAAACAACTTTGGACAAAAACAGTATGGTATACATTGATTCATTTTTTAGTGTTAAAACAGTCTTTAGTTCCTGAGATAAACCCCACTTGGTCATGATGCATTATGCTTTTAGCCATTCTAGATATAATTTTTTTTTAAAGATTTTATTTATCTATTTGAGAGAGAGAGAGATCACAGAGACAGAGGCAGAGGGAGAGGGAAAAGCAGGCCCGCTGCCAAGCAGAGAGCTTGTGGGGCTCGATCCCAGGACCCTGAAATCATGACCTGAGCTGAAAGTAGATGCCCAACTGACTGAGCCACCCTGGCGCCCATCTAGATATAATTTTTAACTATAAATTAAGCAAACATAAAACAAAATCAGGATGATACAAAAAAGATACATTTGAGAAATGGCAAAAGCTCTTGGAAGTGTGTAACCAAAATTGAAAAATTAGTAGAAGGGTTAGAAAATAAAATTGAAGAAATCTCTTGGAGAGTTGTAAAATAGGAGTGAAACAAGTACAAATTAATTCTAGATAATTCTAGAAGTATGTCTTTATTAGGAATTTTATAACATGAAAACAGAAAAAGTGGAGGAGACAAAATTATCAAGGAAATAATACAAGAATATTTCCCAGAATTGGAAGATCCAAATTTCCACACTAAAAAGGCTAAGGTAGGGAAGCCTGGCTGGCTCAGTCGGTAGAATATGCAACTCTTGATCTCAGGGTCGTGAGTTTGAGCCCCACGTTGGGTGTAGAGATTACATAAAAAAACAAAATCTTAAAAAAAAAAAAAAAAAAAGGCTAAGTGCAACTGGCCTAGAAAGCAACTAGTCCGGATTGCAGCAGGGGATGGAAGGCCTTGGAAAGGCAATCTCTAGGAAAAAATCGGAATGAATGAGTTCGAATGTATGGTAAAAGATACTGACTGATAAGACAAATAGCAAAGATGGAAACTTGGAAAAAGTTGGTAATAGCTATGTGGGAAACCAAACAAGTAAAAAAAGTTTGAGTCCATTATCAACTCTAGGAAAACAAATGGCGTACAAGAAAACAGACGTGGTCATCTTTGTTTGCCTCAGCTCTGAACCATGTTTCCACAGTCATAACAATGTAAATGTGGACTATTGATTTAATTAAACATTATGCCAGAATTGTGTTGGGAGAATGAAGGCAGGAAAGTAGGGTGCAGGAAGGTGATGTAGGAGAGCTTAGTCTTCATCTACCATAGTAGAAAGTTAGTAGATAAATGTCTAAAATGGATAAGTCATGGCCATATAAACATTATTTAAGAATGATAATAAAAAGCAAGATAAACAGCCAAAAGAATCGAAGGTTAATTGCTTCTGGGAAAGGATCAGTGGGGAATTGGGTCAAGAGAAATTTAAAAATTAAAGATGAAAACCATATTAATAACAAATCTGTCTTTTCTTATAGAGATTGCAGTATTTCCAAATGTACTTGGCCAGTTTTATTGTCAGTGAAAGGTTCTCTAAACCAGTCTTTAGAATCTAGAAATGTATAGGTCTGCTACAGTGCTTCGACTGGTAGACTCATAGCAAGTTTTTGTTAATCAAAAGGCATTTCTATAAAAGGAGATTTGACTAACCTGTTTCTATTTTCCTTTTAGGTTTAAATTTTTGAAATTGAAGTAGGTCTACACATTAGGAACTCATGTCTTTTCTTGTAAGTAAACCAGAGCGAATTAGGGTGAGTGTTTCTATTCTTCGGCTTTACTATTTTTATTTTCTGTAAAGTAATGTGTTTTGACAGATACTGTAGGTGGTTTTTTAATGTGATGTTCAGAATCCTGTGTAAGTGAGGCATGTAGGAAGTAAAGCAGATATGGCAACCTCCACTCCTGAGAAAAGAGCTTGCAGGCAGAGGCTGACCAGAGACACCAAATACACCCACCAGCTTGACTGGTAGAGAAGAAACGGTCGCTTGTTTTATGAATATCACTCATGCAAAATTAAATGAATCGATGTCCCTTTTCACTACAGATGTGTAATTGCTAATAAGCTGCCTATTTCCAATGTATTTTCAATGAGTTTGTGTTTTTTAAAAATCAGTATCAAATTGTCATTATTGGAACACTTTTTCTAAGTATAATCATAGGTTTTAATTAAAGACTTTTTGAACATGAATAATGTTATTACACCTGAAAACTTTACCAGCTAAAGTGACCTCAAGAACAAATGCTGGATTTAGCTTCTTTATAAGCTTCCATGACTTCTTAAAAGAGCACTGTATTTTATTTATTATCAAGTATTTATTTCTAAATGCAGTAGTAATTATTTGAAAATTCTGTAACAAGGAAGAAGTACTATATGACACATGAACATACCACTTTCTTTAAATATTAAAGCATATGTTATATTTTGTGATACAGCACATATTTTTTTTATACCAAGTTTTTTATTTTGGGTGTTCTTTTTTTTAATTTAGAAAAAAATTGATAGAAGACAGAAAATGATGTTATAGTTCCAATTCATAACCAATATTATGCAGCTTATTTCTGAATATTACTTAACACTCTTTTTTCTTGTGTTTGTGTATATAAGAATAATTTATACTGGAAAGAGTAGACTTCACTGTTAAGTAAGAGGAAAAACAGACTCTCTCCTTAGCCTGAACTCTGCCTGGTGGAAAGAATGCCCCCAAGCCAAACTCGAACACTAGTCCTTAAGTGAAATTCAATCTTGATTCCATTACTTTTACATACGAGCTTCTTTTCTGTGTCAGCCTCGCCTGATTCACGTGAAACCAGACCACTGATCAGTATTAAGGAAATCCAATACTCATTTGAAATAGGATAGTAAAGTGAACCATGATTGGTGAAGTTAGTGTAGTCCTTGTAAACCTGGTAGAAAATATAAGTGGTGATGTCTTTAGGAATCCTAGTGGATGAAAGAATATGCAGCTATTTTCTTTTACAAACAGAGGCTTGTGAAAAACTGTTTCATCTCTATTTTCCGTATTATGAATTCCAGTAGCATTTTTCACATTGGCATTCATGATCCAAAGCATCTGTAATAGATAGCCATTGATTGAGTGAGTCAGATGGAACCAGAAGGTAGTTTTATGTATAGGAAAGATAAAAAACCTTCTTCATTATTAGGGCCAGTACTATGTTTCTCATCTGTCTGTCAAATTTAAGAATTGTTTAACAAATTAGGCAAAAAAGAATAGAGAAAGGAATTAACCTATTGTTTTCAGTTGATTTAAATCCAGGATTCTTTTTAAAATTGTTCCATAAAAATGCATCTTAACCGTACTGCATGATTCTGTTTTTGTAGTTTATTTGTCTAATGGCTGATAGCTAATTTTTTGTGGCTTGGAAGAAATACTAATTCTCTTTGGGGTTTTCCTTTTTAGCGGTGGGTCTCGGAAAAGTTCATTGTTGAGGGCTTAAGAGATTTGGAGCTATTTGGAGGTAAGTACAGTATGGCATTTAGCCATCACTTCAGGGTAAATGTCACTACTCTTGTTGACTAAATCAATTTCTAGAAATTAGCAATTGTAAGGACAAGTGTAAACAAGAGTTGTTCTATTTGTTTGGCTCCATTTTGAACCCATGGTTTCCCAAAGATTGGAGGACTGACCTGGCAGTTGACCTTGGCCTGTCTTGATTGTTAGAAAGTCAGTATTTACTTAAAGGCATATTTATTTCTTCTAAGTATTCGTCCAGTTGAAAGACATATTCTTAAAGGAAAAAAAACTAAGTGTTTAAAAGCTCTAACCTTGAAATTTTTAAAAATAAAATGATTAGTCAGAACTAAGGTAGCAATGATATAAAAGTTCTGGTTTACTGATCAATCTAGTTGACTCATCTTTTCATGGTAGAAATTATGACACTTAAGAGAACCAAGGAAAAAAAATTCTGTCAGGACAAAAATACTGACTTCCTATTGTAAAATCCACATGCTGATTTTGGAAGTCGTAACCTTGCAATTTTGAGATTTAACAGGGCCTGTCATTTGCCTTTGATTCTTTTCGAATTGAGCCTTTTTGAGAACTGCGATCTTAATTTAAGGCAAAGAAAATTCTTTTCTATACAAATAATAATAGTAGAGCCCCATTCTTTGTGTCTGAATACCAAGACACTCTCTTTAGCTAAAGAAAAAAGTTATCAGATTGAGTGCGTTGGTTGACTGATCCAAACAAAATACCCTCAGATAGACTTAAGTCATTGAGAACTGAGACTTGTTAGTTACTAGGTGATACCTGTTATATTTATTTTCCTTAATGCCACTTAAAGACCTTCCAGAGGAATATTATCTGTTATGTTTTAGACAAATGAGAGTTTAGAAAAATGATGAGTTATTTTCGTTTTAGTTCTAAAGAATAAAAATTAGCTGTAGAGTAAAGGAAAAGCTAATGGAAAAAAATATACTATATTCTGGTCCTGTTCTCATTTTCTTCTCATCATTAATGGGAATACCATGGTTTAAAAGTAAACATTGGCATCGATAAAAATTGAGTTGAAGAGTCCAGTTTACAATTAATTAGTTAAAAATATTCCAGTATATGTGAATTGAATTAAGGATTTTGGTTTCAGCGTCTTGAGTGCAGGATCTCTGGAAGTCTTTTGACAATTTCCTAGTCTCTGATCTGAGGAGAGTGAAGGGATTGTTCTGTATATTGTTTACCGCTTGATGAAGTATATATTATCAAGTTTTATACAACTTGGAATTTGGCTTCTGCTCTACAAGATTGGACTTGATTTCCTTTTATCTATTCAACTTGGCTTCTTACCTTTAACAGACTGTCTTAAGCAAATGCACCTGCCATTTGTGTACCAGAAAACTAATGTCCAAAGCAAAAAAAAAATCTTGTTTTGACAAATTGAGGCTAATTTACTCTGCAGCCAGTCTCCTCTAACAATACAGTTGGATGCTCTGATTTCTAATTTAAGATACTTGGAAATGTGTGATCATTCCAATACTTTCCAGTTAAAAATCGACTTTGATGATTTTTCTCACTTTCATAGAATGATGAAAATAAAAAGTACAGATACAGAATTTGTCTGATTTAAGGGAAGAAAGTTATATCAGTTGTCCTTTGCTTTATTTGTTTTCACCTAGAGTAGCAGAGGGCCAAAAAACCCTTGCTTTATTTGTATTCAGAATAGAGTGCATGTGACTGGAGAATCTAACTGGGTAATGGTCCCACATATACATGTTGCTGTATTAAAACCTTCTTTGCCCTTTTTTTTGAAAGCCTATTTTCAAGTCCCTACACTTTCTGGGAAATAGCCAACCATCTCTATAACTTTATAATGAATGTTTTGTTCACAGTATAAGACTCTGAAACCAGCCTATTGAAAGTAATACTGTGTGCTGATGGAAAGTAAATATAAGACTAGAATTATAGCAGTTGAGTTACAGTTGCCAGAGAATGCCAGAGAATAGTAGCCATGCCATGTTTTGAAGAGCCAGAGATTCATGTTTAAAACCCCATCTATGTATAGTGTTTTGACTATGGGTCTCTATGCGTGTGTGTGTGTGTGTGTACGTGTGTGTGTTCATATGTAACCCTGCGGGCACTTTTTACCATAATGACTCTTAAGTGGTTTCCATAAAGAAATGTAGTCCTAAGTGCAATAATTGCTGTTGTGAATGTGGATGTGTCTTCTGCTAAAAAACAAAATGCCAACAATCAATTTCTCTACTCCAGAGCAGCCTCCGGGTGACACTCGGAGAAAAGTAAGTGACTTTCTAGGCTCTAGCACTATGGCTGTTGCATGGGGATGACTTCTTGTGGAAATTCGTGTTTTTGGTCGGCTTATCATTTTATGTTTCTGCTTATCTCAATGAGTTTTATTTGTAGTGTAATTCTTTCATTTGTGGAAATTCAGGTTTCACCCTGGAAAGATTTTAATGTGTACTTTGGAAGCTGAAAAAGTCTCAGGCACTTTTTGTCTCTCTCTTGAGGATTAAGGTCTCCTCCTCTTCTTGACCCACCAGTCCCCCACCACCCTCTCCAAAAAAAAAAAAGAAAGGAAGTTTCAACAATCTAAGATGTGGTTATCTTTTAGTGGCTAGTGGTACTACATTTTCCTTCCTTGGTCTATTGCTAATCAATTTCAGCCCACAGAGATCATACAGAGCTCTACCTAGATTATAGGCAGTGCCTCAAATCTCCTACCTTCAAGACAAAACCCCACATTAAAAGGTACAAAACAGAGATGCATTTTTTTTTATTGGCAAAAGTTGAAAGACTCCTGCCCTGCCTTCTAGTCTTATAGTTAATTTTACCAAAGTAAGTAACACCAGATGTGCACAGTGTACCAAGCTATTTTTGATAATGTGAATCAGTGTCTTATAAAGAGAGGGGATAAGAACCCTTTTCTAAATAGACTTCTTAGTCTTTTCCGATGATAGGCATCTGCGCCTTTTGCATGCAGCCCCACAGTTGAAGGAGGGTGATGTTGACTAGGAATTTCTCTCTGAGTGAAGCTTTGGCAGATCGAAATATGTTCCAGTCAGGAGACTAAAAAACATTCCCTGTACCATCAGTTAGATATTTCTCCTGAATAGAATGCCTGTTATATATAATTTTTATATTTTTACAGCTGCCGGTGTTATGCCAAGAGTTATCCTGTGTGAAACCTGGTTGGGGGGGGTGAATATAGCATTTCACAAATATTGTCTTTGTGTGCTCTACTGTACTTGGTCTTAAACTCTTTAAACAAAGTTATTTAATGGTCATTTCTGGCTATCAGTAGCTTATGTATTTTCCAAATGCTTCAAAATGAATAAATGCTTTTCCTGATAGGGGAAACTAAGAAGCTTTGCTAGAATTAGTTTCTCTAGACAATTTGAGATTATACATCACACTAATACAACTGTGCCATGCTGTGTTTAAAGAGAATGGACTAAACATTTCATCCTTTTCATCTGAATTTTGGCCTTTTCTAACTCTGAAACAGTATACTGAACTAACCACCTCTCTTGTGGCAATTTCAGACCCGAACTCTTCCTTTCAAAATACCGTCTTTGTTTGTTTTCCTAAATAAAGGTTGGTTTCTCTCTGAGTTCAGACCTACAGAACATCCACAAACTAGAACTTGCCCATTTTAGGATCATTGCCAGTGAGATGGGGACAGCAACCACTAGACTAGTTCATCTCATGCAATTCCCGATTGCCAAGAACTCACATTCCCAATTACCTGAAGAATTTTATTTCCTAAAACTAACACTTTTGAGTCATTTTCTATAGTCAACAAAGATAGTAGAAATATTTGCCAAGTTACTAACTAATCATACCAGTAGTTTACTACATCATTTCCTACCCAGGCTCAACAAGAGTGTGTCTTTAGTGTATAGCCTACTAGGCAGTATGTCTTCCATGCACTTGTAGCAAGGAAAAGGGATATAGGTCTTAAAAAAGTATCTATCAGTAGTTTTTCCCAAGGGAGTTATTTAAAATGCATTTAATAAGTACTTTCATTTCACAACTCCAGCTGTCCTTCATAGTCTCTTTTTCAAATAGAGAAATATTAAGGAGTTTGCCTGGAAATCAAAGGAGAGAAGACCTTCAAATATATAGTAGTTTTAGATTTGTTCTCATTGGGACTATATTGCTACCTGCTAAAAAATGCAGTACTTTCTCACAGGCAGGTACCAGATTCTGATCTATAAAGTGCCCCTAGTAACAAGGGATCTAGTGAGTGTGTCGCATGAGGGCAGGTGTTTCCAGTCTAGATCAATATGTTGAACTCTGTCTCTGGTGGAACTGGCTGGTACATGTCCCCTACTCTCCTCTTCAGCTCAAGGCAATGACAAGCTCATGAGCAGGAGACCTCAGTTTAAACTGGACCCATGCAAACCTGTTCGCATGGGTTAAGTATAGCAAGTTGGGGATGTGGGAAGGGATGAAGTCATTAGAAGTAGGCAGGGGCTGAATCACGTGGATCCTCACAGGCCAAAGTAGGGACTTAGGGTCTGCAAGCCACTCCCTGGGTTTTGTGTTAACTGATGACACCGATTTTACTGAGTAGATTAATACTTGAGAAAACAGGATCCACAGAAGAACAAGAATAGGTGCAGATGGTGAGAGGTAGGAGGTTAAGAAGATGGGACTCAAGACTAACTTAGCTTGCAGGTTGTCAGTTCTAAACACATGGTGAGTTGCCATTTCAGAGCTCCTGGTTTGGGCTTTTTGCTCACATTTTTCCCTTGGTTGTGTATCTCTCACCTGTCTGAGGTGTTTGGGATGTAGTAACCAGTATCTTAGGATTATTCTGAAGACCAGACAGTGTCAAGAAGCTATAATGGCTCTCAATGATCCTAGAGTTTGTTTTCAGAGCATTTGAAAACACAGATAACTGTAAAAACCAAAATCAAACCAACCTTAACTATTTATCGAGCTCTTCTTAGGATTCTGTTTTCTTCATTTTCTCTGTTCCGTCTTATGTGTTGAAGGAGAGTGACCGAACAGTAGGCAGCAAAGAGGGAGGAGAAGAATAGAATTCATATTAATTGAATACGTATGAGACACCAGGTAGCGCTAAGCTCTTTACATATTTCATCTCATTTAATCGTCACAACAACCCTATGAACTGGGAATTATTCCACTAATGAGATAACAGAGATCCTAGGAGTTTAGAGTGACTTTGCCCAGGGTCACAGAGCAAGTGATAGACCAGAGTTCAAGTTCTGGTCCTTCAGCCTATAGTCTTTGTATTACACCATTTGTCTTACTTAAAATAGCCTTTCCCAAATTATCTTTTCCAAAATTTAACAAAAGGTTCTCGGGATGAGTGATTTGGGAAATACTAGGTTAAACTAAGTTAAACAAGTTTCCTTACTATAAAACTTGCCAAAGCTTTTATATGCGAGCACGTCTTATGATTCTCCATGAGAGAGAAAATGTTGCATTTTCTCATTTAATTGAACATGTAAACTGTTTCTATGCGTTAACTGCCAAGATCAGTGTTCCAGAGGGCCTACTTTGGGGAAATCTTGCATTAGAACAACCCAGTAGAAAAATGGACAAGAGACACAAAGAGGCAGTTTCACCTAGGAGAAACCCACACGGCCGATAAATACATGAAAAGATGTTCAACTTCATTAGTAATCAAGGAAATGTAAAACAAACCCACAATGACATTGGCAAAAATTAAGTCTGATTAAGTGATAGAGGAAAATGGATCAATGAGAACATACATATGATGCTGGAGGGAGTGGAGATGGGTATAACCATTTTGGAAAACAATTTTGCATTAGTTTGTTAAGTTGATTGTTCATTTACTCTGTAACCTAGCAATTTAATTTCTGGGCATAAGCTTTAGAACAGCTCTTGCATATACACATCAGGAGATATCCAAATGGGTTTCTAATAGCACAGTTCATAATAGCAGAACCGAAAACAACCCAAAAAGCCCATCAACACTGGAATAGATAAACTGAGATATAGTCACGAGATGACTATTACACAACATGGGTGTATAACATGGCTAAATACAACAATATGGATGAATCTCAGAAAAATTGATTGCATTAGAAATTTGCTGACAGGGCTCTCTTTTGCTTGACGAGATTCCTCTTACTGTCATAGTAAGTAGTGCAAGAGGAAGAACCCCACGTGGTTTCTTTCCCCATTGGCAGCATGAACTCTTGAAACCAGATGTGCTTGAAACGTCAGGGACCCCCAGCAAGGCAATACCACTGTGTCAGAACATTCTCAGCTCACTCTCTTCTGGCTAGTGCCGAGGCAGGGGCCGCTCATGTGTTCACAGAGACCTTTTTCTAACTAGCGCTCAGCTTTAGGAATATAGCATATGAAATTTGAGCTGGCCTAAGGTTCTCCATTTCAGTAGGACATACATCTGAAGAAAGAGGATCCAAAGGAAAGAAAAACCTGGCCCCAAAATCATACAAATACATTTAGGTCTGGAAGAAGGAAACAGAGCCTTTTGAGCTGAAGGAAGAGCTGTTTGTCTGCCATCGATTTTGCTGGGCACTCTTCTTCTGGACCTCAAAGGCCAGAGGTCCTTTGAGGCACTCTTCTTCCGGACCTCAAAGGCCAGAGGTGTGATGCCCACATCCTAACTAGCTGGAGTCCAGCTTCATTTGCGGCAGGAAGGAGGAAACGGGTCACTTCCACCACCTGGGATGAGACCCGACGGCTCTGTTCCTTGCCTATGTGTTGGCTGGGGTTTTTGTTTTTGCTTCACTTGGAAATCAGAGAATAATTGGTCTGGGCTCTTGGTTTGCTAAAGAGAGGACTTCTTATGGCCACATTTTCCCCATAGCAAGATTCAGCATGTGACCTTTGAAATCTTGTGGTCAGGACCTTAAAATAGGACACCCCCCCCCCACTTCTCCATCCCCTTTCTCTTTTCTAAACATGGCTTTCTTCAGACATCCTTTCCCCAGATAAGAATTTCATGGTTTTTAGCAAATGAGCCAGTTGTTGGGAAGGACAAGCAAATCAACAGTCGACTGAAACTGGGCCTGTCCCCCACCCCCATTCCTAGATGGTGCTCACACTTACTGGCTCTGATATTAGAGCTGGTGACTACATTGACCATCTGGTGTTTCACATTTCTCATCGAATAGTGCTGGAACAATTTCTTTGACCCAGAGTCAGAATTTGTATGTTTAGATGCCAGTCTCCTCATGGGTCTGAATTACCACCTCCCACTCCCATCCCACACCCAGTATTCTCTTATTAACCTATTTTTCTTTTTCTTTAGACCAATGAGGCGAGCTCAGAGTCAATAGCATCCCTCTCTAAACAGGAGATCATGAGTAGCTTCCTGCCGGAGGGAGAGCGCTATGAGCTACTCACCGTCATAGGTAAAGTCCAGGGACTGCCATTCTCGGGCTCCAGGGCACCGCCACGGCATCCTCCGCACCCCCAATGCATGTGTGCCAGAGGCTGTCAGCTAGTTAGCAGGAGCCACGGTGACAAAACAGCCTTTGGTGGGTCTCCTTTGCTCTCGTCTTCCAAGTGTGGGAAAAGAGATCGTGTTACCAGGAGAGCAGCTCTTTTGCAATTTTTTCTTTTTGGCTTGTACGATTCTGATGCTGGGCCATAGTCAGTTCAAATGGTTGGCCGAGAAGGAACTGGTAGGAGACAAATCAAGAAACGTCAGCCACAAGGGTAACGGTAGTGACAGTTTTAACTTGAATCTTCTTTTTAGATCAAGTCTCTTCAAGGCAGCCTTTGTTGCTGTTGTCCTTGTTTATGGCATTCCCCTTTTCTTTTAGGCAAAGGATTTGAGGACCTGATGACCGTGAATCTAGCAAGGTACAAACCAACAGGAGAGTACGTGACGGTACGAAGGATTAACATGGAAGCTTGTTCCAATGAGATGGTGACGTTCTTGCAGGTAATGAACTGTGAATGGGGCACTGGAAGGGTGGGCTCTTAGTTGCAGTAGTAATCACCAGGCGTCTCTTACATCCGTCTTCTGAAAGCAGCTGGCAGAAAATGAAGGTGGACCAAACCAAGACGTTACAGAAGCTCATCATGAAAAGTCGTGAGCATCTGGCAGTAAGGACTCTATAAAGCTGCTCAGGCCAATTTATAGTCCCCTCTTCTCCAAAGACTGCTTTATGGCTCATTCATTCCTTTATTATTCTGAGAGGCTAAGTAACTTGCCCTTGGTCACACACGGGATTCAAACACAGGCAGTCTTGTTCCAGATTCAGGGCAGCCTGCTCTGCTGCGAAAGCCATCTGCTGGCGCTCATGGTCCTATTGGCCCAAGGTTCCCTTCTGTTGGAGAGGCAAGTAGCTGCCCTCCTGTTAAACAGGGAGAGACCACAGATCTAGTAGTTGGCCGGGGACCGGACTCTCTGTCACTGACGCAGGCTTGCACTGGGAACCCGATTCAGGGCCTGGGTCAGGGTATTTTCAGTGGCAGACATGCGGTCTCTCCCCCCTGCTTCATTCATAACGTGTCTCCGAATTCATGCTCATCTGATGGTGCTCTAATGCCCACCCATTCATGTGGTCAGAGTCTGAGGATGGAACCGAGAGTCAGTCCTGGCTTAGAAGAAAGATATCTGAGTTTATTCTAGAGCATGTTGGACTTCAGGATTCTTTTTTAAATTCTTTGGAGCGGTGGACAGGTAGAAGGTATTGCTTCTTTGGCCTTAGCTCATGTCCCAGAGGCCAGGACTCCGGAGTTTCTGTAGTTCTTTTGTCCAAATTTACTTTAAAATCCCATAGGTCTGACACTTTCCATAGCTGCTCTCTCGATCCCAGGTTGCTGGAGAAGTCCCTTCGGATATCTCGTAGTTATCGTTTGCTCTCTGGTGCTTTGTTTCCTTGTTCTATCGAATACAACACTTTCCTTTATAATAGGAAAACATTTTTTGTTTTCTTATCTTAAAGAGGAGTTCTGTGCCTTGGCCCTTGAAGTGGAGCTCAGCTCTAAGCGTATTACTTCCTAAGTCTTCAGTCAGCAGTTGGTTCTCATCGTTTCCGAGGTGGCGAGCTGGGACCCTCTAGTGTATTGTTCGCGGTTTCCCCGTGGGTGGGGAATTTTTCTTGAGGCTCTTTAAGATCGGCTGGCGGAGCCAGACTCAGGCGGAGCCAGACTCAGGCGGAAGCTGGCAGAGCAGTGCTGGCCTCCCTGTGGAGACCGCAGAGCCTGGCTTCTCTCCTCTGGCTGGCCACCGGCGTAGGCTGCTCCCAGGACTTGAGAAGAGCTTCTGGAAGTACTAGGTCCCCATGTTACTCATGCCGTCCCACGCCCTTGATTCTGACTTCCACTTACCATTGCTTTCAGGGGGAGCTTCATGTCTCTAAACTCTTCAGCCATCCCAACATCCTGCCATACCGAGCCACCTTTATTGCAGACAATGAGCTGTGGGTTGTCACATCATTCATGGCGTATGGTGAGTGGGATAGGGGTCCTGGCAGAGACATGTTCTGAGAGCGCTGTTGTCAGCCGGCTCACGTACGGTTTCCCTTCTCTGTTACCCTTCCCCTTGCCCCCACAACCGTTTTCTTCAGGTTCTGCCAAGGATCTCATCTGCACGCACTTCATGGATGGCATGAATGAGCTGGCGATTGCTTACATCCTGCAGGGGGTGCTCAAGGCCCTGGACTACATCCACCACATGGGATATGTACACAGGTGCATTCTTAGGCATAATCGCCCTTTCCAAGAGCAGGGATCTGGGCCCGTGAGCCCTCGAGGAAACAGTTGACTGAAGTTAGCAAAGTCAGAGTTTAACCCAAGGCTCGGGATTCTGTCCTTGCCTCTGACTTGGTAGAAAGAGCATTTAGTCTGCCAGTGCTGACTTTCTCTTTACTGAGTGGCTTGGTCCTGAATACTGTGTGAGAAGAACCTCTAACATGGACCTATGCACAGCCCCCTCCTTCCTTAGAGCACCCAAACTGGTGTATGTGCCCCAAAGTCTGCCCTATGCCGAGGGGCTAGGGGGAAGGCAGGTTGCTGAGTAGATGGTATCAGGAAAAGCAGCTCACAGTAGGGAAGATAATGAAACCGGACCCCTACCTAACTCCACAAACAAAGGAGCCCTTCAGATGGCCTCAATGTCCGATATAAAACTACAGACTTAGATAGAAGGAAATGTTTCTGTGACCTGAGGCATCAAAGACTGTCTAGATATTTTAGAAGCCCAAAACATAAGACAAAAAAATTGATGGATCTGACTATATCAAGATTAAAGATCTTTCTCCGATGAAGGACACCATGAACAAAATTAAGAAATGGGTGACAGCGTGCGAGATGTAAGCTTTGTCTAAAACACACAGGAGATTTGTAACAAGGAAATCCTGCGAATCAACAAGAAAAGGACAGCAAAGCAATAGAAAAAAGAGCAAAGGGTTTGAAGTTTATAAAAGGAAACACAAAGGACTAACTGTTGTATGAACAGAAGCTCAAAGCTAACAATAATCAGAAAAGCAAATTAAAACAGGAGGACGTCACCCTGTACACCTGAGACGGGTGTAATGTGGAGGCTGGATGAGGCCCAGTGTGGCGAGGAGGTGGGGTCTCCTGTCCGCACAGCGGAAGATGGCCTGACACGGCCAGGGTCACTCGGGACTGGGACCATCACTGCCACTCTGGGTGGACACCCCAAAGAAGCCCTCACACAGACCCCTCCGGGGGTATATGTGGGAGTCATCGTTCACATTCATGGGGGTTAGAGGCAGTGTTAGTGGGAGAGTGGATGAGTAAAAGTGATAGAGCCCACCCCAGCGTACAGGTGGCAGTTAGGAGCAAAGGTTGGTTGTATGCAGGTGGCAACACAGATGGATCTTAGAAAGAGCACCGAGAGGTGAAGCAAGAATGGGAGGCATAACACAGCACCGTCAGGTAAACTGAAAATATATGCATACAAAACCATGCTACACTTTACAAGAATACCTACAAACAAAAAGTACAGATTAAAAGCATAGATGGTAGGGGGAGCAGTGGTCTGTGAGCATAAAAGAGAACTTTAACAAAATGTAAGTAAGCTTTAAAATCTGTTGATAAGTAAATTGGGTCATGCTGTTTTCTCTTTTCTCATACATGTGGTATAGGTATAAAAATGTGTGTTTATGTATAAATGGCATGAACATACACATGTGTAAAACACACATCCAGACGCTGCCAGGGAGAGAGCTGACTGGAGCTAGTATGTGACGATCAAGGTTTGTGGCATGAGGGGCTCCTGCTGCCCCATGACACCCTCTCTCCACCCCCACCCCCTCCCAGGAGTGTCAAAGCCAGCCACATTCTGATCTCCTCTGATGGCAAGGTCTACCTGTCTGGTTTACGCAGCAACCTCAGCATGATCAGTCACGGGCAGCGGCAGCGTGTGGTCCACGACTTTCCCAAGTACAGTGTCAAGGTTCTGCCTTGGCTCAGCCCGGAGGTCCTGCAGCAGGTCGGTGGACTGAGTCCCGAGGAGCCCCCATCCCTCACCAACTCAGTTTCCCAGGGGAGCCTTTGGGAATTTCCTGGGATGGGGGTGCTTCGCTTGAGTGGAGTAAGGGGTTCCACCTGTTGGCAGGTGGGCCTGGGGGGCCTCTCAGCGTGGGTGTTAGGGGCCCATTGCAGATGGTGTTGTTCCCCTCTCTGGGGTCCCAAACTGGACCTAATGCTATTTCAATTCCCTTCAGAGACCTTCCCATCTTATAGGAAGAGTGAGCATTCTGGAAATATTTGGTGCTTTCCACATCCCTCCACTAAGCAGGAGAGTGGGGCCCCACCCTTCTTCCTGCTTGTTACATAGCATCAAACATTCCTTCCTTTAAAATACCAGCTACTCTTCGGTAGTACAGGCAAGGAAAGTGGGCCGGATTGGAGACAGGCATTCTGTTCTCTCCCTGGATATCGCCCCGTGACCTTCTCTTCTAAGAACAACCAAGACTACAAATGGAGTGATCTGTGGCTTTTTTTCTCCTGACTTAGAATCTTCAGGGTTACGATGCCAAGTCTGACATCTACAGTGTGGGCATCACAGCCTGTGAGCTGGCCAATGGCCATGTCCCCTTTAAGGATATGCCTGCCACCCAGGTGAGCCTGCAGCCTGGTTTCCTTCTTGCCTGCCCACCGCATGCCTTCCCCTGCTGTGGGAGGGGATCCCAGGGGAGGAGAGCCCAGGAGCAGGCCCACTGCTCACTGCTGTAGGGCCTGAAGCAGGAGTGCAAATGGAGGCCCACATGCCGTGTGTCTGTTTAGACGTATAAATCAAGTTAACACATTTTTATAAATTTGTAAAATATATTCTATCCTCCTACCTTGATAAATATACCTGGAAGGCCCGTTTCTAATTTATAGTTCTCAGACTTCTCAGGTTCTGTGCTACCACATTCTGGCCGATACCTTTGGAACCTCTGTCTATAAGTTCCAGTTCTTTTCATGCCCCTTACAACAGGAGTGCCCTTTGGCCACTCCTTGGCACACACAGCCAGTGGCATAGTGTGCCTTTGGGAGACAGACCAGGGAAGAGGCTTATCCAGGCCTTATCAAGTCCAGGAAGCAGACTTGGGATATTTGGTCAAGGATTACCTGAGTCCTAAGTAGCTGGAGCATGATCTAGAACTGGGAGGGGGTTGGGGCAGGCTCTGAGCGAGCCTCTCCCTTGAACCTACAGATTGCCCTACAGGAAGAGGGGAAGGTAGAGAATGGCCAGAGGGGAGCTCTGTAGAGCAGAGGGGCCAGGGAGTCTTCTGGGAGGAGGTGGCATTTGAGCCTCGAAGGCAAATAGGAATTAACTGTGTGAAGAATGGGAAGTAGAAGGAAACTCTCAGGCAGAGGGAACAGCATGTGCAAAGACCCAGAGTCAAGAAAGGGTAAGATCTGGGGAATGGCGATAGTTACAAATAGCTGAAGTACAGGTGCTTCCAGGGGGCTGCTGGGTGATGTGGCTGGAGAAGGAAGCCAGGGCAGATCCTGAAGGACTTTGTGTGCCACACCAGGGCATTTGGTTCGTGGCCCAAAGCATGTGGAGAACTGCTGACAGCTTTTGAGCCCAGGAGCGACAGCCTCAGACACATTATTGTAGAAAGATCACTACAGCAGCTGGATTAGACCTAACAGACTAGGTAGGAGGGTATGGAAACCTACGTAAGGAAGCTAGAAAAATCTAAGGCCGTCACAGAAAGGAGCTCAGGAAAAGTGAAAGGCTACGTGAGGTGAACGAGAGGTACGGATCCAGAAACAGCACGGTTCAGTAGCACTTTCTGGGATCGTGGGAATTCCTTTTCTGTGCTGCCCAGTATGGTGGCCACTGGCCACCTGCGGTTGTTGAGCACTTACAGTGTGGCCAGTGAGACCGAGAAACTGCATTGTAAGCCAAATCTAAATTCCCTTAAGTATAAACAGCTACACGGGATTGGGGGCTGCCGTATTAGGCAGCACAGCGCTAGAGAGCCTTCCAGGTTTCTGGCTTGGAAGCTCACGAGGACAGCCGTAAGGACAGCAATCCCCAAGGTGGGGCTAGTTTGGCACACGTGGAGTCCGAGGACTTCGGCCCAGCCGCCGAGCTGAGCCTGCCCCCGGGCACGTTGCTGCCGTATGACCCGCCACAGCAAGAGCCCAGGGCAGGGCGGGGCGGGCACCACATGCCGCGCCCCTTTGGACCCACCTGGGCACCACAAACTGGGGCCGGGCTCCAAAGAAAGTGACCTGATGGCCGCCTTCACCCTAGGGAGAGGGCTCTATGGTTACAAGGATGTGATGATGTCTTATAAACGGGAGAGGAGACGGGGAGCCCCTTCCTTGGTGGCCATGGTTGGGGTGCATTTTCGCAGGCCCTCTCCTCTGCACGTTGGCCTAGCTAGGGTATCACTGCCGAGCCAGTGGCCCGCGCTGCTTTGAAAAATTAGACTTATCCCACTTCTCTTTTCTCTACTCCCCCCAAACTACTTTTGTATTTTGGGAAAAGTGTATTTGTAAAGAAACTCTATAGACCTCCCAGTGGGCCCCCCTCCAGCCCAGGTCCCGGCTCTGTCCTCCCCAGATGCTGCTGGAGAAGCTGAACGGCACGGTGCCCTGCCTGCTGGACACCAGCACCATCCCCGCCGAGGAGCTGACCATGAGCACCTCGCGCTCAGCAGCCAACCCTGGCCTGAGCGAGAGCCTGGCCGCCAGCACCCCCAGGACCTCCAATGGCGACTCGCCATCCCACCCCTATTACCGCACCTTTTCCCCTCACTTCCACCACTTTGTGGAGCAGTGCCTTCAGCGGAACCCAGACGTCAGGTATTTCCTCTGGGCTGGGAGCGGGCTTTCAGGGGAGCGTGGGGGGCTGGGGGGCCGAAGGCCGAGTTTGAGAGGATGCATCTGTCCTGTAAAGGGCTGGGTTCCTGGAGGAGTCCCGACCCCTGTGGCCAGAGGGATCAGCACAAGGGTTTGCTAAGAAGCCAGCCTGGGTAGCTCTGGCTGTCGTTTTTGGGGGGTGCTGAGGGAAGAAGTAGAGGATGCTTGAGGATAAGGTATAAGCCGCAGGCTTTGGAAAGTCTGGGGCACAGGGGTGATGGTGGTCTCTCTTCCCCTTTCTCTACAGACCAAGTGCCAGCACCCTTCTGAACCATTCTTTCTTCAAGCAGGTAACACAGCACTTTCCCGAGGCTCCCTGGGTTGGTTGGTTTTTCTTGCCTGTGCTTCTAACTACCCTGCACCTCCTTAGCCGCAGGGTCCTCTTCCCTTTGAATCCGAGAAACGGCCATGTTTCTGAAGCCCCTTAAAGGCGCTGCTCCTTCCTCTCATAAAGGTTTTTGGCTCTAACAGGCCAACTGTCAGGCGGCCACTTGCCCCACGGTGTCCTGTGACCCAGAGCAACGGGCTCCACCCCCAACTGTCTCTCCTCCCTCAGATCAAGCGACGCGCCTCAGAGGCTTTGCCTGAGTTACTTCGCCCTGTCACCCCCATCACCAATTTTGAGGGCAGCCAGCCTCAGGATCCCAGTGGAATCTTCGGCCTGGTAACAAACCTGGAAGAGCTAGAGGTGGACGACTGGGAGTTCTGAGCCTCTGAAGGATGTGCACGTTCTCTGTCCTGGGACACGTGAACCCCGGGGGCCCTTCCTGAGGGCTGGCCACATTCCCACCCTCCTGGGTGCAGATTGGGTAGAAAGGACATTTCTGCCACGAGAGTTGGCCGCTTACTCACTGGGAGAGAAATTCCTGGAGAGAAACCTTCTTTACTGCTCCAGGACTTCGAGACACAAGGGAATCCCAGCAACCAGTGATCAGAGGCCAGGAAGCTGACATTCCATCCTGGGAGCTCAGGCGACCTCTTCAGAAGGAAGAGATGCTGTTCTGGCCCTGGAGGGCTGAAGGCCAAGCCCAGGGTTTGACTCTTCAACCCAGGGGACTGTGTGACTTCCTCTTTTCACTCTTGCTGTCCTACCAGGCTGTTCCATTCTCTTCCTCTGCTCTCAGATCCTATAGGTCCATGGAGGGGCAAGCAATAAGCAACCTGCCCCCCACCCTAGTCCCCAGACCTCGCCCTAATAATTGAAGGGAAGGGCATTTTTTTGTTAAGCACCAGGTTAAGGCTGGGGCAGTCCCTCCTTATCCCTCTCATTGCTTGGACCTCAACACCTAAAACCTTCCCATAGTTCATCTGTGTGGTTCATCCCTTTCCCACCAAGAATCTATCTTACTGCCTCCTGCCGGCCACCTTGAGGCTTTCTCCAAGGCCACAATGTGTTGCCTAGCCTGAGGACTTAAGTCCTTATGCCGCTTTAGTTTCATTGCCAGAACAAATTAAAATTTTTGGAGAATCCATTGGAGAGTGTCATTACTATGTGCTGGCCATACAGGCTCAGACAAGAGTCACCCAGCCCCATGTTCTGCCATCCCGAGTGCATGCGGAAGCCTGGCCATGACCGCTTTTGTTAGAGAGCCCCACAACACACATAATAGATCTGTCTCCTCACCATCCAAAAACGTGAGACTATTCATTTTAGCCTGTGGCCATCAATCAAACCACTTTGGGGCTGGAAAGGTCTAGGTGCTGAAGACTAGCCCTTCGGCAGGACAACTTCCGGGCCACCAGGAGTCCGGGGAGAAGAGGCTCATCTTTGGCAGGAAAGGAGATGGAGGCTTTTCTTCTGTAACATGACTTGTGGTATCTCCTTACCCCTGGAACTGACACCCAAAGATCAGGTAACCTAAGAACCAGACCTGTCCCCTCTCTCTCATCCTGGCTGGCGGCCAGCGAGGCTGGGCAAGGGGGTGACTCTGACTTGGGTCTCCATGGTGCTTCCCAGCCTGCATGGGCACCAGCCTGGCACCGTCCCCCCTGCCGGTCCCTCAGCGGGGAGGCCCTCCTTCTCTGGCTCAGGCACTAAACGTGTCAGATTAAGGAAGTGCCCCTCCCTCTTCCCTGAAGCTGCTCTGAACCCTCAGAGGCTCTCACTTTCCCTTCCCTCTGAAATTTTAACACCAGTTTAAAAATGAAAAATAAAAACCCTCTTCCTTTGGGCAGTCACAGGGGATGAGGTGAAGGGAATGGACACCCGCTGCGGGGCAGAGTGGGGAGGCCAGGTCATCTTTGTTTCCAACCCCCCTCCTTACCCTGCCCAGCTCATCTTTTCTTTAAACCTCAAGTTCCCTTTTCTCAACACCATGGTCAGTCTGTTTTCTTTCCTTCTGAACTGCTTTCGTCACCTTGCTGTCCATTCATCCTCCGCGCCCAAGCTGCTGCTGCTGGGGGTGCTGCCCGTAGTTGCCCCCGCAGGGCCATCCTGGGCAGGGGAGGGGGCCTCTGGGCGCAGGGGGCCAGACAGTCGTCCTGCAGGCTGTTCCTCGGGTGGGGGAGGGCCACACCTTCTTGCATCACTGCAGCCGCCTTGCAGAATCTGGTGACGGCTGTGCACACTGCCAGGAAAGATGCACAGGGACAGTTTCAGAAGTGACACACACACACACACACACAGAAAGTTTCAGGAGTGACACACACAGTGACACACACCACACACACACACACACACAGTGACACACACACACACACCCTCCCCCCCCCCC